>NC_140993.1:152307470-152350934 GCF_052327205.1 Somniosus microcephalus | reverse complement strand
GAGAGGAGAGGTAGGGGTGAGTGGGTGAGGGGGGGAGAGAGGAGAGGGAGGGGTGGGGGGCGAGAGGAGGGGTAGGGGGGAGAGGGGGGGGAGAGGAGGTGTAGCGGGGAGAGGGAGGGGTGAGGGGGGTGAGGAGACGGAGGGTGAGGGGGGGAGAGGAGAGGGAGGGGTGGGGGGGAGAGGAGAGGGAGGGATGAGGGAGGGGTGAGGGGGGAGAGGAGAGGGAGGGGTGAGGGGGGAGAGGAGAGGGAGGGATGAGGGAGGGGTGAGGGGGGGAGAAGAGAGGGAGGGTGGGGGGGAGAGGCGAGGGAGGGGTGGGGGGAGAGGAGAGGGAGGGATGACGGGGGAGAGGAGAGGGAGGGGTGGGGGGGAGAAGAGAGGGAGGGGTGAGGGGGGAGAAGAGAGGGAGGGGTGAGAGGGGAGAGGAGAGGGAGGGATGAGGGGGGGAGATGAGAGGGAGGGGTGAGGGGGAGAGGAGAGGGAGGGATGAGGGGGGGAGTGGAGAGGGAGGGATGAGGGGGGAGAGGAGAGGGAGGGGGGAGAGGAGAGGGAGGGGTGAGGGGGGAGAGGAGAGGGAGCGGTGAGGGGGGGAGAGGAGAGGGAGGGGTGAGGGGGGAGAGGGAGGGGGGAGAGGAGAGGGAGGGGTGAGGCGGGGAGGAGAGGGAGGGGTGAGGGGGGGAGGAGAGGAGAGGGAGGGGTGAGGGGGGGAGGAGAGTGAGGGATGAGGGGGAGGAGAGGGAGGGGTGAGGGGGGAGAGGAGAGAGAGGGGTGAGGGGGGAAGGAGAGGGAGGGGTGAGGGGGGAAGGAGAGGGAGGGGTGAGGGGGAAGGAGAGGGAGGGGTGAGGGGGAGAGGGAGGGGGGAGAGGGAGGGGTGAAGGGGGGAGAGGGAGGGGTGAGGGGGGAAGGAGAGGGAGGGGTGAGGGGGGTGAAGGAGAGGGAGGGGTGAGGGGGGGAAGGAGAGGGAGGGGTGAGGGGGGAAGGAGAGGGAGGGGTGAGGGGTGGAAGGAGAGGGAGGGGTGAGGGGTGAGGGGGGGAAGGAGAGGGAGGGGTGAGGGGGGGAAGGAGAGGGAAGGGTGAGGGGGGAAGGAGAGGGAGGGGTGAGGGGGGAAGGAGAGGGAGGGGTGAAGGGGGAAGGAGAGGGAGGGGTGAAGGGGGAAGGAGAGGGAGGGGTGGGGGGAAGAGGGTGGGGGGGAAGAGGGAGGGGTGGGGGGGAAGAGGGAGGGGTGGGCGGGAAGAGGGAGGGGTGGGGGGGAAGAGGGAGGCGTGGGGGGGGAAGAGGGAGGGGGAAGACGGAGGGGTGGGGGTGGAAGAGGGAGGTGTGGGGGTGGAAGAGGGAGGGGTGGGGGGGAAGAGGGAGGGGTGGGGGGGAAGAGGGAGGGGTGGGGGGTAAGAGGGAGGGGTGGGGGGAAGAGGGAGGGGTGGGGGGAAGAGGGAGGGGTGAGGGGGGAGGGAGGGGTGGGGGGGAAGAGGGAGGGGTGAGGGGAGGGGGGTGAGGGAAGTGTGGAGGGGTGGGGAGGGGGTGAGGGGGGAGAGGGAGGGGTGGGGGGGAGAGGGAGGGGTGGTGGGGGGGCAGAGGGAGGGAGGGGTCGTGGGGGGTAGAGGGAGGGAGGGGTGGTGGGGGTGGATAGGGAGGGGTCAGGGAGGGAGAGTGGGAGGGGAGCTGAGTGGAGTGGGAGGGTGAGGGGAGGGGAATGGGAGGGTGAGGGAAGGGGAGGGTAAGGTGAGGGGGAGTTTGAGGGGAGAGTTGGAGGGGAGAGTGGGGGGGAGGTGGGAGGGGAGGGGAGGAGTGGGGGGGGAGTGGGAGAGGGGGGGAGGGCAGGGGGAGAGGGGGAGGGGAGAAGGGGGAGGGGGGAAGGGGGATATGGGAGAAGAGGGGGAGGGGAGGTTAGTGGGAGGGGAGGGAGAGGGGGAGCGGAGGTGAGTGGGAGGGGAGGCGGAGGAGAAGGGGAGGGAGAGGGGGAGGGGAGGTGTAGTTGGTGGGGAGGGGAGGTGTAGTTTGAGGGGAGGGGAGGGAAGGGGGGAGTTGGAGGGGAGGGGGGAGTTGGAGGGGAGGGAAGGGGTGAGTTGGAGGGGAGGGGGGAGTTGGAGGGGAGGGAAGGGGGGAGTTCGACTCCTAAAACCAGAGCGTCTGGACTTGGATCCACATTCTGCTGAAGCGTCAAATCAATTTGGACACTGGCTCAAATGCTTCGAACTCTTCGCGAGGGCCTCATCCGCTAGCGAGGTGGATAAACTGAGTCTACTGACTACTCGCGTTAATCATCGGATTTATTCGTTCATCCGGGACGCCACCTCTTACACGGAGGCCATCACTATCCTGAAGGCCCAATACCAGAGGCCAGTAAACGAAGTGTGCGCCAGACATCTGCTGGCTACACGCAGGCAGCGACCTGAGGAATCAATAGACGATTTCTTACAGGGCCTAAAGGACTTGGTCCGAGACTGTAACTGCAAGGCCGTGACGGCCAACGCGTACTCTGACGAATTGGTCCGCGATTCCTTCATCACGGGCCTCAAATCGAATTATATCCGGCAGAGACTGCTGGAGAAGGAGGTCCTGAACTTAAAAAAGGCAGTGGCCACTGCGCGATCGCTGGACGTGGCCCAGGAAAACTCTGACTCTTATTCTTCCGGCCATGTGGCCCTCACCGCCTCGTGCGCGCCGAGCGGGCCGCCATCTTGGAATCAGCCATCTTCCCCATCCAGGTCTCAGACCAGCTCTACACCGCCGGAGTCCCCACACAGAAGTTCACCCAGGAGTCCTACTGCAGCGGCAATGTCTCGAGGCCCGAAATGCTACTTCTGCGGCCAGGCCAAGCACCCCAGACAACGATGCCCAGCGAAGGACGCTACATGCTTCAAATGTAAGAAAAGGGGGCATTTTAGCAAAGTCTGCAGGGGGAATCCGATTTCCAACTCCGTCACCGCCTCGTGCGTGCCGTGCGGGCCGCCATCTTGGGATCTGCCATCTTTTCCCGACTCAACGGCCGCCCAGGGCCCAACAGTGGCTTCGATCACGGTGGATCAATCCAGGCCACACCCGTTGACAAAATCTATGATGGACATACAGGTAAACGGGAACTTAACGAATACAGGCAAGACAAACAGATTTAATTACAGAGGGGGAGGGGAGGGGTGCAGTTGGAGTGGGAGGGGAGGGGGTTTGAGGGGGAAGGTGAGTTGGAGTGGGAGGGGAGGGCGAGTTTGAGGGGAGGGGGAGTTGGAAGGGAGGGGAGGGGGAGTTTGAGAGGAAGAGGAGTTGGAGGGGGGAGTTGGAGGGGAGGGGGAGTTGGAGGGGAGGGGAGGGGGAGTTGGAGGGGAGGGGAGGGGGAGTTGGAGGGGAGGGGAGGGCGAGTTTGAGGGGAGGGGAGGGAAGGGGGGGCGAGTTTTAGTGGAGGGAAGGGGAGGGGGCATTCGAGGGGAGAGAAGGGGAGGGGGAGTTTGAGGGGAGGAATGGGAGCTTGAGTTAAGGTGAGGGGGAGTTGAGGGGAGGGAAGAGGAGGGGGAGTTTGAGGGGAGGGAAGGGGAGTTTGAGGGGAGGGAAGGGGAGGGGGGATTTGAGGGGAGGGAAGGGGGGTGTTAGGAGAGGAAGGGGAGTTTGAGGGGATGGAAGGGGAGTTTGAGGGAAGGGGAGGGGGAGTTTGAGGGTAGGGGAGGGAAGGGGGCAGTTTGAGGGGAGGGGGGAGTTTGAGGGGAGGGGAAGTTTGAGGGGGGAGTGGAGGGGAGGGGGAGGGAAGGGGGAGTTAAGGGGAGGGAAGGGGGAGTTGGAGGGGAGGGGAGGGGGGAGTTTGAGGTGAGGGGAGTTTGAGGGGAGGGAAGGGGGAGTCTGAGGGAAGGGGAGGGGGAGTTTGAGGGAAGTTTGAGGAGGGGGGAGTTTGAGGGGAGGGAAGGGGGGAATGAGAGGGGGAGTTTGAGGGGAGGGGGAGTTTGAGGGGAGGGAGGGGGAGTTTGTTGGACGGGAAGGGGAGGGGAGGGGGAGTTTGAGGGGAGGGGGAGGTTGAGGGGAGGGGAAGTTTGAGGGGGAGTGGAGGGGAGGGGGAGGGAAGGGGAGTTAAGGGGAGGGAAGGGGGGAGTTGGAGGGGAGGGGAGGGGGGAGTTTGAGGTGAGGGGAGTTTGAGGGGAGGGAAGGGGGAGTCTGAGGGGAGGGAAGGGGAGATTGTGGGAGGGAAGGGGAGGGGGAGTTTGAGGGGAGGGTAGGGGGAGTTTGTGGGGAAGAGAGGGGGAGTGGGAGGGGAGCGGGGAGTTAAGGGGAGGGAAGGTGGGAGTTTATGGGGAGGGGAGGGAAGGTGGGAGTTTGAGGGGAGGGGAGGGGGAGTTTGTGGGAAGGGAAGGGGAGGGGGAGTTTGAGGGAAGTTTGAGGAGGGGGGAGTTTGAGGGGAGGGAAGGGGGGGAATGAGAGGGGGAGTTTGAGGGGAGGGGGAGTTTGAGGGGAGGGAGGGGGAGTTTGTGGGACGGGGAGGGGGAGTGGGAGGGGAGGGGTGGAGGAGTTTGAGGGGAGGAGAGGGGGAGTTTGAGGGGAGGGGGAGTTTGATGGGAGGGAAGGGGGAGTTTGAGTGGAGAGAAGGGGAGAGTTGGAGGGGAGGGAAGGGGAAGTTTGAGGGGAGGGAAGGGGGTGTTTGAGGGGATGGGAGGGGAGGGAAGGGAATTTGTGGGGAGGGAATGGGAGGGGGAGTTTGTGGGAGCGAAGGGGAGGGGGAGTTTGAGGGGAGGGAAGGGGGAGTTTGAGGTGAGGGTGGGAGGGGGAGTTTGAGGGGGGAGGGGAGGGGGAGCTTGGGAGGAGGGGAGGGGGAGTTTGGGAGGAGGGGAGGGGGAGTTTGGGGGGAGGGGTGGGGAGTTTGAGGGGAGTGGGAGTTTGTGGGGAGGGGCAGTTTGAGGGGAGGGGAGTTTGAGGGGAGGGGGTGTTTGAGAGAAGGGGAGTTTGAGGGAAGGGGAGGAGGAGTTTGAGGGGAGGGGCGGGAAGGGGAAGGGAAGGAGAGGGGGAGGAGATGGGGAGGGGAGGGAAGGATTGGGGGAGGGAAGGGGAGGCGATAGGGAGGGGAGGAGGAGGGAAGGGTTGGGAGGGAAGGGAGGAGGAGGGGAGGAGGGGAGGGGAATGAGGGAGGAGGGGGGTGGGGGGGAGGAATCAGAGGGGTCAGAGGGAGGGGTCGTGGAAGGGAGGAGGAGGGGGTGGGGGGGAAGGAGGAAGGAAGGAGGAGGGGAGGAAAGAAGGAGGAGGGGGAGGGAGAGAAAGGAAGGAGGAGGGGGTGGGAGAGAAAGGAAGGAGGAGGGGGAGGAGGAGGGGGGAGGGGGATGAGAGGGAGGGGGAAGGAGAGGAGGGGAGGAGGGGGGCAGAGAGGAGGGGGACGGTGGGGAAGGGGAGATGGGGTGTGAGCAGGCGGGGAGAGGAGGGGAGGTGAGGGGTCGGGGGGGGCGGCTCTTGCCAGCCTCGACATGCAATAAATCTACTACAGGCATATATTCCGCAACCTCCATCACCAGTAACGATGTTGCACTAATTTACCAACTTCAGTCACTGTGGGGAGGTTTGTTACTTGAAGCTAAGCTCTAGGTGTGCTGACGCATCAGGGGGCAATAGCATTGCAAGGATGGGAGGAAATGTAGGGTTACAGACTGTATCTCCCAACGCCGACTCAGACGCGATATATAAATTAATAAAAGTTTTTTTAATGCATTCCATCATTTCTGTTGGGAAATATAATCTGAAGAATACACTTGAAGAAAAGTGGCCCGATTCTTAGTTGAAAGCAATTGTACTAAATTACATAGCTGCCTTTGAATGTTGAATGTAAAACCAACTTTATAACATCTTTCTAATAAATATTTAGCTCTTAGGTCATATTATGTTGAGTGAAAATTTGCCTACGGACACATCACGTGATTTTGTGAAATTCCCTTGTGCTAAAGGAGGTGTTAATCGATTTAATTTGAATTGGCTAACTCTTCCCAAAAATGTGGACAAAGCAATTTCACACAAACACATTGGTATGTTAACATTTCCATGTGTAATTTCAAAAGCTAGTCCCCTATTAATTCTCTTTTTAACATAGTTCCTTTTCAGTTTTTACCTTTCCTATAGTTCAGATAGTGGCAGATGGGGTTCAGTGTGGGGAAGTGTGAGGTCATTCACTTTGGACCTAAGAAAGACAGATGAGAGTATTTTCTAAATGGTAATAAATTAGGAACTGTGGAGGAGTGGAGAAATTTAGGGATCCAAGTCCAGAAATTACTAAAATCTAGTGGACAGGTACAACAAAGAATTTCAATGGCTAATGAAATGTTGGCCTTTATCTCAAGAGGATTGGAATACAAAAGGGGTGGAAATCATGTTACAGTTATATAGAGCTCTGGTTAGACCCCATTTTGAGTACGACATTCAGTTCTGGGCACCGCATATCAGGAAGGATATATTGGCCTTGGAGGGGGTGCAGCTCAGATTCATCAGAATGATACCTGGGCTAAAAGGGTTAAATTATGTGGACAGGTTGCATATACTGCGCTTGTTTTCCCTTGAATGTAGAAGATTAAAGGGTGATCTAATTGAGGTGTTTAAGATGATTAAGGATGCACAACACTGCTCCCCAGCTATCAAGGTCCATGACGAGGTCTTGGACAGCGTGGACCACTTTCCATACCTTGGGAGCCTTCTGTCAGCGAGGGCAGGCATTGATGACGAAATCCAACACCACCTTCAGTGTGTCAGTGCAGCCTTCGCCCACCTGAGGAAAAGAGTGTTTGAAGACCAAGACCTCAAACCCAGCACCAAGCTCATGGTCTACAGAGGAGCAGTGATACCCGCCCTCCTGTATGCATCAGGGACAACGTATCTCCAACGCTGCCTCTGCAAAATCCTGCAAATCTATTGGTAGGACAGGGGTACCAATGTCAGTGTTCTCTCTCAGGCCAACATCCCCAGCATTGAGGTATTGATCACAATCAATCAGCTCCGATGGACGGGCCACATCATCCGCATCCTGATACAAGACTCCCGAAACAAGCACTCTACTCCGAGCTCTGTCACGGCAAGTGATTTCCAGGAGGGCAGAGAAAATGCTTCAATGACGTCCTCAAAGCCTCCTTGAAAAAATGTAACATCCTCATCGACTCTTGGGAATCCCTGGCCCGAGACCACTCAAATTGGAGGAGAAGCATTCGAGAAGGCGCCGAACACTTTGAGTTTCTTCGCACACGGAGGCCAAGTACAAACAGCGGAAGGAGCGTATGACAAACTAAGCACTCCACCCACTCGTCCCTTCAACCACTATCTGCCCCACCTTTGGCAGAGTCTGTAGATCCCGCATAGGACTGATTAGTCACCTTAGAACCGACAATATTAGAGTGGAAGCAAGTCATCCTCGACTCTGGGGGACTGCCTAAGAAGAAAGATAGATGAGAGTATTTTCTAAATGGTAATAAATTAGGAACTGTGGAGGAGCGGAGAGATTTAGGGGTCCAACGACAGAAATGACTAAAATCTAGTGGACAGGCACAACAAAGAATTTCAAGGGAAGCAAGGATAGAAGCAAAAGACAGGAAGAAGAAAAGCAAAAGTGGAAGGCAGAGAAACCAAGTGTGTAAATCAAACAGGGCCACAGTAAATAATAATGCTAAAAGGACTAAGAGTGTTAAAAAAACAAGCCTGAAGGCTTTGTGTCTTAATGCGAGGAGCATTCGTAATAAGGTGGATGAATTAGCTGCGCAAATAGATGTAAATGGATATGATATTATTGGGATTACGGAGACATGGCTCCAGGGTGACCAAGGCTGGGTATTCAACATCCAGGGGTATTCAATATTCAGGAAGGACAGGCAAAAAGGAAAAGGAGGTGGGGTAGCATTGCTGGTTAAAGAGGAGATTAACACAATAGTAAGAAAGTGTAGGAATGTCTAGTTCCTATCCAAAAGACTGAGGTCCACTCAGGCGATCAAATAAACGAGGTTTAATGAAAACTAACAGAGTTTAACGGATAACTACAGGATAACATCGAATATAGGTCTAGTCAGTTCGGAGGCTCCACGAGGACTGCTTGGGCGGTCCCGTGGCTGACGTCATGACGTCATCACGTTTTTCCCGCCGGTGGGGGATCACGTGATGAACGGCGTGACGTCATTGCGTTTACCCGCGCTATTAAAGTGATCGCGCTCTGTACATGTAAACAGTGAAAACAAAGATACAGACTCAGGCTGTAGCTAACATATTATTAAAGGGAATTATATATTATATACAACTGATCGGAGTCCCTTAGTGGCTCTGCCACATGCGCCCCCCCCAGAATTGTCTTTAATAGCAAAAGTAAAACGGCGAGGAGGCCTGACAAGCCTGTCAGATTGACTTCTGTAGCCTTGAAGTGGAAGCTGATGGACGGCGGGCGAGCTGGCGGACGGTTGCGTTTGATCTGGCACGGCGACTGTGGGCGGTCGGCCACGTTTCGGCAGTTGTGCCATCTCGACTGGGCGGTCAAGGTCCAAGTGAGCCGGCTTCAACCGGTCAACCAAAATGTGGTCCGGTTTACCACTGATATCGACCGAAAAAGTTTTGTCTCCCGGCTCTATCACGCGGAAAGGACCAGTGTAAGGGGATTTGAGCGGATCCCGATGCGCGTCGTGGCGGATAAACACATAGTCGCCGTTCTTCAGCTCAGCTGGGACGTGGGAGCTCTGCAAGCCGTGATGTGACGTAGGCACTGGAGCGAAACTTCTGGCCGCCTCCTGATGGCTGATGAGCTGCTGGGATGCGGACCATGGCTCTGTTGTCGTCGGAAGGAAATCTCCTGGTACACGTAGCGGCTGGCCATATATGAGCTCCGCCGAGGATGATTGAAGATCTTCTTTAGGCGCCGTACGAAGACCCAAAAGGACCCATGGAAGCCTGTCCACCCAGCCCGCGCCTTGAAGGCTGGCTCGCAGTGCGGCTTTGAGCGACCTGTGGAATTGTTCGCACAGGCCGTTCGCCTGTGGATGGTAGGCAGTGGTGCGATGTAGCTTGACGCCGAGCCCCTGAGTTCCAGCGTTCCACAGCTCAGAAGAAAACTGTGGCCCACGATCAGACGAGATGTCCGCCGGTACCCCGAAACGGGCGACCCAAGAGGAGATGAATGCCCTGGCGACGTCTGCGGAAGTGGTGGATGACAAAGGAACCGCCTCCGGCCATCGAGTGGTGCGGTCCACCATTGTAAGAAGATGAGTAAACGCATGCGAAGGCGGAAGTGGCCCCACCAGGTCCACATGCACATGATCAAACCTACGTTCCGGAACAGCGAAAGTGGCCAATGGAGCCTTGACGTGACGCTGCACCTTGGCCTTTTGGCAGACCACGCAGGTGTTGGCCCAGTCGTGAACATCCATGTGCATGCCCCGCCACACGAATTTGGACGACATCAGCTGTTGTGAGGCCTTCATGCCAGGGTGCGACAACCCGTGTATGGCGTCAAAAACTTTTCGGCGCCAGGCAACCGGCACGATAGGGCGAGGATCTCCTACGGAGACGTCGCAGAGTAGTGTAGTGCCCGCGGTGTGGAATTTGACGTCGGCCGCTTGGAGGCTAGAGGGGTTGGTTCTGTAAGATTGGACTTCCGGATCCGAGGCTTGATCCGCAGCCATGAGGGCATAGTCGATGCCGAGCTGGACTGCATGAACGGTCGCGCGGGAGAGGCAATCCACCACCAGGTTGTCTTTACTGGACACATGTTGAATGTCAGTGGTGAATTCTGAGATAAACTTCAACTGACGTTGCTGCCGAGCTGACCATGGTTTGGCGGTTTTGGCCATAGCGAACGTTAGTGGCTTATGGCCCACAAAAGCTGTGAACGGACGTCCCTCTGGCAAGAACCGGAAATGGCGGATGGCCAGAAAGGGGGCCAGCAACTCCCGGTCGAACGTGCTGTACTTCCGTTCGTTTCGCCGTAGTTGACAGCTGAAAAACGCCAGCGGTTGCCACGTCCCATGCACCCACTGTTCCTGCACTGCGCCAATGGCGTAGTCCGACGTGTCGGTGGTAAGGGCGATGGTGGCACCTGGCAGCGGGTGCGCCAGCATGGTTGCGTTGGCTAAGGCGCCTTTGGTGCCGACGAACGCCCGGTCCATGTCGACCATCCAGCTAATCGGGTCCTTGACGGACTTGACCTTGAGGGCTGATGCGCTATCAATTAATCATAAAAGACTGAGAGTTAAGAGAGTAACTAAAGGCTTTTATTAACAAAAGAATGAAGGTCTGCCTCGAGTGGTCGACCGGTCCAGAAATACAAAGGGCTGGGGAGCAGTCACCTTTATACTAGGACTTGTGGGAGGAGTCAGCCGAGGCATGTCCAGGCATGTACACAGTGGAATACAAACAGTGGTTTACCACATTCACCCCTTGTTTAAAATTGAGTCCGGCGGGGTGAAGTGTATTAAAAGTTAGTGTATTGGAGTCTCTCCGGAGGTCTTGTCTGCCGCTGTGATCGGCGTGGCGACGGCAGGGGTAGTGGAGCTTCCGGCGTCGAGTCCTGCGTGGGCTGTGGCACAGGCGTGTCGTCCTCGTAGATGTCGAGCGGGTCGCGGGGCCCAGGCCTGCCGTCTGCTGGGGCTGGATATCGGATCGTGGGGGGGGGTGGTAGTGAGTATTGGGTTACTGCGGCCCCCAAGGGTGCAAGGTCTCTTATGGAGACTGTGTCCTCCCGCCCGTCCGGGTATGCAATGTAAGCATACTGGGGGTTGGCGTGGAGGAGGTCGACCCTCTCGACCAGGGGGTCTGTTTTATGGGTCCTCACGTGCCTTCTCAGTAGGACCGGCCCTGGGGACGTCAGCCATGGCAGTAGCGATGTCCCCGATGTGGACTTCCTTGGGAAGACAAACATTTTCTCATGAGGGGTGGCGTTAGTGGCAGTGCAGAGCAGTGACCGAATAGAGTGGAGCGCATCGGGGAGCACATCCTGCCAGCGGGAGGTTGGAAGGCCCCTAGACTTTAAGGCTAGCAGGGCGGCCTTCCAAACTGTCGCATTTTCTCTTTCCACCTGTCCGTTCCCCCGGGGGTTGTAACTGGTGGTCCTGCTTGTGGCAATACCCCTAGTTAGCAGGTACTGACGGAGTTCGTCGCTCATAAACGATGAGCCCCGGTCGCTATGGATATAGCTGGGGAAACCGAACAGGGTGAAGAGGTCGTTCAGACATTTAATGACCGTGGCACTGGTCATGTCCGGGCAGGGGATGGCGAACGGGAAACGGGAGTACTCATCAATAATATTGAGGAAGTACACATTGCGGTCGGAGGAGGGGAGAGGCCCTTTAAAATCAACGCTCAGGCGCTCGAAGGGGCGAGTGGCTTTTATCAGGTGGGCCCTGTCTGGTCTATAAAAGTGCGGTTTGCACTCAGCGCAGACTTGGCAGTTCCTGGTCATGGTCCTGACCTCCTCAATAGAGTAAGGCAGGTTGCGGGCCTTGATGAAGTGGAAGAACCTGGTGACCCCCGGGTGGCAGAGGTCATTGTGGAGGGCCCGCAGTCTATCGATCTGCGCGCTGGCGCAGGTGCCACGCGATAGCGCATCCGGGGGTTCATTGAGCTTCCCGGGCCGGTACAAGATCTCGTAATTGTAGGTGGAAAGTTCGACTCTCCACCTCAAGATCTTGTCATTTTTGATTTTGCCCCTCTGCTTGTTGTTAAACATGAAAGCAACTGAACGTTGGTCAGTGAGCAGGGTAAATCGTTTTCCGGCCAGGTAGTGCCTCCAATGACGCACAGCCTCCACAATCGCCTGGGCCTCCTTCTCAACAGCAGAGTGTCTGGTCTCCGGGCCTTGGAGGGTTCGTGAAAAGAAGGCCACGGGTCTCCCCGCCTGATTGAGGGTAGCGGCCAGGGCAAAGTCGGACGCGTCGCTTTCCACCTGGAAGGGGATGGATTCGTCCACTGCGTGCATGGTGGCTTTGGCAATGTCTTCCTTGATACGGTGGAAGGCTAAGCGGGCCTCTGCCGTCAAGGGAAAAGAGGTGGACTTGATCAGCGGATGGGCCTTGTCCACATAGCAGAGGACTCCCTGGTCTTAATAGGAGAAAAACCCTAGGCACCTCTTCAGGGCCTTGAGGCAGTGGGGCAGTGGGAGTTCCATAAGGGGACGCATCCGGTCGGGGTCGGGGCCGATGACTCCGTGTTCCACAACACAGCCAAGGATGGCGAGGCGGTTTGTGCGGAATATGCACTTCTCCTTGTTATATGTCAGGTTCAGGAGTTGGGCGGTGCGGAGGAATTTTTCGAGGTTTGCGTCATGGTCCTGCAAGTCACGGCCGCAGATGGTCACATTGTCCAGATATGGGAAAGTGGCCTGCAACGCATTTTGATCTACCATCCGGTCCATCTCCCTTTGGAAGACGGAGACCCCGTTGGTGACGCCAAAGGGAACCCTAAGGAAGTGGTAGAGGCGGCCGTTTGCCTCAAAGGCAGTATACTGGCGGTCCTCAGGGCGGATAGGGAGCTGGTGGTACGCTGATTTCAGGTCAATGGTCGAGAAGACGCGGTACTGCGCGATCTGGTTGACCATATCAGCTATGCGGGGGAGTGGGTAGGCGTCCAGCAGGGTGTAGCGATTTATTGTCTGGCTGTAGTCGATGACCAGGCGCTGCTTCTCGCCAGTCTTAACAACCACAACCTGGGCTCGCCAGGGGCTGGTGCTGCCCTCAATAATCCCTTCCTTCAGGAGCCGCTCCACTTCGGTTTTAATGAAAACCCTGTCCCCGGCACTGTATCGCCTGCTCTTTGTGGCGATGGGCTTACAGTCGGGGGTGAGGTTAGCAAACAGTGGGGGGGGGGGGGTGACTCTGAGTGTGGAGAGGTTGCACCTGGTGCGCGGCGGGCAATTTGGGAGCTGCTGGCTGCGGACTGTGAGTGGGGGTAGGGGTCCACCGTACGCCATCGTAACACTTTTAAGGTGGCACTGAAGATCTAACCCCAGCAGGACGGCAGCGCAGAGGTCGGGCAGGACCAGAAGTTTAAAATGATCGTACACGGTCCCGTCTACTACGAGTGTCACTACGCAGTAGCCGCCGATGTCCGCCGACTGGGACTCGGAGGCCTTAGAAATCCGCTGGTGCGCAGGCAGGACTGGGAGAGAGCAACGCCGCACCGTGTCAGGGTGGATGAAGCTCTCCGTGCTCCCAGAGTCAAAAAGGCAGATTGTATCGTGGCCATTTACCTTAATGTCCATTGTGGAACAGGCCAGCTGGTGCGGTCTCGCTTGGTCCAGTGTAACGGATGCCAGCGTAGGGGTCGGTGTGTCGCTGCGGGTATCAGATGAGGCGGTGTTGGGGGCCTGCTGCGTTCCGGCTGTCGTCCAAGATGGCGGCGTCCATGATCCCCATGTGGCTGGAGGCATCCAAAATGGCTGCTGTACCGGTGGTTCGCACATGGCCGGGGAGGCCCAAGATGGCGGCCCGCATGGCCCACACGCGGCGCTGCTGGGGTTCGGGGTGGCTTTGGCCCTGCAGACGTTAGCGTAGTGTCCCTTCTTCCCGCAGCCCGAGCAGGTCGCGTTTTTCGCCGGGCAGCGCGCTCTGGGGTGTTTTGCCTGGCCACAGAAGTAGCATTTCTGGCCTTGGGGCACTGCTGTCTGGCCTTGGGACACTGCTGCGGTAGTTGGGCCGTTGCTGGGGTGTGGTTGGGGTGGCACGGCGCTATGAGGCGGTCCTACCGTGTCCCAGGCTATCATTCCCCGCGGCGTCCACGGTGCAGAGGAGTAGGCATCCATGCCCCGGTAGGCTGCATCCAATGATAATGCGAGTTCAGAGGCCTTGTTGAGGTCGAGGTCACTCTGCTCCAACAGTCGCTGTCGGGTGTAATTGGATCTGTGGCTCGCTACAAAAGCGTCCCGGATAAGTTCCTCTGTGTACACGGCGGCCTTTACATCCTTACAACCACAGGCCCGGCCAAGCACAGACAGTGCCTGAAGGCATTCCACGGTCGATTCCCCAGGTTGTTGTTTACGACTCCCCAGAAGGTGCCTGGCGTACACTTCGTTCACTGGGCGCGTGTACTGGTCCTTGAGGAGCTTGATAGCGTCCGCGTACGAGGTCGCATCTTGGATGACCGAGTACACTCGGTGGTTCACTTTGGAGGTCAGGACATCCAGTTTGTCCTCGTCCGATTTGATTGCTGCGGAGGCGGTCAGGAATTTTTCGAAACACTTAAGCCAGTGAGTGAACTTGGTGGATGAGTCCGCCTCCCGATGATCTAAGTCCAGGCATGCTGGTGTGAGGATCTTCTCCATTATAAAAATTTTGTTAATAAAATTGATGCGCTATCAATTACTCATAAAAGACTGAGAGTTAAGAGAGTAACTAAAGGCTTTTATTAACAAAAGAATTAAGGTCTGCCTCGAGTGGTCGACCGGTCCAGAAATACAAAGGGCTGGGGAGCAGTCACCTTTATACTAGGACTTGTGGGAGGAGTCAGCCGAGGCATGTCCAGGCATGTACACAGTGGAATACAAACAGTGGTTTACCACAAGGGCCTCGTACAGGGGCTGCCTGAGCAGAGCTGCATTAGGGACGAACCGGTGATAAAAATTTACCATCCCGAGGAACTCCTGCAGGGCCCTGATGGTCTGCGGGCGCGGGAACAAAGTAACTGCCTCCACCTTCGTTTGCAGGGGAATTGCGCCGTCCGATGTGATGCGATGGCCTAAGAAATCAATCTGCTGCAGGCCAAACTGGCACTTGGCCGGGTTGATGATCAAGCCGTGTTGACTGAGGCGTCTAAAGAGGGTGCGCAAATGGCAGATGTGCTCCTCTTTATTAGGGCTGGCGATGAGGATGTCATCGAGGTAGATGAATAGAAACTTGAGGTCCCGAAGCACGGAGTCCATCAAGCGCTGGAAAGTCTGTGCAGCATTCTTCAATCCAAACGGCATCCGCAGAAATTCAAAGCCCGAATGGGGTGATGACTGCAGTTTTTGGGACGTCTTGTGGGTGTACGGGGACCTGGTGGTAGCCACGGACAAGGTCGACTTTTGAAAAAATGGTATTTCCCGCCAAATGGGCAGAGAAATCCTGAATATGAGGGATCGGGTACCGATCAGGAGTAGTGGCATCGTTCAGGCATCGGTAGTCGCCGCAAGGCCGCCATCCGCTGCCAGGTTTCGGAACAATGTGGAGAGGCGAAGACCAGGGACTATTCGACCAGCGAATAATCCCTAGCCGCTCCATCGTGTCGAACTCCGCTTTCGCAGCCGCGAGCTTGCCAGGTTCGAGGCGCCGGGCCCGTGCGTAGATCGGGGAGCCAATAGTGGTGATGTGATGTTCGACACCATGTTTCATGGCCGTGGAAGAGAAAGTGGGTCTGGTCAGGTCTGGGAAATCTCCGAGGAGGCGAGTGAAGTCATCCGGAGGTGGGAACGCACAGGAGACAGTGCGCAACACGGCGTTACCGTGGTGGCACGGGATGGAGTGAAAAGTGGCCGCAATGATCAACCGGCGGTGCCGTACATCCACCAGGAGGCCGTTGGCGCACAAAAAATCCGCTCCGAGGATGGCTTGAGAGACTTTGGCTGTGATGAAATCCCAGTAAAACCGCTGGCCGCCGAAGCACACCTGGACCCGCCGTCTTCCGAAGGTCCGAATGGCCCCGCCATTAGCCGCCTCGAGGGAGGGGCTGCGCCCCCCAGCTTGTAGATCAAGATTTGACACGGGTAGGATGCTACACTGCGCCCCGGTGCCGCAGAGGAAACGTCGACCAGATAAGGAGTCGGTGATGAAGAGGAGTTTACCCGAATTACCAATTGCCATCGCAGCCGCGGGGCGCTCGTTATAGCCGGTCCTCTTTCGACAGGGTTGCTGCTGGTTTTTTTTGAGCGAAAAGCTGCAGGGAGGGCGGCAGCATCTTGCTTTCGTGCCAAAACGGGCGTGGTAGAAGCACAACCCCGCAGGTTGAGGGGCTGGAGCAGCATCTGTGGGGGATGGGCGCCTCGTGGCAGCGCAGTACTGCTGTGTCACCGCGAAGATCTTGTCCGCTTCGGCAGCCAGCTCTGCACAGTCTGTGACCTCCAACCTGGCTAGGGCAGCCTGAACTTGCTCCAGTAGCTGGCTGAGGAATAGCTCCCTGAAGAGGAAGCATTCCGGTTCGGAGCCCAGGAGCATGAGCATTTGGCTCATGAGCTCGGACGGCTTGGAGTCCCCGAGGCCGGGCATAGCGAGCAGCCGGCGGGCGCGCTCCGACTTCGTGAGCCCGAAGACCTGTAACAACCGCGCCTTTATCGTTTCATATTTGCGATCTTCTGGTGGATTACCAAGCAGGCTGACGATCCGCGAGGCTGTGGCGCTGTCGAGGGCGGAGACCACGTAATAGTAACGGGTCTGATCTGCAATGATATTCCTGATTGCGAACTGGGCTTCAGCCTGGATGAACCACGCGGCTGGCTGTTGCTCCCAGAACTGTGGTAGCTTCAAAGCAATGGCATTTGATTCCATGTTCAGTAACTTCTGCGAAAACTGTTCGCAAAAGTCGGGGTCACCAATGTAGGAATGTCTAGTTCCTATCCAAAAGACTGAGGTCCACTCAGGCGATCAAATAAACGAGGTTTAATGAAAACTAACAGAGTTTAACGGATAACTACAGGATAACATCGAATATAGGTCTAGTCAGTTCGGAGGCTCCACGAGGACTGCTTGGGCGGTCCCGTGGCTGACGTCATGACGTCATCACGTTTTTCCCGCCGGTGGGGATCACGTGATGAACGGCGTGACGTCATCGCGTTTACCCGCGCTATTAAAGTGATCGCGCTCTGTACATGTAAACAGTGAAAACAAAGATACAGACTCAGGCTGTAGCTAACATATTATTAAAGGGAATTATATACAACTGATTGGAGTCCCTTAGTGGCTCCGCCGCAAAAGGATATTAGCTCTGATGATGTGGAATCTGTATGGGTAGAGCTGAGAAATACCAAGGAGCATAAAACGTTAGTGGGAGTTGTATACAGACCCCCAAACAATAATGCTGAGGTTGGGGATGGCATTAAACAGGAAATTAGAGACGCATGCAATAAGGGCACAGAAGTTATCATGGGTGACTTTAATCGACATATAGATTGGTCTAACCAAATTAGTAACAATACTGTGGAGGAGGAATTCCTAGAGTGTATATGGGATGGTTTCCTGCAGCAATATGTCGAGGAACCAACTAGAGATCAGGCCATCTTAGACTGGGTATTATGTAATGAGAAAAGATTGATTAGCAATCTTGTGCGAGGCCCCTTTGGGAGGAGCAATCATAATATGATAGAATTCTTCATTAAGATGGAGAGTATAGTAATCTGGGATGTTATGATTAAGGTTATCACCAGGTGGTGCTGTAGCTAGTGCTGCTGCTAGTTAAGGTCAGCGGAGGTGGAATGGGAGGATGCAGGCCTGTATGTTCATTATGCAGTTGTTTAATAAAGTACACGGACTAATTCTAATATCTCGCCTCTTCGAGTTCCTTGTTTCACTACATGGATTTATCACATTTGGCGACGAGGTAAAAGGACACTGAATAAAGAAGAGAAGTCTGCCGGGACATTTAAAAAACAAACTCATGAGCTAAAGTTAGCTACCAATTGGACGAGAGCATGGCTGCCACGGTAGGAACGATCTCCGCTTTTGATATTCAAGCACAAACCTGGGAGGAATACTGTGAAGTGTTGGGTTATTTCTTCGAAGCAAATGAAATAAATGATGCCGGAAAAAGGAAAGCCATTCTGCTTAGTTCAGTGGGAAGCCAAACCTACAGTTTGATGAAGAATCTGCTCAGTCCTGAAAAGCCTGGAGACAAATCAATTGTTGAATTAGTGGCCTTGCTAAAAGAACATTTCAACCCTAAGCCCAGTGAGATTGTACAGCTGTTCAAGTTTAATTCAAGGAACAGAAAAGAGGACGAGAGTGTAATGGACTATGTAGTGGTGTTGCGTAAATTAGCACAAGATTGCAATTATGGGAACAACCTGAAGGAAATGCTGAGAGATAGGCTAGTTTGCAGAATAATGGACGACCGAATGCAGCGTAGATTATTATCCGAGACTGGGCTTACTTATGAAAAAGCATTGGAACTTGCTCAAGTCATAGAGACAGTGAACCGAGATGTAAAAGAAATACAGGGTTCAGACAGGGCTAATGCTAAGCAAGTTGCAGGTCAGGTTATTGTGCACAAGTTAAACATGCGTCAGAAACCACAACGTGAGCATGTGAAGGCATGTTATAGATGCAAGGGTGATCACCTGGTGAGTGAATGACTCTAAGGTGAACTTTGAAGTTGATACAGGGTGCGGTGTAACCATAATGAATAGGGCAGAGTACGCAAAATTGTGGAACCGTGCAAAAGTTCCAGAGTTAAAGTCTTGCTCTCTGCATCTTAAAACATATACAGGTGAATGAGTAGCAACATTAGGTGCAGCTAATGTAACTGTGCAACACAGGGACACAGTGGAACAGCTACCTGTAGTTATAGTATCGGGTACCGGACCAAACCTGTTAGGTTGGGGCTGGATAAAAGAACTTAGATTAGACTGGGGAGCAGTAAATCAAATAGATGTGGGTAAACAGTTGACTTTGCAAGAAGTGTTGAGTGAACATGGGAATGTGTTCAAGGAGGAACTGGGCACATTTAATGGCCCCCCAGCTAAGATTTATGTAGACAAGGAGGCACCGTCAAGGTTTTTTAAACAACGACCTGTGCCTTATGCCATGAAACCAAAGGTAGAGGGTGAGCTTGACCGTCTATTGAGAGAGAACATACTGGAGCCAGTGAAATGTTCAGAATGGGCAACTCCCATAGTACCTGTTTTAAAACCGAACAATTCGGTCAGACTCTGTGGAGATTATAAATTGACAGTCAATCGGGTATCCAAACTAGAGCAGTATCCTATTCCCAAAACAGAGGATCTCTTTGCAAACCTGGCTGGAGGAAAGAAATTCACAAAGTTGGCTATGAGTCATGCATACTTGCAGATTACACTGGATGATGAATCAAAGAAGTATGTTACTTAAATACACACAAGGGCTTGTTTACATATAACCGCTTACCGTTTGGTGTCTCATCTAGTCCAGCTATCTTCCAGAGGACAATCGAAGGTGTACTGCAAGGGATTTCACATGTTTCCATCTATCTGGATGACATTCTGGTGATGGGAAGAACTGACCAGGAGCATCTGAGCACTCTGAGAGAGGTACTACAGAGATTGGAGAGGGCAGGGTTACGGCTCAAGAGGAGTAAGTGCACTTTCCTGGGGAATGAGGCAGTGTTCCTGGGACACAGAGTGGACGCCACCGGGCTCCATCCAATCAAGGAGAAGGTACAAGCACTGCAGGACGCCCCTTCTCCTACCAATGTGGCTGAGTTAAAAGCTTACCTGGGACTGCTGAACTATTATAACAGGTTTTTACCAAACTTGTCAACACCTCTTCACAAACTACTGTGCAAGGAGACACAGTGGCAGTGGGGAGAGGAGCAGGGGGTTTCATTTGAACAGTCCAAGAAACTTATGATGTCGTCGGATGTGCTGGTTCACTACAATGAAGAGAAAGACATCATTCTCTCTTGTGATGCTTCACCTTACGGGGTGGGGGCAGTTCTTTCACACTGCATGAAAGATGCAACTGAAAGACCAATAGGGTTAATGTCCCGAACTCTAACACCAGCGGAAAAAACTATTCCCAGTTAGACAAAGAGGGGTTAGAAGTAATGTTTGTGTTACAGAGGTTCCACAAGTACATATATGGCAGAAAGTTCACCATATGCACTGATCATAAACCTCTTCTCTCTCTTTTCAATGAAATGAAAGCAGTTCCACAGATGGTGTCACCCCGGATCCAGAGGTGGGCAGTGACATTGTATGTCATCATCTACAAGGCGGGCAAGTACCATGGGAACGCAGATGCCTTGAGCCATCTTCCACTGCCAGGCACACCTATCCATGCAGCTCCAGAGGACAGAGTTTTGGTGTTGGAGGACACTGACACAGCACTTGTGACTGCAGAGCAAGTAAGAACATGGACAGGTAAAGATCCAGTACTGTCTAGATTTCAAGAATATGTGGTGAGGGGACACAGCATCCGGAAGGGGCTGACTTCACACCCTACAGTGTCAGGAAAACAGAGCTGAGTGTGCAGGATGGTTGCGTGTTGTGGGGAGCACGAGTGATTATTCCACAGCCAGCACGACAGTCTATCCTAGAGCAACTACATCAGTGTCATCCTGGGGTCTCGCGTATGAAAGCCTTGGCTAGGAGTTACTTGTGGTGGCCAAAGCTAGATGAGGAGATAGAAAATCTAATCAAGACATGCAGCATTTGTCAGGTACACAGGAAGGCACCAGCAGCGGCTCCTCTCCACCCCTGGGAGTGGCCGGATAAACCATGGAGAAGATTGCACTTAGATTATGCGGGTCCATTCATGGGGAAGATGTTCCTCATACTCATTGGTGCACATTCCAAATGGATGGATGTTTATCCTGTTAATTGTGCTTCCTCCACGACTACTATAGACTGCCTGCGTCACAGCTTCAGTAATCAAGGGCTACCGGAGATCGTGGTAAGTGACAATGCCAATTGTTTTGTGAGTACAGAGACAAAAGAGTTCATGAGAAACAGTGGCATAGTGCAGGTGACCTCGGCTCCATACCATCCGTCCTCAAATGGACTTGCGGAGAGAGCCATACAAACATTTAAAGAGATGATAAAAAAAAGTGCAGAAGGGAGTTTAGCAGCCAAAGTGTCACGGGTTTTGTTCAGCTACAGAATAACACCTCAATCCACCACAGGACTCTCTCCTGCTGAGATGTTATTAGGTCGTAGACTATGCTCCACTCTTGACCTTGTCCACCCAGACCTAAAAAGGAAAATGGAAAACAGACAAAACAAACAAAAAGAGAACCATGACAAAAGAACAAAGAGCTGAAGTTTTGGAGAAGGAGATGCGGTCCTTACCAGGAATTTCAGTTATGGACCAAAGTGGATTTCCTGGCTTCATAGACTCAATGACAGGTCCAGTATCATAAAAGGTCATGTTGGGAGATGGTAGGGTAGTACGGAGACATGTAGATCAGATACTTACCAGACAAGGGGAAATTGAAATTGAGGTTCCAGATGCAATGGCTGAGGACAGGTTTGCCCCCAGTTATCCAAGTGCATCTGTGATGCCAACACCATGGACAGAGACAATTCCACAGGAACCCATTCGTCAAGAGGAAACCATTGTTGCAGAGTCAGATACTCTGAGCACTGCTCAGGAGCAGCTGGTGGCTTCACCACAAACAAGCATAGACTTTACTGTTAGACATTCACAAAGGACTCGCAAGCCACCAGAGAGATTGGTACTGACCTGTTAGATTTGTCAAGTATTGAACATAGTGAATGGAGACTTCTTATGTGACCCTTAGGAATGGTTGTTTGTTAAGAAATTCATACTGAAATCTTAAGGGGGGAGGAATATAGTAATCTGGGATGTTATGATTAAGGTTATCCACCAGGTGGTGCTGTAGCTAGTGCTGCTGCTAGTTAAGGTCAGCGGAGGTGGAATGGGAGGATGCAGGCCTGTATGTTTGTTACGCAGTTGTTTAATAAAGTACACGGACTAATTCTAATATCTCGCCTCGTCAAGTTCCTTGTTTCACTACATGGATTTATCACAGAGAGTGATGTAGTTGACTCAGACACTAGGGTCCTGAATTTAAATAAAGGAAACTACGATGGTATGAGGCGCGAGTTGGCTAGGAGTTATTGGGAACATTACTTAAAGGGTTGACGGTGGATAGGCAAGGCAAACATTTAAAGATCGCATGAATGAACTACAGAATTTGTTCATCTCTGTCTGGCATATAAAAAACATAAATGGTGGTGCAACCGTGGCTAACAAGGGAAATAAGGGATAGCATAAGATCCAAGGAGAGGACATATAAATTGGCCAGAAAAAGCAGCAAACCTGAGGATTGGGAGCAGTTTAGGATTCAGCAAAGGAGGACAAAAGGATTAATTAAGAGGGGGAAATAGAGTATGAGAGTAAGCTTTCAGGGAACATAAAAACTGACTGTAAAAGCTACTATAGATCTGTGAAGAGAAAAAGATTGGTGAAGTCAAGCTTAGGTCCCTTGCAGTCAGAATCAGGGGAATTTATAATGGTGAACAAAGAAATGGCTGACCAATTAAATACATACTTTGGTTCTGTCTTCACAAAGGAGGACACAAATAACCTCCCAGAGATATCGGGGAACATAGGGTCTAATGAGAGGGAGGAACTGAATGAAATCAGTACTTGTAGGGAGATGGTGTTAGGGAAATTGACAGGATTGAAGGCTGATAAATCCCCAGGGCCTGATAATCTACATCCTACGGTGCTTAAGGAAGTGGCCCTAGAAATAGTAGATGTATTGCTGGTCATCTTCCAAAATTCTATAGACTCTGGCACAGTTCCCATGGATTAGAGGGTAGCTAATGTAACCCCACTATTTAAAAAAGGTGGTAGAGAGAAAACGGGGAATTATAGACCGGTAAGCCTGACATCGGTAGTGGGGAAAATACTAGAGTCCATGATAAAAGATGGAAAACAGTGACAGGATCGGACAAAGTCAACATGGATTTACAAAAGGTAAATCGTACTTGACTAATCTGGAATTTTTTGAGGATGTAACTGGTAGAATAGATAAGGGAGAACCAGTGGATGTGGTGTATTTGGACTTTCAGAAGGCTTTCAATAAGGTCCCGCATAAGAAATTAGCGTGTAAAGTTAAAGCACATGGAATTGGGGGTAAGGAACTGACTTGGATAGAGAACTGGTTGGCAGACAGGAAGCAAAGAGTTGGAATAAACGGGTCTTTTTCTGAGTGGCAGGCAGTGACTAGTGGGGTACCGCAGAGATCGGTACTAGGACCCCAGCCACTCACAATATATATTAATGATCTAGACGAGGGAACTAGATGTAATATCTCCAAGTTTGCAGATGGCACAAAGTTGGGTGGGCATGTGTGGTGTGAGGAGGATGCCGAGAAACTCCAGTATGATTTGGACAGGTTGGGTGATTGGGCAGATGCATGGCAGATGCAGTATAATGTGGATAAGTGCGAGGTTATCCACTTTGGTGGCAAAAACAGGAAGGCAGGTTATTATCTGAATGGCAATGGATTGGGAGAAGGGGAAGTGCAACGAGACCTGTGTGTCCTTGTGCACCAGTCGCTGAAGGTAAGCATGCAGGTTCAACAGGCGGGTAAGAAGGCAAATGGTATGTTGGCCTTCATAGCGAGAGGATTCGAGTACAGGAGCAAGGATGTCTTGCTGCAGTTGTACAGGGCCTTGGTGAGACCACTCCTTGAGTATTGTGTGCAGTTTTGGTCGCCTTATCTGAGGAAGGATGTTCTTGCCATGGAGGGAGTGCAGCGAAGATTCACCAGACTGATACCTGGGATGGCAGGAATGACGTATGAAGAGAGATTGGGTCGATTGGGCTTATATTCGCTGGAGTTTAGAAGAATGAGAGGGGATCTCATTGAAACTTATAAAATTCTAACAGGACTAGACAGACTAGATGCAGGAAGGATGCTCCCGATGGCGGGCGAGTCCAGAACCAGGGGTCATAGTCTAAGGATAAGGGGTAAGCCTTTTAGGATTGTGATGAGGAGGAATTTCTTCACCCAGAGAGTGGTGAACCTGTGGAATTCTCTACCACAAAAGGCAGTTGAGGCCAATTCATTAAATATATTCAAGAAGGAGTTAGATATATTTCTTAAGGCTAAAGGGATCAAGGGATATGGGGAGAAAGCAGGGACAGGGTACTGAATTTCGATGATCAGCCATGATCTCATTAAATGGCGGAACAGGCTCAAGGGGCCGAATGGCCTGCTCCTGCTCCTACTCTGTTTCTCTGTTTCAATGACTAATGGAATGTTGGCCTTTATCTCAAGAGGACTGGAATACAAAGGGGTAGAAATCATATTACAGTTATATAGAGCTCTGGTTAGACCCCTATTGTGCAAACAGATCAACGGAGGATGCAATCACAACTGCTCTACACTGTGCACTGAATCACTTAGATGGTAAAGAGACCTACATCAGAATGCTGTTCATAGACTACAGCTCAGCATTCAACACTATCGTCCCCAACAAGCTGGCCACCAAACTCCACACTCTTGGCCTGAACACTTCCCTCTGCAACTGGACCCTGGACTTCCTAACAAACAGACCCCAGTCTGTCAAATTAGGTAACCACACCTCCCCCCCCGACCCTGAACACGGGGGCCCCACAAGGATGTGTGCTGAGCCCCCTCCTCTGCTCCCTCTTCACCCACGACTGTGTGGCTGTTCATGGTTCCAACACCATCATCAAGTTTGCGGATGATACCACGGTAGTAGGCCAGATCACCAACAACGATGAGTCAGCCTACAGGGAGGAGGTCCAGCATCTCGTGAAGTGGTGTGCCGATAACAACCTGGCCCTTTACATCAAGAAAACCAAAGAAATCATTGTGGACTTCAGGAAGTCTAAAGGCGGAAGTCACACCCCCATCCACATCAATGGGGCTATGGTGGAAAGGGTGGACAGCTTTAAGTTCCTCGGAGTCCACATCACGGAAGACCTCTCCTGGTCATTCAATACCTCCTCTCTGGTGAAGAATGCCCAGCAGCGCCTATATTTCCTAAGGAGGCTGAAGGGATGTAACCTGTCACCCCTGATCCTCTCTAACTTTTACCGCTGCACAATAGAGAGCATCCTGATGAACTGTATCACAGTATGGTATGGCAGCTGTAGCTACTATGACCGGAAAGCCCTGCAGCGGGTAGTCAAAACTGCCCAACGCATTACCGGCACCCAGCTACCGACCATAGAGCACATATACCAGAAACGCTGTTTACGGAGGTCACGGTCCATCATCAAAGACCCTACCCACCCCAGCCACAGTCTGTTCGCCCTCCTGCCACCTGGGAGACGCTACAGATGCATTTGCACCCGTACGACCAGATTTAGGAACAGCTTCTTTCCCAGGGCTGTCATCCTACTGAACTCCACAAATAAACTCTAAAGCCTGCACATCTGCCAATGCACTTTATTATGGTTATGTTTATGTTAATGTATTACAAGCCAAATGTATGTTGAATGTTTAAATGTCTTAATCTAAATGTACACTCTCGGGAGCCGCAAGCCTACATTTCGTTGTACTGCACTTGTGCACTAACAATGACAATAAAAGTTGATTTGATTTTGATTTGATTTGATTTTGATTTAAAGTACTGTGTTCAGCTCTGGGCATCGCATCACAGGAAGGATATATTGACCTTGGAGGGGGTGCAGCGCAGATTCATCAGAATGATACCTGGGCTAAAAGGGTTCAATTATGATGACAGGTTGCATATACTGGGCTTGTTTTCCCTTGAATGTAGAAGATTAAAGGGTGATCTAATTGAGGTGTTTAAGATGATCAAGGAAGTTGATCGGGTGGATATAGAGAGAGAAGTTATTTCCTCTGGTGGGGGAGTCCAAAAGGGAGTCCTTAAAATTAGAGCTGGGCTCTTAAGGGGTGATGTCAGGAAACACTTCTTCGCACAAAGGGTCGTGGAAATCTGGAACTCTTTTACCCTCAAAAGCTGCTGAGACTCGGTCAATTAAAAATTTCAAAACTGAGATTGATAGATTTTTGTTAGGCAGGGGTATTAAGGGTTACAGAACCAAGGTAGGTAGATGGAGTTAAGTTACAGATCAGCCATGATCTAATTGAATGGCAGAACAGACTCTCGGGGATGAATGGCCTCCTCCTGTTCTATGTTCCTACCCTTAGGTGCTGACCATGTGGGGCTCAGTAATGGTTTTGCATTTACTGGTCAGCCTTCAGTCCCTTCAGTCAGGTGGCCATTGTTCATATGTGAGCCCAGAGATTTGAGTGTTGTAGCTATTGGACGGTATTCCCATTTACACCTCTTCTAGACCCATCTTTTGTTTCTTTACTTGTCCCATTATCATCTCATTTTGCCTTGCACCATCATCTCTTTTGCCATTTAATCTCTCCTGCCTTCCATCCTATCACAGACCTTCCCTTTATTCTTTCCTCTCCTCCCCCCTTTCCTTGACTCTGCACTTGCTTAAAACCTGTTACATCTCCAACTTTTTCCAGTTCTGACAAAAGGTAATCGATCTGAAACGTTAACTCTGTTTCTGTCTCCACAGATGCTGCCTGACCTGCTGAGTATTTCCAGAATTTTCTGTTTTTATTCCAGATTTCCTGCATCCACAGTATTTTGCTTTTGTACAGAATCATGCATATGAATTCCTGCTCTCCTGGCAGTTACCATGACTCATTCATTTTATACAAATCCACATTTATTTCAGGGTAATAAAGACTGGATAAATGGCAGCTAGGGGGACCTAGGCTATCGCTGCAGCAATAGCTGCTTATCATATTGAGGCACCCAAGGAGAAAACGTGAAGAGCAATCTAAGTGCATACTGCTACCTTGGTCATATAAAACTTTGAAAAGCGCTCTCTATCAATACAGCTGATCTTTTGGGAGGTAGAACCTGATGGTTAGGGGGCTCTGGAAATTTAAAACAAAGAAATACAAACTACATGAGAACCAAAATGTCATTGACATGAAAGGTTAACACTAACTTCATTTTTCTACAGATGCTGCTGATCTGTTGGGTATTTCCAGAATTTATTATTTTTATTCTACATGGAAGAAGTTTGAGTACTTGCTAGACATAGATCTACAGTTAGTCATGAATTAGAATTGCATTAGCAGTCTCACTCAGACTGGTCATAGAAATGACTGGTTTGAGAAATTGAAAAATTAATGTTGCTGAAGTGAAGACACGAGGAAAGTAAAGTTATAATACTCTGTCTTATTTTAACAGTTTACTTGCTACCAGTGGGAATCTGATACCAAATGTTTCTTCCATATTTGTGTTGTTTGTTACTGTGGAAACAGAAAGAACAACTTCTGCTGTTAAGTAGGAATCAATACCATATAACAATTTGGAAGTATCCTGAGGTACAGATATGTATGTGGCAGACTGGAAATTTACAGAAATATCAGTTATACTTCAGAACGTATAGTAGAAATCGCACTGACACTGCAGAAGATGGAAATGAAGCAGCAAATATAACAGTTGTATGTCTTATATTTAAGACGGTGAAGGAGATCATCATAGCAGACAGATTGAGTAGAGCATATGTGAACTATGCAAAGGAAATTCAAGAGCAAATGGAAGAAATGAAGAAGGTACAGAAACTACAAGAAGCGACTATACCTCAACATTTAAAAGCAGCATCGTTGGTGGATCTTCAGTTAAAATCTCAATGGTGGTCTTGTGTATTAAAAAAATTCTGTGTAATATAAGCCACCTTCAAGAAAGGTAGACTGGCAGTTCCCCGAGTACTTAGTTGGTTAAGGCAATGAGTAGCTAAGATTTAATCCCAGGTCTGTATGGAGTGAGTTAATTTTAGCTGGGTGGTAAGGCTTGGCTTCCGTTCATCTTGAAAATTTGGCCACATTTTCATTCCCAATGATCTAATGAGTCCTGCTGGGTGTGCGTGTGTGTACCTTGGGCTTCATTGCACAATTGGGGGTTTATAATAAAGTGCAGATACCGTCAGTGCAGTTCTGACGAAGGATCATCGACCTGAAACATTAACTCTGTTTCTCTCTCTACAGATGTTGTCTGACCTGCTGAGTATTTCCAGCATTTCCTGTTTCTATTGCAGATACCCTGCTTGTTATAAAACCTACCTCATTTTCATTTCCATTGAAATAAATGGAAATTAATATTAAGTGGCTTCTGTAACATTGAGTCAGTGCCTCCAAGAGAGAAAATTGGCAAGATTATCAGGTTAATTTTTCACTTTAGCACTCCTGGTGTGAAGTCATTCTGGATGGAAAATAACGGGATGTGCCTGTGTGACTGTCCACTATGCACTCACGGTGGATGAACTGTGCCGAGAGTGCAGACGTGGAAAATTTAATCTTATATTTATTGCACATTTTAGCATAAGTTATAATGCCTCGCATGTGATAAAAGCTTTGTTTTGCTTATCAAATATTTTTTGATTACTTGGTTGAGGTATTTGCATTCTGGGAGATCAACAAGATCACGTTTTACTCGGCATCATATTTCTTCATTGCAAAATTTACAGTGAAGCTTTTAGAAACAAATCCTGTTTTCCAGAAATTCCAGTCACGAATTTGTTTACATACTACAGCCACAGGAATTTTTTTCGCAACAGTAGAGTTTTGAGCTCTGGTCTTGCATGGATTACCAATGAATAACCAAGCAGACACTTGTCTGAGTGCTGCTGAGTTCTGGAACTTACTCGGTCACAGGCCTAAGGATGTAATCTTTCACCTGTATCAGGCACGTTCAGCCTTTTGTAGCTGGCACCAACACTTGTGTCAAAACCATTGAATGGGCCGCAGAAATAGGAACCTCAATATACTGAAAATTCAAACACCCCCAGAGACACTGTAAACAAAATAAAAACAGAAAATGTTGGAGATACAGCATCTGTGGAAAGAGAACCAGAGTTATCGTTTAAGCGAGTGCAGAGGCAGGGGAAGGGGAGAGGGAAGTACAGAACAAAAGAGAAGATTTGTGATAGGGTGGAAAGCAGGATTGATTAAACGACAAAAGGGATGATGGTGCAAGGCAAAAGTGGGTGGTAAAGGGACAATAAAAGAAACAAAAGATGGGTCTAAGAGGAGATGAAAATGACAAAAGCAGAATCATTACCAGCAACTGCTGTCTGAAAAAATGGGGTTAGTGGTTATGCTGTGAAATTGTTGAACTCAATGTTGAGTCCAGAAGACTGTAAAGTGCCTAATCGAAAGATGAGGTGCTCTTCCTCGAGCTTCCGTTGAGCTTCATTATAACAGTGTAGGAGGCTGAAGACAGAGGTCAGAGTGAGAGTGGGGTGGAGAATTAAAATGACAAGCGAATGGAAACTCAGGGAAGCTCATATGCAGAAAGTTACACATATATGAATGTAACTGAGCGTGTGAAAAGTAAGAAAATCATGGGTTAAACTCATAAATGATCCAGCAGCTTTTTGCTTAAACAAGCCTTCCCTTTCTGAGGGCAGAGGTACTAACGAGCTTTGATTGAGGGCCACAATTCAAAGCAATGGTTTGATTAGGGGTCATTCTCACAAACTAACCATGAAGCAACTCAGGCAGGAGCAGCTGGAGTGGACTTGAATTTAGGTAGATTTGTCATCTGCCTCATTCTCTCATCCCATTTCCATCATATCAGAGTTTCTCTTTTAAAATATTTTTCTCTGCCCATGTCTACTCAAGGTCTGGTTGGTGTGTTTGGGACCTCTAAAGTGAAGAAGTCAAGGCTTGCCTCCAGCAACTTCCAGGTGATCACCAGCAGCCATGCGCAATGAGTTCAAAGTAAGTGAATCCTGTCTGCATCTGGGAAGCAGGTTCAGAACCTCCATCTCCTATTTGCTTGCAAGTCCCCCTCAGTATTCCATGTGTTCAGTGTTTGAGATGCTTTGAAAATTGTCCTGTCTGGGTCTTTCAACGCTCTTGAAATTCAGTGAGCAGCTGCTTGCTGTTCCTATACTTGCTGCAAATTGTCTTACCTTGGGCATGAGTGAACTCAGGCAGGAGGGCCTTAGTCAGAAGTAGATGGAAAGCATTGAAGATTCTTATTTTTTGATTAATTTAGCCACTGTTGTGACAGGAAAATGGGTCTTAATTAGATCCAGTTTAAGTGCTGCAACATATGCTTATAAGAGATCTGGCGGGTCTTATAGTGAATGACTCTAGCCTAGACTGTTAATTTTATTCATCGTTATTTAAAATATGAGTTAACACCTCTTAAAATAGTGGATGGAGGAGTTTGTGCAGTCATTTCTAGGCTTTAATTTACTGTTCATGATTGTATGATATGTATTTATGTGCCATGAAAAGACAGTCATACAAATTTGTAGCAGTCTCCAATATCACCATTGAATTATTATTTACTCCCAAGAAAAATGCTTTTTCCACAACATCCATCTTATGTACATAAGAACATAAGAAGTAAGAGCAGGAGTAGGCCATATGGCCCCTTGAGCCTGCTCCGCCATTCAATAAGATCATGGCTGATCATCGACCTCAACTCCACTTTCCCGCCTGATCTCCATATCTCTTAATTCCCCTAGAGTCTATTTCAGCCTTGAATATACTCAATGACTCAGCATCCACAGCCCACTGGGGCAGGGAATTCCAAAGATTCACAACCCTCTGAGTGAAGAAATTCTTCCTCATCTCAGTCTTAAATGGCCTACCCCTTACCCTGAGACTATGCCGCCTAGTTTGAGACACTGCAGCCAGGGGAAACAACCTCTCAGCATCTACCCTGTCAATCCCCTTCAGAATCTTGTATGTTTCAATGAGATCACCTCTCATTCTTCTAAACTCCAGAGAGTATAGGCCCATTCTACACAACCTGTCATAATAGGACAGCCCTCCCATCCCAGGAATCAATCTAGTGAACCTTCGTTGCACTGCCTTCAAGGCAAGTATATCCTTCCTTAGATAAGGAGACTGTTGTGTCCATCAGTAGTAAGACACAAGACTGCAGGAGAATGGTACAACAGGTGTTTACTCAATGTGGCTCACTCTGGAACTGAACTGTACAGATTACTACTCAGTGCTATGCCAGCACGGTGGCATAGTGGTTAGCACTGTTGCCTCACAGCGCCAGGGACCCGGGTTCGAATCCGGCCTCGGGTGACTGTCTGTGTGGAGTTTGCACATTCTCCCCGTGTTTGCGTGGGTTTCCTCTGGGTGCTCCGGTTTCCTCCCACAGTCCAAAGATGTGCGGGTTAGGTTGATTGGCTATGATAAATTGACCCTTAGTGTTAGGGGGATTAAATACGTGGGGTTACGGGGATAGGGTGGGATATGTGTTGGTGTAGGGGTTACGGGGATCGGGTGGGATATGTGTCGGTGCAGGCTCGATGGGCCGAAATGGCCTCTATCTGCACTGTGGGGTTTCTGTGATTCTGTGATATATACAGGTGTGGTCACTGCCGGTACTACAGTATACATGAGCTGTAAAAAGTAGTTCCCCCCTTAAAGGTATATACATTACAATTCCTCCCCTTTTAGATTAACAGTACCATAACACTCATTTAACAATTAAATATCAAACTAATTACAATTAACACTTTTAACATACAACGTTAGCTGAAAATAGTCCATTTATATATTCAGTCTTTGGGGAGGCTTCCTGATCCTTTCTGGATAGCGCCTTTCCCGAGTGTCTCGCTCTTGGTGCAGAGGCGATTCTGGCACCCTGTCGTCGGTTGGGTCATCAGCTTCCGATGCTACTGTTTCTGGGGTAGATGCGACCTGTACGTTGGCTTCCTCACCAGGTACGTATGGGCGAGGCATGGGGTTGACTTGTTCCTGTGACTCTAGGATCTGGTCAGCATGGCGTCTCATGATGTTCTCCCCAATGTCCACTGTGTACATTAGTGGGCCTTGCCGTGTGCATATTGTTCCTGGCTGCCATTTTTCTGTTCGGTAGTCGCGGGCCAAGACTGGTTGCCCTACATTGAAGCTCCTTGTTGGCTTCTCATGGATGTGCTGGAATTGCTTACTCTCAACATCTCTTCGTACGTTTGGTCTGAGCAAATCCAGGCGAGATCTTAACCTTCGGTTAAAGAACATCATGGCCGGGGCCTGGTTGGTGACTGCATGTGTCACATTCCGGTAGGCGAACAGGATATTGTCCACCTTATGCTGCAGCGGAATGTTGTCATTGTACATAGCCTTTATTGCCTTCTTAAAGGTTTGTACGAACCTCTCAGCCAATCCATTTGTGGCTGGATGATACGGGACGGATGTGTAATGCCTTACCCCATTCTTTTTAATAAGCCTCCGGAACTCTTCGGACACAAACTGTGGTCCGTTATCGGAGCAAATCTGTTCTGGCAAGCCGTTCCTGGCAAAAATGGTCCATAGGACTGCAATAGTTTTCTCTGTGGTGGTGGAGGACATTTTTATCACCTCAGGCCATTTTGAGTGCGCATCCACGGCTATTAAAAACATTGAGTCAGCAAAATCAATATGCACCCATTGCCATGGAGATGAGGGCCACTCCCATGAGTGTAGAGGGGCATGTGGTGGTGCATTTTGGACTTTCTGGCATCCTGAGCAGCTCTTGGTCAGGTCCTCGATTTGTTTATCGATTCCCAGCCACCACACATAAGCCCTGGCAAGGCTTTTCATTTTTACCCCTCCCAGATGACCCTCATGAAGCTCATTGAGCACTCTATCCCTTAACTTGGGTGGAATTACCACTCGGGATCCACACATCAAGGTCCCCCGGCACACTGACAGCTGTTCTCTTCTTGTCGAGAATGCTGGCAACAGTGAGTCGCCATGTGCTGGCCATCCCTTCACCGTCAAATCATATACCCGAGACAGTGTCGGGTCATTTCGGGTCTCCTTTTCTATACGAGCGTTAGTTACCGGTAGGTATTCAACTACAGTCGAATGAAATATTTTGACAAGATCCACTGCTGGTGCTTCCTCCGCAGTAGGCAGTGGCAGGTGTGATAGCCCATTAGCATTTCCATGCTGTTTCGTGCCCTTATATTCAATCTCATAGTGGTGCGCCCCTAGAAAGAGTGACCATCTTTGTAGTCGTTGCGCAGTCATCACCGGACTGCCCTTCTTCGGATTAAAAACGGAGACAAGAGGCTGGTGGTCAGTCAGCAAGGTAAATTTCTGCCCGTGCAGATAGTGATTGAACTCTTTCACTCCCCACACTAGGCTGAGGGCCTCCCTGTCAATCTGGGCGTAGTTACTCTCGGCTGAGGTTAGTGATTGTGACGCAAAGGCTATTGGCCTCTCTGAGCCGTCCGAGAATTTGTGCAACAGCACCGCTCCAATGCCGTAGGGTGATGCATCACACGCCAACCGAATTGGTAGTGCTGGGTTGAAATGGGCCAATACCTCTTTCGATGTGATTAGTGTTTTGCTCTTCTGGAAAGCTCATTTACATTCGTCACTCCACTTCCATGGCACTCCAGTTTGCAGTAGGGTGTTCAGTGGGTGTAGTATTATAGACAAATTTGGCAAGAACTTATGGTAGTAGTTTACCAGCCCGAGGAACGACCTCAGTTGTGACACGTTTTCAGGTGCTGGAGCCTTGACTACTGCCTCAATCTTTTCTGGGGACTTATGTAACCCCTCTTTATCGATAACGTGGCCACAATACGAGATCTGTTTTTTTTAAAACTCGCATTTGGGGTGGTTAGCTTGGAGGCCATATTCCTTCAATCTAGTGAGCACCTGCTCCAGGTTGGCGAGGTGATCACTGTCATTTTTGCCCATGACCAGGATGTCGTCCAAATAACACTGGGTCCCTGGGATCCCTTGCAGGACTTGTTCCATTGCCCTTTGCCAAATAGCCGGAGCTGATGCTACCCCGAATACCAGCCGGTTGTATTGGTAGAGACCTTTATGGGTGTTGATTGTGAGGTATTTTTTTGAGGCTTCTTCTACCTCCATTTGCAGATACGCCTGGGCCAGATCAATCTTAGTGAAACGTTTCCCTCCAGATAAAAAGGCGAAAATATCTTCAATCCGCGGAAGTGGATATTGCACGGTGTGAAGGACTGGGTTCACTGTTACCTTAAAGTCCCCACAGATGCGAACCTTCCTTGGTTCCCCAGGCGTGCTGCTCAACGACTTTTTCATCACAGGGATGATGGGTGTAGCCCACTCGCTCCAGTCTACCTTGGACAGTACACCTGAACGTTCCAAACTCTCCAGCTCTGCTTTGACGGCTGGGCGGATCGCATAAGATACCGGTCTGGCCCTAAAACATTTTGGGCTTGCGTTTTCTTCGATTTTAATTGTTGCTGTCATGCCTTTTAGTGTTCCGAGTCCTTGCTGGAACACTTCTTGCGCGTCGGTTAGGATCTTTGACAGTCGCCCAGGTGTGATGTTGTCATCCTTTTTGGCAGCAACAGTCAGTGCTTGTATGGAATGCCAATCCAGCTGTATTTTCTGGATCCATTCACGTCCCAGTAATGGTGGTCCTCCATCTTGCAATACAGGGAGGAGGTCCAGCATCTCGTGAAGTGGTGCGCCGATAACAACCTGGCCCTTAACATCAAGAAAACCAAAGAAATCATCGTGGACTTCAGGAAGTCTAAAGGCGGAAGTCACACCCCCATCCACATCAATGGGGCTGTGGTGGAAAGGGTGGACAGCTTTAAGTTCCTCGGAGTCCACATCACGGAAGACCTCTCCTGGTCCCTCAATACCTCCTCTCTGGTGAAGAAGGCCCAGCAGCACCTATATTTCCTAAGGAGGCTGAAGGGATGTAACCTGTCACCCCTGATCCTCTCTAACTTTTACCGCTGCACAATAGAGAGCATCCTGACAAACTGTATCACAGTATGGTATGGCAGCTGTAGCTACTATGACCGGAAAGCCCTGCAGCGGGTAGTCAAAACTGCCCAATGCATTACCGGCACTCGGCTACCGACCATAGAGCACATATACCAGAAACGCTGTTTACGGAGGTCACGGTCCATCATCAAAGACCCTACCCACCCCAGCCACAGTCTGTTCACCCTCCTGCCATCTGGGAGACGCTACAGATGCATTCGCACTCGTACGACCAGATTTAGGAACAGCTTCTTTCCCAGGGCTGTCATCCTACTGAACTCCACAAATAAACTCTAAAGCCTGCACATCTGCCAATGCACTTTATTATGGTTATGTTTATGTTAATGTATTACAAGCCAAATGTATGTTGAATGTTTAAATGTCTTAATCTAAATGTACACTCTCGGGAGCCGCAAGCCTACATTTCGTTGTACTGCACTTGTGCACTAACAATGACAATAAAAGTTGATTTGATTTGATTTGATTTGATTTGATACAGGTGTAGTTTTGGTGTTTCCTTACTGTTATATATAACGGTCACCCTTAGATTTCCTTTGGAGTAGACTTTTTGCCCCGTGTACGTCTTCAAAATAATTTTTGTGTCTCTCAAGGGTATGTGTGAGAATAGCCGCTCGTAGTCCTGTCGGTTTATGACTGTTAGGGCTGATCCTGTGTCCAATTCCATTTTTACCTGGACTCCTGCTATCTTGAGTGACCCAAATGGTTCGGTGATCCTCCGTTTTGATCACATTATGTAGTTTCAGACAACTCAGCTCCCTGCTTTCGGAGTTGGTACCACTCTTTTGTTCATCTGAACTATTCTCCGTCACCTTATGTACCTTCTTGTACTTTTCTTTTGGAGATTTCTTATTGCTGGTTTTCTTTCCCGACCTGCAGACTCGTGCTGTGTGTCCTACTTTTCCACACTGTCTGCACACTTTGTCTTTGAACCAGCAATCATTCTGGTCATGTGTTGTTCTGCCGCAGCGATAGCACTTCTCTGTTCTGTATGACATTTCGTTTGTGCCATATTCTTGCGGTCTCTGTTGTATCTCTGCAGCGCCCCGTGCTGCTGCTTCATATGATACCGCAATGCTGAAAGCCTTTTCCAGCGGAAGGTCCTTTTCAGATAAAAGCCGTTTCTGGGTTCCTTCACTTTGAAGCCCACACACAAACTTGTCCCTTAAGGTATCTGCCAGTCCCGTTCCAAACTGGCAGTGTTTCGATAGTTTGCGCAGTTCTGTTAAATATTCAGCATTGCTTTCATCCTTATGCTGGTTCCGTTTGTGAAACTTGAATCTTTCTGCTATCAGCAGTGGTGTGGGGTTTAAATGTTCCTGTAGTATCGTCACTATGTCTCCAAAACTCTTTTTTACTGGCTTCGCTGGGGTTACTAGATTTCGTAATAAACCATACGTCTTTGCACCCATTAAATTTAACAATACCGGTGCTTTCTTGAATCTGACACCTCATTTGCCTTGCAGTATACCTCTATTCGTTTGACATATGTAGTCCAATCTTCGACTTCATTGTCAAATGCGGTGATACTGCCACTCTTCGGCATTTTGGGTGTGGTTTAAAATGGCGTCTCCCGCGCTTTCCTTCCTCCCCCGCTGCTGCCAACGCCACTCTCGGCGGTCCTCGTGGCAATGGCGGCGCCCTGTAGGTTTAGCGCACTTCTCCTGCGCTGCTGCCAACGCCACTCTCGGTGGTCCTCATGGCAATGGTGGCGCCTCGCGGGTTTCTGCGCGTCGCTCTCCCTCTCCTCGACGCTGCTCAGCCCCTGAACACCGGCTGTGCCCTGTGCGCTCTGCCCTCTCTCTCTCTCCCCCGTCGACACTGCTCGGCCCTTTGCTGTGCCGCTTGGTCGGGCTCTAGCCCGCCGCTGTCCGGGAAGGGTCTGCGCACTACCTGTTGCCAGCCCGTTTCACTGGACCACTGTGACTGGAAAGCCAAGCCTGGCTCTCAACAGTTTCCCCTGCAATTCTCGAGTCTCTGCTGGATGACTGGGCGGTTGCCCGTGGTCGACGCCCGTGTCTCTGGCCTTGACCTCCAATCTACTGGTCTCCAGGAATGAATCCCTAGGAGGTGATGCAGAGTTGCAGGTAGGATCGAATTTGCCTCGTCGCCAATGTTGTGTCCGTCAGTAGTAAGACACAAGACTGCAGGAGAACGGTACAACAGGTGTTTACTCAACGTGGCTCACTCTGGAACTGAACTGTACAGATTACTACTCAGTGCTATATACAGGTGTGGTAACTGTCGGTACTACAGTATACATGAGCTGTAAAAAGTAGTTCCCCCCCTTAAAGGTATATACATTACAGAGACCAAAACTGTGCACAGTACTCCAGGTGTGGTCTCACCAAGGCCCTGTACAATTGTAGCAAGACTTCCTTACTCTTATACTCCAACCCCCTTTCAATAAAGACCAACATGCCAGTTGCCTTCCTTATTGCTTGCTGTACCTGCATGCTAACTTTCTGTGTTTCTTGCACAAGGACACCCAAATCTCTCTGAACACCAACATTTGAAAATTTCTCACCATTTAAAAAATATTCTGTTTTTCTATTCTTCCTGCCAAAGTGAAAAACCTCACATTTCCCTACATATACTCAATCTGCCACCTTACTGCCCACTCACTTAGTCTATCTATATCCCTTTGCAGACTCTTTGTGTTCTCCTCACAGCTTACTGTCCCGCCTAGCTTTGTATCATCAGCAAACTTGGATACATTACATTCGGTCCCTTCATCTAGGTCATTAATATAGATTGTAAAAAGCTGAGGCCCCAACACTGATCCTTGCGGCACCCCAATAGTTACAGCCTGCCTACCCGAAAAAGATCTGTTTATCCCTACTCTCTGTTTTCTGTCCATTTACCAATCCTCTATCTGTGCTTCTATATTACCCCCAACCCCATGAGCCTTCATCTTGTGTAATAACCTTTTATGTGGCACCTTATCGAATGCTTTTGGAAATCCAAATATACTACATCTACTGGTTCCCCTTTATCTACCCTGCTAGTTACATCCTCAAAAAACTCTAATAAATTTGTACACAGAACACCTGCTCTGTAATCAGAAGAACAATCTATTTATCTTTCCCTTTGGACTTTTATTTTGTCCCATGTGGCAAAAGCAAAAAGCATTCACTACTGTCTCCATTTATGGCTCAGTTGAGATGAAGAGTAATTATCCTGCTGCCACCTTCAGATCCACTATTGGGGCTGATTTGGAAGTGCAGTAAACAGTGAGGAAGATAATTAGACTTCAATGAACACAGGCAGGCTGGTGGAATGGGCGGACATGTGGCAGATGAAATTCAATGCAGAAAAGTGTGAAGTGATACATTTTGGTAGGAAGAATGAGGAGAGACAATACATGCTAAATGGTACAGTTTTAAAGGGGTGAAGAAGAGTGAGATCTGGGAGTGTTTATACACAAATCTTTGAAGGTGGCAGGGCAGGTTAACAAAGCAGTTAATAAAACATATGAGCCTAGAAATTGGGTATAGCCCCGCTTGAGGCGTTAGAACTGGCGCTGCGCAAAGTTTATAGCCAGACGAAACTTATCGCTGCCTGGCAAGATATTGGGTTGCATCGCCCCCAAAGGGGATTGAGACGCTAACTCAGACATTGCACGGGGCTCCTAAGGCGCAAAAGTTCAGGCGCTACCCAATATCGTCGCGGACGGGCGCAGCGCAGGTGATCTCAATTACCGGAAACCACGAGACTTCCAGGCGCCGGCCGGCTCTTAAAGGGGTGGGTCAGTCAGCCTCAGCTGCTACACTCAACGCCCTGTAGGCCTCAGAATCGGCGCTCGCCCTTCTCTGGCGCAAGAAACTTGGTGAGGATGGAGAAGGTGAGACAGAGAGCAGAGCGCTTCAGCACTGAGGCCCTGGACCACTTGGTGTCTGCAGTTAAGCGCCGTCGAGATGCTCTGTATCCTGACAATGGCAAGAGGCCAAATTAAAAGGCTTACCGGCGATCTTGGAGGGAGGTTTCTCAGAGGGTCAACTCCAACAGCTTGGCGACCAGGACCCCTGTTCAGTGCAGGAAGAAATTCAACGACCTCACTCGGGTCGTTAGGGTGAGTGTTGGTTATGCAAACTTCTGATTCCCTCCATCTGCACCTAACTTCGAGGACCCTGTTGCCATGATGCCCCAATGGCCATCTGCCAGCAAGCACCCATGGCCCTTTCTGGGCACACACATGGACATTTCTCTCAAGGCCACATGTAAGGGCCCTTGCACCATGGGGGGCATGAGATGATCTCTCAAGGCCACATGTAAGGGCCCTTGCACCATGGGGGGCATGAGATGATCTCTCAAGGCATCATGTAAGGGCTCTTGCACCATGGGGGGCATGAGATGATCTCTCAAGGCATCATGTTACAGAACTTCCCCTTCTTTCCCCTGCAGTCCAAGCTGGCGACGATGCGGAAGGAGCAGCATCGAACCGGTGGCGGACCGCCACAAGTGGTCACTCTCACGGATCTCGAGGAGAGAGTGCACCAGATTCTTGGAGGACGTCTGTCTGGTCCTGTTACCACTGCAGCTGCCGACCCCATTCTCGACAGCGAGGGTAAGGCTCTCACCTTTTGCAACTGTCTCCTTCCACTTGGTCCCCCCGCCAGCATGCTTCCTCAGTGTGCCGCAATCTGCCATGCCTTTCCGCCAACCTGTCCTTTTGCTAAAGCCACTCTTCCACCTCCCTGCTTTCAGATGATGCATCACCAACTGGGGCTGCACGCCCTGAAGCTGCCAGTGCCAGTGCCTCCGGTGGTGAGGATCAGGAGGAAGCCTGACCATCCGCTCCAATCTCAGAGGAGCATACACATGTACAGACTGGGGATAGTAGTTCCCTGGAGGGGAAGGGGGGGGGCTCTGATGATCAGGCAGTTGCCGGACCAAGCGGCATGCAGCAACGCAAGGGGGGTAGGCAAGTTCGGCCACCGTCTCCCTGGAGGGCAAGGCAGGTAGTGATGACTGCTGCACAGAGTGCAGAGGAGGTGCGTCGCCTGGCTGAAATGAGCACCCAGGCCCGGCTCAGGCACACTGAGCTGATGGCTGCAGTGGGGAGGATGTCTCAGTCAATAGATACACTGGCAAAGAGTGTGTTGGACTTCGGGGCAACAATGGAGAGGACTCTCCAGGGCTTTGGGCCAACAATGGACAGGACTCTCCAGGGCTTCGGGGCAACAATGGACAGGACTCTCCAGGGCTTCGGGGCAACAATGGAGAGGTCTGTCGAGGGCTTTGGACCAACAATGGAGAGGACTGTCCAGGGCTTCGAGGCCGCTATGGAAAGGACTGTTCAGGGCTTCGGACAATCCCTGGAAAGGTCTGTCCAGGGCTTGTCCGAGGCAGTGGAGCGGTCAGCACCGGCCTTGTCTGAAGCAATGAAAAGAACTGTCCAGGGCTTCTCCGAAGCACTGGCACCTGGCTCACAGGTCCTCACTGCTGCCACGCAGTCACTTGCCGGCCTCGTCCACACCCAGATTGAGGCAACGCGAACTCTCACTGCAGCCACCCTATCTGCATCAGCTAGGATCACCCCAGGCCCTTCCAGTCCCATACAAGGCCAGGAATCAGTGGAGCATGCGATTGTGGCGGATGAGCCGAGCCGGTCCCCTCAGAGAGCCAGTGTGTCATCCGACAATGGTGCAGGTGTCCTCTCTCGGCAGGTGACCATTCCACATGCCAGCGCTGGCACGTCTGCAGTGCAGCTGCCACCTCCTGCAGTGCACACTGCTTCCAGCCATGCTCAGATCAAGCATCCTGCGTCCGCACCCTCCAAGCCCAGAGGTTGGCCAGGCCGTCCCTCAGGGGCTTCTGCGCTTCCAGACAGTCAGCAGGCATCCCCCAGCCTTCACCCCGCCACTGGGGTTCAATTATGTAGGAGCAGCAGGGAGGTAGGGGGCAGAGCACGAAAGAGAAGTCGTTCACAATCAAGGGGCCAGCAGTAGAGGGAGGTCCTGAGACGTTTCTTTGGCCAAACTCAAGGAGACCCTCACCTGTTGGAATTGTTGGAAATAGTTTGTTCAGTTTGGCGGCTTGGCCGAAGAGTTTACTGTTATTTTGTTTGTTATGGTTTCTGTTGATATGACGTTGTTTTGCTGTAATGAAAGACTTTTGTGACAATAAAGAGAAGTTTAAATGTGCTATGGTGTACGTGAATAATTACAGTGATGCTGGCCTTCAGAGGCTTTCAAACATCCAAAGTGCGCAGCAGTTAAGACACTCATCATTCCGCCAGAGGGGCCTCGAAACGACTCCTCATGAGCCATGACGGATGGCCCTTCCACTTTCAGGAGCCCTTCCATCTTCCTCCTCCTGCTCCTCCTCCTCCTCATCCGCATGCTCCTCCTCCTCCTCCGCCTGCTTCTCCAGGGTCGGAGGGAAGGTGATGAATTGACGCCTTCGCCTATAAAGGGCAGCTGTAACTTGCCGGATGCAGCAGTGGACTGCAACCTGAGAGATATTCGCGATGTCCCCAATGGCTCACTAAAAGGATCCGTTGCCATAAAAATTGAGGCCAACAGTCAGTTTAGCGGCCACCGACAGAGAGGTCATGCACCGTTGACGCGGCTGCAGATCCTCAGTAAGCAGGTGGCACAGCTCAGTAACAACGTCCATCCCGATTCGGAGCCTTCGCACACACTACTCCTCCGACATGTCAAGGTATGACCCCTAAAGACCCTCGCAGCATACCCTCGGATTGGGCAAACACCATTGCCCCTCCTCCTTCTGGCCAATCCCGGCCCTCTCTCCCGCCGTCTTTCTGCCCCTTCATAGTGTTCGGCCAGGAGCCCGTCGCCCTCCAAAGCATCTCCCATTCCGATGCCAGTTGTTCAAAAGGCTGTTAGGTCTAGTGCTCCAACTGCTCCGGACAGGTTTGAGGGTCTCAAGTACTCTAATGCTAAAATCCAAAAACTCTGCTCCACAGTAGCTCCCCAACTCTCTCCACCAACGATCGCAATGAACAGGCCAAGTGGCTGAAGCTTCTATACTAGAGCTGTCTCCTTTAAATAGCGCCCCCCAACTCCGAGAAGGGCCTGCTAACGCTCCTTCGAACTGTCACTAATAGCGCTAGGCGTTAAGGCTCCGGGCGCCACCCAATATCCGCTCAGGCGCCCCTAAAAGGCGTTGCACCATGAAATGACGTCATTATGTGCTTGCGCTCGCGGGCGCGCGCAAACACTTAGCGCAGGCGTTAAATGTATAGTCAATATGGGAGTTGTCGCTATCTTCATTGCGCCCACCCCAACATTAGGTAACGCCCCAATTCTCGGTCTCTTTAGGCGCTAACCGCTGGCGCAAACAACCGAATTTCTAGGCCCTGGGGTCCTTGGCTTTCTAAATAGAGACATAGATACAAAAGCCAGGAAGTTATGCTAAACCTATATAAAACACTAGTTCGGCCCCAGCTGGAGTATTGTGTCCAATTCTGGGCACCACACTTTAGGAAGGACCAGAAGATTTAGAAGAGATTTACCAGCATGGTTCCAGGGATGAGGGATTACAGTTACGTGGATACTGGAGAAGCTGGGGTTGTTCTCCTTGGAGCAGAGAAGGCTAAAAGAAGATTTGATAGAGATATTTAAAATCATGAAGGGTTTAGATAGAGTAAATAAGGAAAAACTGTTTCCAATGGCTGAAGGGTCGATAATCAGAGGGCACAGTTTAAGGTGATTGGCAAAAGAACCAGAGGTGACATGAGAAAAAACTTTTTTACGCAATGGGTGTTTAGGTTTTGGAATGCACTGCCTGATATGGTGGTGGATACAGATTCAATAGTAACCTTCAAAAGGGAATTGGATAAATACTTGAAAGAGAAAAAATTGCAGGGATATGGGGAAAGAGTGGAGGAGTGGAACTAACTGGATTGCTCTTCAAAAGAGCTGGCACAGACTTGACGGGCTGAATGGCTTCCTTCTGTGCTGTACTATGATTCTAAATAGAATATCTTATACTATGAAACATATTTTCAGCTTCTCAAAGCCTAAGTTTTGAGATTTGTCTCCCACCTCTAACATGGACATTAGGATCCAGGAGGCAGAGGAAAATCATTAAGCAAAGTGTTTAGAACTTTTTTTAACGCAATTTTATAGAATACTAGCTGGAGTGCCCGGCGGTGCCGAGGGTTTTTTGAGGGCATGTTGTTATGAAAAGTTGAAATAATTTTAATATATATATAAATGAGTTTGTCTGTCTGTCTGTCTGTGTGGGAAGGAGAGAGAGAGAGAGGGAAGAGGAGAGAGAGAGAGGGAAGGAGAGAGAGAGGGAAGGAGACAGAAAGAAAGAGGGAAGGAGAGAGAGAGAGAGGGAAGGAGAAAGAGAGAGAGGGAAGGAGGAGAGAGAGAGAGGGAAGGAGGGAGAGAGAGAGAGGGAAGGAGAGAAAGAGGGAAGGAGAGAGAGAGAGAGGGGGAAGGAGAGAGAGAGGGAAGGAGACAGAGAGAGAGGGAAGGAGAGAGAGACACAGAGGGAAGGAAAGAGAGAGAGAGAGAGAGAGAGGGGAGAGAAAGGGAAGGAGAGAGAGAGAGAGAGAGGGAAGAAGGGAGAGAGAGAGGGGAGGAGAGAGAGAGAGGGAAGGAGAGAGGTGAGGAGAGAGAGAGGGAAGGAGAGAGAGAGAGAGAGAGGGAAGGAGAGAGAGACAGAGAGAGAGAGGGAAGGAGAGAGAGAGGGAAGGAGACAGAGAGAGAGAGGGAAGGAGAGAGACAGAGAGGGAAGGAGAGAGAGAGAGAGGGAAGGAGGGAGAGAGAGAGGGAAGGAGAGAAAGAGAGAGAGAGAGAGGGAAGGAGAGAGTGAGAGAGAGGGAAGGAGAGAGAGAGAGGGAAGGCGAGAGAGAGAGAGGGAAGGAGGGAGAGAGAGAGAGGGAAGGAGAGAGAGAGAGAGGGAAGGAGAGAGAGACAGAGAGAGAGGGAAGAAGAGAGAGAGAGAGAGAGAGAGGAAGGAGAGAGAGACAGAGAGAGAGAGGAAGGAGAGAGAGAGAGAGGGAAGGAGAGAGAGAGGAGAGAGAGGGCAAGAGAGAGAGAGAGAAAGAGAGAGAGTGAGGGAAGGAGATAGAGAAGAGAGGAAGACACCCCGGGGAAGGG
>NC_140993.1:152018492-152306970 GCF_052327205.1 Somniosus microcephalus | reverse complement strand
ATGTGTGTGACAACTTTCTGAAAGCATGCGTGGACAACTGATGGAAATGTAAATTAGTTTTTGTAATTTAAACATTGTGAATACCTGGAGGTGATTATGACGGCAATTTAATCTCGGAGTTTGGACGCTGTCATGAGTTGTGAGAACGACGCCATAGAGGTTTCCAACTCTCTTCAGAACTTCGATTGTATTACTGGCTTAAAATCTAGATTTTCATTATATAGTTAGTATTATGGAGCCGTTTTACTCGGTTTGGGATTGTCTGTGCCAACAATAAATATATGCAAAATACTTATTTGTAGGGAAGCTGTGGATGTTTTGTAACTCCTGCATCTTTGTGGAATTCATTAATAATTGAGGGATGGCACAAGTGTGCCTCAGTCATGTTATTTACACTGCAACAAAAAAAAATGGAAACATTAAGCAAGTTGTGTTTCCAACCTGTTCAACAGCAAAACGTTTGAACATCTTGCCTAATACAGTAATGTGGAGTAATGAGAGGGATACAATAATGCAAGTAAATTTTAGTTCTGTATTAATATCTATTAGAAAATATATAAAAACAAAAAAATGCTTCTAACATTTATATTTTCCAAGTTTATAAGAACATGGATCCAGTAAATGTGCACTTTATTGTACAATATTGACTGCAGTTGAGATCATAAGAGGTAAAACAGCAATGGCCAAATATAACTGAAAGCAATATTGACCCAAGTGGGCCTTAATATTTAATATAGTCTGAAAAACAGTTCATATTTTATTAGCCCTATGCTTAGGCTAATTTGACTATTTAGCCAAGAAATATTATGCTTGATCACAATTTCTGTAAATTGTGGGTAACATAGCTTATTTCAAATCTTTGCACCCCAGGCTACTTAAGATTAGTTCAAAAATTTAACCTAAACATAAATAACAAAACACTTAACAAAAAAGTAAGATTTTATACAAAGGAAATTAGACTTATAAAATGTATGACAGTTTTTAGTGGAACTGTGGTTGTGGATTAACTGTAATACATGTTCTGAAGATTAAACAGAGAATAATGGATACAGTGGATAATAGAGACACTGATTTCCTTGAGATTTTTAGATGTGGTCATAAATTGAGCAAAGCTCAAAAAATTTATAACTTCCATCCCAAAGATGATAGTATGTTGAAATCATCCCCATGTATCTCTGATTTTGGTATTTTAAAAAATGTTCTTGGAGTGTGGCAACACTGGCAGGGCCTCCTTTATTGCCAATCCCTACTTTTCCTCACTAGGTAGTGGTGGGCCTTCTCCTGGAATTACTGCAGTGCTTGTGATGGTGTTTGTTGTGTATGTACCTTTAAGGGAATAACTGGTCTCAGACTGCAGTACCGGCAGTGACCACCCCTGTATAAAAGGCCCTAGCAGGCTTCTGTAGTTTCAGTTTCCAGGTTGTCTCCATTCAGTAAAGACTTGTTATAATCAACTCCTGCAGTCCGTGTCTCAATTATACACGGACACATAATACTGGCGACGAGCAGATACGAACTTACCTACAATCTGCACCACCTCATGGGGATCCATCCCTGAAGCGAAGTTATCAGAGGTCGAGGCCAGAAGGAAGAAAGAAACAGTAGAAATGGGCGTCGACCGTGGGCATCCGCCTCTGAGTCAGCGGAGTTGAAGATTTGCAGGAGAGGCTATCGAGAGCGGGGCTTGGTTATCCTGTCGATGGTGCTTCAGCTAATCGGGCTGGGGCAGGTAGTACACTGATCCTTCCTGGGCTGCGGCAGTCTAGAGTTCGAGCGGGTGGCTTGCAACGGGGCCGAGCAGCATTGTCGGGAAGAGGAGAGAGAGAGAGGGTGGAGCACACTGGGCGCGGCCGGTGCTACGAAGCCGGGCAGCGTACAGACCCGAGAAGAGGGAGGCAAGAGTCCCGCAGGGTTATTCTGACGACGGGGAAATAAAAAAAATTAAAATTAAACGCGCAGAAAGCCGCGAGGAGCTGCAGTTTGCCACGGAAACCGCGGAGAGCAGCGTTAGCAGCAGCGCGGGGGGAAGTGCGCGAAGATCCTAGGGCGTCGCCATCAAGGCATAAAACGCCAGCAACAGCGCTAGCAACAGCGGAGAAGACAAAAGCGCGGGAGGCGCCATTTTGTTAAATCGGGGAAGAAGGCAAAGCGCGGGAGGCGCCATCTTAGATTTTCAAGATGCCAAAGACTGGCGATATCACTGCCTTCGATAATGCAATAGAAGACTGGACCACGTATGTGGAAAGAGTCGAGGTATATTGCGAGGCAAACGAAATAGCCGATGAGAAAAAGGCATTGGTATTGCTAAATTTAATGGCGCAAGAACGTACGGCCTATTGCGGGACCTGATTACTCCAGCCAAACCGAAGGCGAAGAGTTTTAACGAAATTGTTGCTATCCTACAGGAACACCTAAATCCTACACCGCTGCTGATAGCAGAAAGATTTAAATTCCACAGGAGAAATCAGCATAAAAATGAGAGCAATGCTGATTACCTTATGGAACTACGCAAGCTATCAAAGCACTGCCAGTTCGGAGCAGGACTGGCAGATACCTTACGGGACAAATTTGTCTGTGGACTCCTGAGTGAAGGAACCCAGAAGAGGTTACTCTCAGAGAAAGAGCTGATGCTAGATAAGGCTTTCAGCGTGGCAGTATCGTACGAAGCAGCAGCAAGGGGAGCTGCGGAAATACAACAAAAGCCACAGGAATACGGCACCCACGAAATGACACGGGGATTTGCAAAATGTTATCGCTGTGGCAGAACAAACCATGACCAGAAGGACTGCTGGTCCAAGGACAAAATATGCAGGCAATGCGGAAAGATGGGACACATTGCACGAGTTTGCAGGTCTGGGAAGAAGACCAACGACAACAAAAAGGCTACTAAGGAACCGTACAGGAAAGTACAAAAGATGACGGACAGTAGTTCCGAAGACCAGATGAGCGATAGTGAATCCGGGAACAAGAGACTAAGCTGTCTCAAACTTCACAACGTAACCGCAAAAGAGGATCACCGAACCATTTGGGTCACCCTCACGATAGCAGGGTCCCAAGTCAAAATGGAATTGGATACAGGATCAGCTCTAACCGTCATGAATCGACGAGACTACGAGCGGCTATTCTCACACATACCCTTGAGAGAGACATCTATTGTCTTGAGGACGTATACGGGGCAAAAAGTATACCCCAGAGGAAAAATAAGGGTGCCTGTTGAATACAACGGCAAGAAAATACGGAAATTGTATCCCGACATTCTGCAAGATGGTGGACCACCGTTATTGGGACGTGAATGGATCAGAAAGATAAGTTTAGACTGGCACTCCATTCAGGCACTGACGGTGGCTGGTAAAAAGGATGACGACGTCACTCCTGGACGATTGTCAACAATCTTAGCTGACGCCAAAGAGGTATTACAACAAGAACTGGGCATTCTTAAAGGCGTAACCGCCTCGATAAAAATAGAGGAGAATGCAATTCCCAAGTTTTTCAAAGCAAGACCGGTACCATATGCAATTCGCCCAGCCGTCGAGGCAGAGCTGGAGAATCTGGAGAATGCAGGCATGTTATCTAAGGTAGACTGGAGCGAGTGGGCGACACCCATCGTTCCTGTCATGAAGAAAACGTTAAACAATAAGTCTGAGGAGCCAAGGAAGGTTCGCATCTGTGGGGACTTCAAGGTGACGGTGAACCCAGTCCTTCACACAGTACAATATCCTCTTCCAAGGATAGAAGATATCTTCGCCTCACTATCTGGAGGGAAGCGTTTTACAAAAATTGACCTAGCACAAGCATATTTGCAGATGGAAGTTGAAGAATCCTCTAGGAAGTATCTCACGATAAACACTCACAAAGGTCTTTACCAGTATAATCGACTGGTATTCGGAGTAGCATCAGCTCAGGCGATATGGCAAAGAGCGATGGAACAAGTCCTGCAAGGGATTCCGGGGACTCAGTGTTACTTGGACGACATCCTAGTGACAGGTGAAGATGACAGTGAACACCTTGCCAACCTAGAGCAGGTGCTCACTAGACTACGTGAACATGGGCTATGAGCCAATCGCCCCAAGTGCGAGTTTTTTAAGAAACAGATATCGTATTGTGGCCACGTGATTGATGAAGAGGGGTTGCATAAGTCCCCTGACAAAATTGAAGCGGTAGTTAAGGCTCCAGCGCCTGAAAATGTGTCGCAACTGAGGTCATTCCTCGGATTGGTGAATTACTACCATAAGTTTTTGCCGAATTTGTCCACAATTCTGCATCCACTGAACGCCCTACTACGAACGGGAGTAGCATGGAAATGGAGCGATGAATGTAAGCGGGCCTTTCAGAAGAGTAAGGACCTAATCACTTCAAGAGAAGTATTGGCTCATTACAACCCATCACTACCGATAAGACTGGTGTGTGATGCGTCTCCCTACGGCATTGTGGCGGTACTGTCACATAAATTCCTTGATGGTTCAGAGAGGCCGATAGCTTTTGCGTCACGCTCGTTAACTTCAGCCGAGCGTAACTACGCCCAGATTGACAGAGAGGCCCTCAGCCTGGTGTGGGGGGTGAAGAAGTTCAATCACTACCTGCACGGTCAGAAATTTACTCTACTAACTGATCATCAACCTCTCGTCTCCATTTTCAACCCTCAGAAGGGCGTACCGATAATGACGGCACAACGGCTACAGAGGTGGTCCCTTTTCCTAGGGGCACACCAATATGACATCGAGTACAAAGGAACTAAACAGCATGGGAATGCTGATGGATTGTCGCGCCTAACGTTGCCGACGGTGGAAGAAGAACTGGCAGTGGATCCAGTGGAGTGATTCCACTCGACTATAGTCGAATGTCTCCCTGTGACGAATGCAAACATAGAAAAGGAAACACGAAATGACCCGACACTCTGGGTCTATGATTTAACGGTGAAGGGATGGCCAGCACATGGCGAACCACTGCTGCCAGCATTCTCGCCGAGAAGAGAACAGCTGTCAGTGTGCAGAGGAACCTTGATGTGTGGATCCAGAGTAGTAATTCCACCCAACTTGAAGGATAGAGTGCTCAATGAGCTTCATGAGGGTCATCTGGGAGGGGTAAAAATGAAGAACTTAGAGCGTTTGTGTGGTGGCCGGGAATCGATAGAGAAATCGAAGAGATGACCAAGAGCTGTACAGGATGCCAGAAGGTCCAAAACGCCCCACCACAAGCCCCTCTACATCCATGGGAGTGGCCCTCATCTCCATGGCAAAGGGTGCACATTGATTTTGCTGGTCCCTTTATGGACTCGATGTTTTTAATTGCGGTGGATGCACATTCAAAGTGGCCAGAGGTAATAAAAATGTCCTCAACCACCACAGAAAAAACTATCACAGTCTTACGAACCATATTCGCCAGGAATGGGCTGCCTGAACAGATTTGCTCTGACAATGGACCACAGTTTGTGTCTGAAGAGTTCTGGAGGTTCTTAAAGAACAATGGTGTTAAGCATTACACATCCGCCCCATATCATCCAGCCACTAATGGATTGGCCGAGAGGTTTGTTCAAACATTCAAGAAGGCTATCAAGGCAATGTGTAATGAAGATATACCCCTACAACACAAGGTGGACAACTTCTTGTTTGCCTACCGGAATGCGACACATGCGGTTACCAACCAAACTCCAGCCATGATGTTCTTCAATCGAAGACTACGATGCCACTTGGATTTGGTTAAGCCAAACGTCAGAAGAGATGTGGAGAACAGGCAGTTTCAGAATATGAATGAAAGGCCGACCAGGAGTTTTAAGATAGGTCAACCAGTTTTGGCCCGGGACTACCGCACAGAGAAATGGCAGCCAGGAACGATCTGCACACGGCAAGGACCTCTAATGTATACCGTGGACGTTGGAGAGAGCATTGTAAGACGCCATGCTGACCAGATTCTAGAGTCACTGGAAAACGTCAACTCCACACCACGATCTGATACACCTGGCAATGAAACCGAAGTACCAATGGCATCTACCGCAGAATCGGTGATATTGGAAGCAGACGAACCAAACAACGACATTGATCCCGACTCAACCTTGCCAGAAGAACCTGATACCCCAAAGAGGCGTTATCCAGACAGAATCAGGAAGCCTCCTCAAAGACTGAACTTATAATTGCTTAACTTCAACCAATGTATCTAGCAACCGTAATTGTAATTGTAATTAGTTATTATTTAGTTGTTAAATGAATGTTATGTACTGTTTATCTAAAAGGGGAGGAATTGTTGTGTATGTCCCTTTAAGGGAATAACTGGTCTCAGACTGCAGTACCGGCAATGACCACCCCTGTATAAAAGGCCCTAGCAGGCTTCTGTAGTTTCAGTTTCCAGGTTGTCTCCATTCAGTAAAGACTTGTTATAATCAACTCCTGCAGTCCGTATCTCAATTATACACGGACATAATAGTGTTTCCACGATGTCAATAGGTAGGGAATTCCAGGATATTAACCAATCGACGATGAAGTAATGGTGATATATTTCTAAATCAGGATGGCATGTGACATGGTGGAAACATGGAGGTGATGGTGTTCTCACAAAGTCGCTGCTCCTTTGCTTGTATTCGTGGATCTTCCATGATGATGCTTCTCGTAAATCGGAGGATTCATTATTTTATAACGTGCACATTACATAACAGCCTGTTATAAATTTGCAGACGACACAAAGCTGGGTGGGAGGGTAAGCTGTGAGGAGGATGTCGTGAAACTCCAGTACGATTTGGACAGGTTGGGTGATTGGGCAGAAACATGGCAAATGCACTATAATGTGGACAAATGTGAGGTTATCCACTTTGGTGGCAAAAACAGGAAGGCAGATTATTATTTGAATGGCAATAGATTGGGAGAAGGGGAAGTGCAAAGAGACCTGGGTGTTCTTGTGCACCAGTCGCTGAAGGTAAGCATGCAGGTGCAGCAGGCGGTTAAGAAGGCAAATGGTATGTTGGCCTTCGTAGCAAGAGGGTTCGAGTACAGGAACAAGGATGTCTTGCTACAGTTGTACAGGGCCTTGGTGAGACCGCACCTTGAGTATTGTGTGCAGTTTTGGTCGCCTTACCTGAGGAAGGACGTTCTTGCCATGGAAGGAGTGCAGCGAAGATTCACCAGGCTGATACCTGGGATGGCAGGAATGACGTATGAGGAGAGATTGTGTCGATTGGGCTTATACTCACTGGAGTTTAGAAGATTGAGAGGGGATCTCATCGAAACCTATAAAATTCTGTCAGGCCTGGACAGACTAGATGCAGGAAGGATGTTTCTGATGGCCGGGGAGTCCAGAACCAGGGGTCATAGTCTAAGGATAAGGGGTAAGCCATTTAGGACTGAAATGAGGAGGAATTTCTTCACCCAGAGAGTGGTGAACCTGTGGAATTCTCTGCCACAGAGGGCGGTGGAGGCCAGTTCATTAAATATATTCAAAAAAGAGTTGGATATATTTCTTAAGGCTAAAGGGATCAAGGGATCAAGGGATATGGAGAGAAGGCAGGGACAGGGTACTGAATTTGGATGATCAGCCATGATCTCATTGAATGGTGGAGCAGGCTCGAGGGGCCGAATGGCCTACTCCTGCTCCTATCTTCTATGTTTCTACTAGCTGGGGGGGCCCCGCGTTGCCAGGGCTGTTTTGGGCCGGGCGGTTTAAATCGAGTCCCAGGCTTTGGGCCCTGTCTCTCTGTCCCTCTATGAATCTGCTGCCGGGCAACATTTGTACCTTTTAATACCTTCAAAGATGAAAGTGAAAGTAGTTATAAAACGTTTTTGGTAAATGTTATGTTATTTTTGAAAGAGATACTAACTTTTTCGAAGCTGGATTAGCAGATTTTGAGCTGGAAGTAGTTGAAGCAATGGCTGCCCGATGCCTGAGTTCAAAATGATTAGTCCCGCCCACAGATGCAGCGATTGGCCAACCATCAGGTGACTGAACTGTAGGATTGGTCAATCATGACGGCACAGGATTGGTCGACCTTGACGTCAGTCAATCAATGCTAATGAGTGGATAATGAGTGGAATTTTGAAGGTTTTTTGTATAACATGCGAACAATTTTTGTCCGACCGAAAAGTAAAGACGCTTACGACCGTCCTGGAATCGTAAGCTTTCTTTGGACGTAACGCACGTGTAGGTACGCTCTATAACTTGAGAGTGTATAGCTGGACAGAAACACCGAAGGACAGACAGACAGACAGATCAATCCTTTTTATATATATACTAGCTGGGGGAGCCCGGCTTTGCCAGGGCTGTTTTGGGCCGGGCGGTTTAAATCGAGTGCCAGGCTTTGGGGCCTCTCTGTGTCCCTCTGTGAATCTGCTGCCGGGCAACATTTTAAATCGAGTCCCAGGCTTTTGGGCCCTATCTCTCTGTCCCTTTGTGAATCTGCTGCCGGGCAACATTTCTACCTTTTAATACCTTTGAAAGATGAAAGTGAAAGTATTTTTAAACGTTTTTGGTAAATCTTATGTTATTTTTAAAAGAGATACTAACTTTTTCAAAGCTGGATGAGCAGAGTAGTTTGAGCTGGAAGCAGTGAAACAATGGCTGCCACATCCCTGAGATGAAAACGATTAGTCCCGCCCACAGACGCAGCGATTGGCCAACCATCAGGCGACTGAACTGTAGGATTGGTCAATCGTGACGGCACAGGATTGGTCGAACCTTGACGTCAGTCAATCAATGCTAAGTAGCAGATAATGAGTTTAATTTTGAAGGTTTTTTTGCATAAGGTGCGAACAATTTTCGTGCGACCGAAAAGTAAATACGCTTACGACCGTCCCGGAACCGTAAGCTTTCTTCGGAGGTAACGCGCACGTAGGTACGCTCTATAACTTTCGAGCGCATAGCCGGACAGACGCACACCCGAGGACAGACAGACAGATAGACAGACAGAATGATTTGTTTATATATATATATATATATAGATAGATAGATAGACTAGCTGGAGTGCCCGGCGGTGCCGAGGCTTTTTCGAGGGCATGTTGTTGTTGGAAGAGAGAGAGAGAGCGACTGGGGGGGGGGTGGGGGAAGAGAGAGAGAGAGCGACTGGGGGGGAAGAGAGAGAGAGAGCGACTGGGGGGGGAAGAGAGAGAGAGAGAGCGACTGGGGGGGAAGAGGGAGAGAGAGCGACTGGGGGGGGAAGAGAGAGAGAGAGCGACTGGGGGGAAGAGAGAGCGCGACTGGGGGGGAAGAGAAAGAGCGACTGGGGGGGAAGAGAGAGCGACTGGGGGGGAAGAGAGAGAGCGACTGGGGGGGAAGAGAGAGAGCGACTGGGGGGAAGAGAGAGAGCGACTGGGGGGAAGAGAGCGAGCGACTGGGGGGGAAGAGAGCGCGACTGGGGGGGAAGAGAGAGAGCGACTGGGGGGAAGAGAGAGAGCGACTGGGGAGGGAAGGGGGGGGAGGGGGGAAGGGGGTGAGGAGGGGTGGAGGGGGAGGAAGGAAGGGGAGGAGGAGGGGAGGGGGAGTCCCCGAACCCCGCCCCCCGAGCTCCCGATGTCCCGCCCCCCCGAGCTCCCGATGTCCCGCCCCCCGAGCTCCCGATGTCCCGCCCCCCGAGCTCCCGATGTCCCGCCCCCCGAGCTCCCGATGTCCCGCTCCCGATGTCCCGCCCCCGATCTCCCGATGTCCCGCCCCCCGATCTCCCGATGTCCCGCCCCCCGATCTCCCGATGTCCCGCCCCCCGATCTCCCGATGTCCCGCCCCCCGATCTCCCGATGTCCCGCCCCCCGATCTCCCGATGTCCCGCCCCCCGATCTCCCGATGTCCCGCCCCCGATGTCCCGCCTCCCGATGTCCCGCCTCCCGATGTCCCGCCCCCCGATCTCCCGCTCCCGATGTCCCGAGCCCCGCCCCCCTGATGTCCCGAGCCCCGCCCTCCCGAGCACCGGCCTCCCGCTCTCTGGAGCCCCGCCCTCCCACTCTCCGGAGCCCCGCCCTCCCGAGCTGGCTTCAAGACCGCCGATTGCGGCTATGAGAGACGGCCGGCGGGCCCGGTTGCCGGTGTAACCCATCCCGCTCTCCAAGCCCCGCCTGAGATCTGCACTCCCGAGAGCCCCGCCCCCCCCCCGCCCGAGCCGAGCGGGGAACAGAGACAGACGCCGCGTCTCAGCTGCTCCTGCTGCGCGCGCAGCCTTTACGAAGATAGCGGCGCTCGGCTGAGGCCTGCCCCTCCAGCCTTCACAAAGATGGCGGCGATCGGGGGCCGCTTGCTGACTGGTGCCGGGAGGTGCCTAGCTCGGGCGTGGGTGCAGAGGAGAGGCCGAGGCTTCGAGGCCTACCTGGAAAAACGGGGAAAGGTAGGAAAATTAATGAGATTAGATAAAAGATTTAGAAAGTAATTAACTTTTTTTTAAAACAATATGTGTTTTAAAAGCAATGTTTTTTTTTAAAGACGCAGAAAGCGGGAAAAAGAAAGGAAAAGTTTGGAATCAAGATGGCGGCGACTCACCTCGGTTCAGAACGATAAGGCCCGCCCACACACGCACCAATTGGCTGACCGTCAGGTCCCGAAGCGTAGGATTGGTCAATCGTCCCGTCACTTGACCGTAGGAGGGCCCGGCCGCGTGCGCCAGGAACCCGGCGTACGATTGGTTGACCTCGAGGTCACTCTATCGCTAATGAGCGGATAATGAGATGCTAATGAGCGGCATGTTGAACGTTTTTCGGATACCGCGAGCGCGATTTTTGTCCGGCCGAAACGTCAATACGCTTACGACTGTTTCGGGACGGTAAGCTTTCTTTCGACGTAACGCACGCGTAGGTACGCTCTATAACTTTCGAGCGCATAGCCGGACAGACGCACACGTGAGGACAGACAGACAGATAGACAGACAGAACGATCCGTTTATTTATATATATCTATATATATATAAAAAATATAAATATATATATATATATATATAGATAGATAGACTAGCTGGAGTGCCCGGCGGTGCCGAGGCTTTTTCGAGGGCATGTTGTTGTTGGAAGAGAGAGAGAGAGCGACTGGGGGGAAGAGAGAGAGCGACTGGGGGGAAGAGAGGGAGGGGGGGAGGGAGGGGAGGGAGGAGGAGGGGGGGGCGGAGGGTGGGGAGGGGGGCAGAGAGACAGAGGGAAGGAGAGAGAGAGGGCGAGTGGCCCGCGACCGCAAATGGAGCCAAGCCCCGAGAACAGGCGTGAGCCGGCTTGAGGCTGAGAGACGGCCACGCCCGGTTGCCAGGGTAACCCTTCCCCCCCCCTTCCTAGCCCCCGTCCTCCCGAGCACCGGCCGCATCGTCCCGCCCCGCACTCCACTCCCGAGAGCCCCGCTCTCCGAGCCCCGCCCGCCCCGCAGTCCCGAGAGCCCCGCTCTCCGAGCCCCACCCCGCCCCGCACTCCCGAGAGCCCCGCCCGCCCTGCACTCCCGAGAGCCCCGCTCTCCGAGCCCCACCCCCCCCCCCCCCCGGCCGAGCCGGCTTGAAGTCCGCCGATTGCGGCTGTGCGAGACGGCCGGCAGGCCCGGTTGCCGGGGTAACCCTTCCCGCTCACCAAGCCCCGGCCGAGATTCGCACTCCCAAGAGCCCCGCCCGAGCCGAGTGCGGAACAGAGAGAGACGCCGCGTCTCAGCTGCTCCTGCTGCGCGTGCACCCTGACCCTCGTGGCTGACGCCGTTGCCCCGGGTAACGTGACACGGGGGAGGGGAGGGGGGGGTGTGAGGAGCTTAGCAGAAGCCGTGGGAGAATTACCTAGGTCGGGCCTGGCTGGGCAAGAAACACCCAGGCTTTCAGGCCTAACAAAAACGGGGCAAGGTAGGAAAAAGAATCTTCAGGTTAGAGAAAATATTTACAAATGAATGAAGTTTTTTTTAAAACAATTTAATAAATTCAATTTTATTTTGCTGGAAATGTATATTTGAAAAGAAAGACGCAGAAAGCAGGAAAAAGAATGGAAGCAAGATGGCGGCTACTCACCTCGGTTCAGAACGATAAGGCCCGCCCACACAGGCACCGATTGGTCGACTGTCAGGTGACCAAAGCGTAGGATTGGTCAATCGTCCCATCACTCGACCGTAGGAGGGCCCGGCCGCACGCGGCAGCAACCCGGCGTACGATTGGTCGACCTCGAGGTCACTCTGTCGCTAATGAGCGGATAATGAGATGCTAATGAGCGGAATGTTGAAGGTTTTTCGGATACCACGGGCGCGATTTTAGCCTGGCCGAAACGTAAATACGCTTAAGACCGTTTTAGAAAGGTAAGCTTTCTTTCGACGTAACGCACGCGTAGGTACGCTCAGTAACTTTTGAGCGCATAGCCCGACAGACGCACACGTGAGGACAGACAGACAGACAGAAGGACAGACAGAAGGACAGACAGATCGACCGATTTATATATATAGAATATAATAACAAGGCATAAAGGGACTGCATTGAGGAAGGGTGTCTGTTGCTAAAGTGGAGCTATTTTTAACTTGATCTGCCCCTTTAAGGCAGCAGCCTAATTTGTTGTCGGCCAGTTAGGGACTAATTGCTGATGAATGAAGTTTGTGAATCCCCAATTCATCCCTTTTTGGTGAGAGGTTAGGTAATCGTAGTCACAAGAAGCCAACAGGAAAGAACTGACTTTTTTTCTATTAAAGAAAGATTTTTTAAATTATATTTGCTTCAGTCAGGTGCTAGTGTGGCAGACCTTGTATGTGTAAAATTGCAACTGATAATTTCGGGCGTAATGGTCACAGAGAAGCAAGTCTTTTATTGTGTAATTAGTGAGAGCAGATTTAATCAATTTACACTTATCTACAAGGTGCCTCTTGGTACATTATCCATAAACACCGGGTTAATTCCCATATCTGTTGATAACCAACTTTACCTCAACCCCATGGTCTTTCTGTGTTGTCTGACTGCTTGATTGACATAAAGTGTAGATGAGCCATAACTTTCTAACTTAACAATGGCAAACTAAAAACCATCCTATATGGCTCCTGTGAGAAACGTTGTGTTATAGTCCCTAATTCCTTCCCTTTTCTAGCTACTCACCCAGGCTAAACTAGTGTAAAACCTCATTGTCCTTTTTGACCCTGAGCTGAGCTTCAAACTCCACATTCTATCAATCATCAAATCTACCAATTTCCATCTCCATCAGATTACCTCCTCTGTCCTTCCCTCACCTCACTGCCACCAAAACTCAGCCACATCTTTGTGAATTTTAAACTCAACTTCTCCAAAGCCATCTTCACAAGCTCCACCCTACACAGACTCCACCTGTCACCTGCATTGTTTTTTTTATTCATGGGATGTGGGTGTCGCGGGCAAGGCCAGCATTTATTGCCCATGCATAGCTGCCTTTGAGAAGGTGGTAGTGAGCCACCTTCTTGAACCGTGTGGTGAAGGTACTCCCACAGTGCTGTTAGGGAGGGAGTTCCAGGATTTTGACCCAGCGACAATGAAGGAACGGCGATATACTTCCAAGTCAGGATGGTGTGTGACTTGGAGGTGGTGTTGTTCCCATGCTCCTGCTGCCCTTGTCCTTCTAGGTGGTAGAGGTCACAGGATTGGGAGGTGATGCCAAAGAAGCCTTGGCGAGTTGCTGCAGTGCATCTTGTAGAGGGTACACACTGCAGCTAAGGTATGCCGGTGGTGGAGGGAGTGAATGTTTAAGGTGGTGGATGGGGTACCATCAAGCAGGTTGTTTTGGTTTGGATGGTGTCGAGCTTCTTGAGTGTTGTTGGAGCGGCACTCATAGGCAAGTGGAGAGTATTCCATCACACTCTTCACTTGTGCCTTGTCGATGGTGGAAAGGCTTTGGGGAGTCAGGAGGTGAGACACTCGCTGCAGAATACCCAGCCTCTGACCTGCTCTTGTTGCCACAGTATTTATGTGGCTGGTCCAGTTAAGTTTCTGGTCAATGGTGACCTCCAGGATATTGATGGTGGGGGATTTGGCAATGGTCATGCCGTCGAATGTCAAGGGGCGGTGGTTAGATGCTCGCTTGTTGGAGATAGTCATTGCTTGGCACTTCTGTGGCGCGAATGTTATCTGCCACTTATCAGACCAAGCCTGAATGTCATCCAGGTCTTGCTGCAGGCGGGCATGGACTGCTTCATTATCTGAGGAGTTGTGAATGGAACTGAACACTGTGCAGTCATCAGCGAATATCCCCACTTCTGACCTTATGATGGAGGGAAGGTCATTGATGAAGCAGCTGAAGATGGTTGGGCCTCGGACACTGCCCTGAGGAACTCCTGCAGCGATATTCTGGGGCAGTGATGATTGACCTCCAACCACCACAACCATCTTCCTTTTGTGCTAGGTATGACTCCAGCCAGTGGAGAGTTTTCCCCCCGATTCCCATTGACTTCAGTTTTATTAGGGCTCCTTGATGCCACACTCGGTCAAATGCTGCCTTGATGTCAAGGGAAGTCACTCTCACTTCACCTCTGGAATTCAGCTCTTTTGTCTTTGTTTGGACCAAGGCTGTAATGAGGTCTGGAGCCAAGTGGTCCTGGCAGAACCCAAACTGGGCATCAGTGAGCAGGTTATTGGTGAGTAAGTGCTGCTTGATAGCACTGTTGACGACACCTTCCATCACTTTGCTGATGATTGAAAGTAGACTGATGGGGCGGAAATTGGCCGGATTGGATTTGTCCTGCTTTTTGTGGACAGGACATACCTGGGCAGTTTTCCACATTGTTGTATAGATGCCAGTGTTGTCGCTGTACTGGAACAGCTTGGCTAGAGGCTTGGCTAGTTCTGGAGCACAAGTCTTCAGCACGGCAGCTGGGATGTTGTCGGGGCCCATAGCCTTTGTTCTACGCAGTGCACTCAGCCATTACTTGATATCACGTGGAGTGAATCGAATTGGTTGAATACTGGCCTCTGTGATGGTGTGGACCGCAGGAGGAGGCCGATATGGATCATCCACTCAGCATTTCTGGCTGAAGAGGTTGCAAATGCTTGAGCTTTGTCTTTTGCACTTACGTGCTGTGCTCCACCATCATTGAGGATGGGGATATTCATGGAGCCTCCTCCTCCCGTTAGTTGTTTAATGGTCCACCACCATTCATGACTGGATGTGACAGGACTGCAGAGCTTTGATCTGATCTGTTGATTGTGGGATTACTTAGCTCCGTCTATAGCATGCCGTTTCCTCTTTTTAGCATGCATATTGTCCTGTGTTGCAGCTTCCCCAGTTTGGCTCTGCATTTTTAGGTACACCTGCTACTGCTCCTGGCATGCTCTTCTACACTCCTTATTGAACCAGGGTTGGTCCCCTGTGTTGATGGTAATGGTAGTGAGGGATATGCCAAGCCATGAGGTTACAGATTGTGGTGGAATACAATCCTGCTGCTGATAGCCCACAGCGCAGTTTTGAGCTGCTAGATCTGTTCTGAATCTATCCCATTTAGCACAGTGGTAGTGCCACACAACACGATGGAGGGTGTCCTCAGTGTGAAGACTGGACTTTGTTTCCACAATGACTGTGCGGTGGTCACTGCTACCATGGACAGGTGCATCTGCGACAGGTAGATTGGTGAGGACGAGGTCAAGTAGGTTTTTCCTTCATGTTGGTTCTCTCTCAAACTGTCGCAGGCCCAGACTGGCAGCTATGTTCTTCAGGACTCGACCAGCTCGGTCGGCCACTCTTGGTGATGGACATTGAAGTCCCCAACCCGGAGTACATTCTGTGCCCTTGCTACTCTCAGTGCTTCTTCCATGGAGGGCGGTAGGTTGCCTTGCCTATGTTTGACCTGAAGCCATGAGACTTCATGGGATCTGGAGTCAATGTTGAGGACTCCCAGGGCCACTCCTTCCTGACTGTATACCACTGTGCAGCCACCCCTGCCGGTGGAACAGGACATACCCAGGGATGGTGATGGAGGAGTTTAGGACATTGGCTGAAAGCTATGCTTCTGTGTGTATGACTATGTCAGGCTGTTGCTTGACTAGTCTGTGGGACAGCTGTCCCAATTTTGGCACAAGTCCCCAGATGTCGCAGAGTGGACTGGGCTGGGTGTGCCGTTGTCGTGCCTGTAGCCGGTACCGAAGTCGATGCCGGGTGGTCCGTCCGGTTTTTTTATTCTTGTTTTTTACAACTGAGTGGCTTGTTCGACCATTTCAGAGGGCAGTTAAGAGTCAACCACGTTGCTGTGGGTCTGTAGTCACATATAGGTCAGACCAGGTAAGGACAGCAGATTTCCTTCCCTAAAGGAGATCAGTGAACCAGATGAGTTTTTACAACAATCTGATAGTTTCATGATTACCATACTAGCTTTTTATTCCAGATTTATTTAATTAACTGAATTTAAATTCCCCAGTTGCCGTGGTGGGATTTGAACTCCTGTCTCCAGATCATTAATCCAGTAACATAACCACTGTGCTACTGTTCTATCCTGTACCAAATCTGCTTTGTGGATAAATAGTGGAATTTTGGCATTTAACTGGTATAATTTAAAATAATTACTGTTAGAATGTAGTTTGCTCTCTCGTCACTTAAGTTTCAAAATGATAGGCAGTAGATGGTCAGTCTGAAAAAAGAAACAAATTTGTTCAGGAATTAATTCAAATAAATATGCTCTGGTGGCAGAAAAGAGGTTTAAAAGATGTATATAAATTTACAGACAGATGTAAATACTTTGGGGCTTCAACTGTTGGATACAGATGGTCCTGTGTTTCATAATTGCTAAGCAATTGGCAAGCCATTGTTAAAGACTGACATCATTGTCATACAGCAAGACACATAGAGGGTTATTTTGTTTAAAGAGTGAAAAGGGCACAAAATGGGTGCTGTGCTAATAAGACACACCTGTTTGAAAGTCTGCTTTTAGCACGCAATTTTGGTCCTAATTTACCATAATTTGAACTTGCCTCAAGGTGCTAAAACAGAGACATCAGTACGTTTAGCACTTAATTTGTAATTCTTTTTGCAAACCCCACAACATTGCTAAATCTCTTCTAATCTTCAAAAACGTCCTTAAAATCTCTTTTGACTACCTCTTCTGTAATCTCCCCAAATTCTTCTCCGTATTTGCCATCCCTGTCCCCCCCCCCCCCCCCCCCCAACCACCCCCCCCCCCCCCCCAACCAAGGTGAAGCACCTTTGAATGTTTTCCTACAATAAGGGCACATACAAGTGCAAGCTGTTGGTGGGTTTCATTGAGATTTCATTCATTATATCATCCACATTTAAGGATTAATGATTGCCAACAGTTATTTCTAGTCTTGTGTTAGTGTTACCATACAACACTTCCTGCCTTGATATCAAATTTCCCTCCTCCATTCCTCTATTGAATAGTAGTAGCATTAAATAGTATCAGCTTGGCTCAGTCCGAAGGTTGTGGGTTCACGCCCTCTCTGACGCATAAGCCCGAATTTGCCGTCAGTGACGAAGCGACGGTGCTCGCCGTTGACCTCAAAGAAAGCTGTCCACAAAGATCTAGCAATCTCTGTGGTATGAATTTCATCTGTCCCGACCTTTGTTTGAATCTGACGCCAAATCAAACGAATCCGAACCATCCAGCAACAGTCCATTATAAAAGATGTAATAGCAGAGCACTTGGAAAACAGTGACCGGATCGGACAAAGTCAACATGGATTTACAAAAGGTAAATCGTGCTTGTCTAATCTACTGGAATTTTTTGAGGATGTAACTGGTAGAATAGATACGGGAGAACCAATGGATGTAGTGTATTTGGACTTTCAGAAGGCTTTCGATAAGGTCCCGCATAAGAGATTAGCGTTTAAAGTTAAGGCACATGGGATTGGGGGCAAGACACTGACTTGGATAGAAAACTGGTTGGCAGACAGGAAGCAGAGAGTTGGAATAAACGGGTCTTTTTCCGAGTGGTAGGCAGTGACTAGTGGGGTACCGCAGGGATCGGTCCTAGGACCCCAGCTATTCACAATATATATTAATGATCTAGACAAGGGAACTAGATGTAATATCTCCAAGTTTGCAGACGACACAAAGCTGGGTGGGCGTGTGTGCTGTGAGGAGGATGCCGAGAAACTCCAGTATGATTTGGACAGGTTGGGTGATTGGGCAGAAGCATGGCAGATGCAGTATAATGTGGATAAATGCGAGGTTATCCACTTTGGCAGCAAAAACAGGAAGGCAGATTATTATCTGCAATAGATTGGGAGAAGGGGGAAGTGCAACGAGACCTGGGTGTCCTTGTGCACCAGTCGCTGAAGGTAAGCATGCAGGTGCAACAGGCGGTTAAGAAGGCAAATGGTATGTTGGCCTTCGTAGTGAGAGGGTTTGAGTACAGGAACAAGGATGTCTTGCTGCAGTTGTACAGGGCCTTGGTGAGACCACACCTTGAGTATTGTGTGCAGTTTTGGTCGCCTTATCTGAGGAAGGATGTTCTTGCCATGGAGGGAGTGCAGCGAAGATTCAGCAGACTGATACCTGGGATGGCAGGAATGACGTATGAGGAGAGATTGGGTCGATTGGGCTTATACTCACTGGAGTTTAGAAGAATGAGAGGGGTTCTCATTGAAACTTACAAAATTCTAACGGGACTGGACAGACTGGATGCAGGAAGGATGTTCCCGATGGCCGGGGAGTCCAGAACCAGGGGTCACAGTCTAAGGATAAGGGGTAAGCCATTTAGGACAGAGATGAGGAATTTCTTCACCCAGAGAGTGGTGAACCTGTGGAATTCTCTACCACAGAAGGCAGTGGAGGCCAATTCATTAAATCTATTCAAGAAGGAGTTGGATATATTTCTTAAGGCTAAAAGGATCAAGGGATATGGAGAGAAGGCAGGGACAGGGTACTGAATTTGGATGATCAGCCATGATCTCATTGAGCTCGAGGGGCTGAATGGCCTACTCCTGCTCCTATCTTCTATGTTTCTATGTCATCAAGCTGGCTAAGCAGCCAATCACATTGAAAAATTCTCAGAGACAGCAAACTAGGAAGTAAAATGCACAGATTCTAATTTACTTTTTATACATTTTAGAGAGCGAAATAAAGATTGGGACATGCATATGATTAAGGTAGAAGCTGAAATATCATAAACAAACTCTAAGAATTACAACTTTTTAATTAAAAAAAAAATCATATTAATGGACAAATTTGACATTCCATAAATATAAAGTAGTTTTTCAGGGCCAGAATGGGTTACAACTCTCAACAAGGCTTAGGGGGAAAAATTCGGTTGCTTTGCGCTTCCCGTGAACGCCCTAAGAGGGTGCTAAAGGGGCACAAAGCAACCAGCGCCCGGGTGCAGCGATGTTTGTGCCGCTCGCAAAATGGACCAGACATTTTGCGGCGGCGCTAAACACTACCGCCACGAACTCCTGCGCCTGCAGATCGTGACGTCAGTCGAGCGTGTAGTGCCCCAGACTGGATATTGAGTGGTGCCCCTTGCTTAACCGCCTGCCACTAGCAACGACAGGTTGAGGGGAGCATTTTGCTGTCGGGAAGGGACTGGGGGAGCGCTATTTAAAGGCGACCGCTTCCTGCCTTTTTTTGTCGGCGACATTTTTGCACCACGCATTCTGAGAGAGAGACTTCTGGAGAGATTCAATGCTGTGTGAAGGAGTTTTGGGTACTGAGCAGCACTTTGCAGGTTCATTTTGATTTGGCCTTTCTTGCATCGATTTAGAAGAGACTATGGGGGCTGCACTCTGAGCTCTTTCCCTGGGCCCCTCCATTGTTCTTTCCAGCAGATTTGATGTACAGCTCTCTCCAGGCCAAGATTCAAGGCTGCAATGAGCAGGGTGTGGATGGAGAGCAAGAGCGACCCTCCCCTTTAAGAACTGGCTGGCGCCAGTGTGTGTCTGACATCACATGAGCTTCACCTGAGTTAGCGCCTCACTCCTCAGCGTTAGCGCCTTGAGAGAGGTGTGTAGCGCCTGATTTAGCGCTCCAATCACCTCCAGGAGCAATAGAAGCCAAGTTTGCAGTCGGAGGCGATAATTAGCGCCAGGCGCTAAACTTTGCGTCCGGCCGATAATTGCGCCCCAAACGGGGCGATACTGAATTTCTCCCCCTTACAGTTTTAGTTTTTTTTTAACAGTGATATTCCATTGTAAAAGGGAAAGTTTTTGCCCTTGTATGGGATTTCAACTGATTACTGGCTCTGGAGTTCCACAGCACAACCTATGGTGGAGCAGTAAATGACTGACTGCAACTTCAGGATTTCTGCATTTATCTGCACATGCACTAAATCCTGAAGTTGCAGTCAGTTTCAGAGGGTGAATGATGCCAAATGCTGACAGTTTCACTGTCGTTACCACCGCAAAATCCGGGCCATGATCTAGGCTAACACTTCAGTGCAGTACTGAGAAAGTATTGCGTGTTGCCATCTTTCAGATAAGATGTTAAGCCAAAACTCCATCAGCTTGTTCAGATGGAAGTAAAAGATCCCATTTCATTATTCAAAGAAGGAAGCTCTGTCAGTGCCCTAACTAAAATTTCGCCATCAACCTGTATTGATTTCTTTGTGGGTTCAATGACGAGACATTTATGAAAGAGAATGTCTTTTAATCTAAAGTTTGTTCAACTCTGGTTAACAGCCTTACAGGAGACACCATGCTAGAAATCCATCTAAAACGAAACCAAAACTAAACTGCTTGTCTCTGTCACATGCCCTCTGCTGGTCAGGCATAAGTAATCAATCAGGCAACTATGCCAGTAAGGCATCATAATCAAACAGGCAAATACCATCACTATTTGCTGATATCATTACATCTCCCTTTCTTAAAACAGAAGTATTTTACTTTTAACTAACAACATGTTTTCTTTGTATTAATCTGCATTTTAACTGTAACACTTAATGAACTTACATTATCATTATCATGATCAAGGTTTTTTAACCTTGTTTTGTGTGTTCACATGAAATATGTAAATACACTAGAACTTGAAGAAAGAATAAGATAACATTACTTCCTTCTATAACAATAGTCCTTAAATTTGCTCAATGAGTCTCTCAGGAGGCTTTACGCGTCTTGAGGATTTTCTGATTGATTGTCCTTGAATCTGAGTTGTTGCCTCAGATGATGTTTTCTCAGCTGTGTGATCAGGTTGTTCAACAGTATCAGTCTTTTGACCTGCTGTGTGATCAGGTTGTTCAACAGTATCAGTCTTTTGACCTGCTGTGGCTGGTCCCATGAGAAGATCCCGATGATTTCTTCGCAGAACAGCACCCTCATCTGTCTGGTGTATGATCTTGGTTGAACTTCACTCAGGACAGTTCCCTTCTGAGTCCATATGTTTGTTTTGTCTTTGAACCTTACTTGGTCACCAGTGTGGAGTTCAGGTAGGTTTTGTGTTCCTCTGTCATAGTAGTACTTTTGCTTTTCTTTCTGTTGTTCTTTGAACTTCCTCACTTTCTCCCCCTCTTTTGTTTTCAGGAGGTTCTCCGGGATGGGTAGGTTTGACCTTAGCAGACGTCCCATCAGGAGTTGGGCTGGTGACATACCACACTCGAGCGGCATTGTGCGGTATACAAGCATGCTCTGGTAGAAGTCAGTTCCACTGTCTTTTGCCTTGTACATCAGTCTTTTCACTGGACCGATTTTTCCACTAGTCCATTGGACTGTGGGAAGTGAGGACTTGACGTTGTGTGGACAAAGTCCCACTCTTTGGCAAAGTGTCGGAAACTTGCATTGTAAAACTAGGGTCCGTTGTCTGTGAAGACCTCGCTTGCCACGCCATGTCTGGAGAATATGGCTTTCATACATGTTATCACAGCATCTGCAGTGGTGGTGTACAGCCTACAAACCTCTGGATACAGGGAGTAATAGTCTGTGACTACAAGATAGTCCTTCCCTTGACATACGAATACGTCAGCGCCTACCTTCTGGTAAGGTCTGTCTGGCGCTGGGTGTGCTTTAGTGGTTCTACCGGATTGCTTGCTCGATATTTCAGGCATATTGTGCAGTTTGACACCTCATTTGTCACATCTTGGTTGATTCGTGGCCAGTACATCACCTCTCGTGCTCTTTTCTTACACTTTTCGATTCCCAGATGTCCTCCATGGATCCTTTTTAGCATCTCTTTTCTCAGACTCTTTGGGATAACTATTTTACTTCCTTTGTAGATGATGTCTTCGACCACTGATAGTTCCGCCCTGCAGTTCCAGTACTCTGCCATGTCAGGTGAGCAGTCTTGCTTCATTTTGGGCCATCCATCCAAGATGCTTTTCCTCAGTCGTCTCATTGTTTCATCTTTGTTTGTCTCAGTCTTTATGAGCTCCATTTTTGCATCTGCTATGGGCAGTGCACTTGTGATCATGTCCACGTAGGCGTTCACTTTTTCATCCATTTTGGTGTTTGCGGGCTCACTTGGGTCAACAGCTCTGGACAACGTGTCTGCTGTATACATCAGCTTACCCAGTGTGTACGCAACATTCAGTGTATAGCGTTGCAGCCTGATCATCATTCTTTGTATTCTAAGCGGACAGCTATTTAGTGGCTTTTGGAACAATGCAATCAAGGGCTTATGGTCAGTCTCTACACTGATTGCTTGTCCTGCCACAAACTGGTGAAATCTTTCACAGGCGTATGTGATGCTGAGCAGCTCCTTTTCTATTTGAGCATATCGCGTCTCCGCGTCTGTCATTGAGCGCGATGCATATGCAATAGGTTGCCAGTAGTCATATTTTTGCAGAAGAACAGCACCGAGCCCACTCTGTGATGCATCTGATGATATCTTGATGGGTCTCGCTGGGTCATAAAACCTCAGAACTGGTTCCTCTGTGAGCAGTTTCTTTAGATCGCTCCATGACTTCTCATGCTCATGATTCCATTCCCATTCTATGTTCTTTTCAGTTAGTCTTCTCAGTGGCGCCATCTTTTCTGAGAGGTTGGATATGAATTTACCCATGTAGTTGATCATTCCATTAAACCTCTGCACGTCCTTTTTGCATTGTGGCTTTGGCATATTCTCAATGGCGGACACCTTTCCGGGATCTGGTCTGACGCCCTCACTGCTAAGGATATCTCCCACGAATGTCAGTTCTGTCACCCCGAGCTGGCATTTCTCTCTATTCAGCTTCAGGTTTGTTTTCCTTGTTGCTTCCAGCACTTTTTTCAGTCTCTCGTCATGCTCAGTTCTCGTGGTTCCCCATACTATGATGTCATCCATTGATATATCAACTCCCTCCAGGTGCTCATAGATCATATGGATACTTTTGTGATACACTTCAGGAGCTGAGGCAATGCCAAATGGTAACCTTAGGAATCTGTATCTGCTAAATGGACTGTTGAACGTGCACAGTCTTGAACTTGCCTCATCCAATTTCATCTGCCAAAATCCTGATGATGCATCTAACTTGCTGAAATACTTCGCATTTGCAAATTGTGACATGATTTCCTCACGTGTAGGAAGCTTGAAGTGCTCTCTCTTTATTGCTCTGTTTAGATCTCTTGGATCCAGGCAAATTCTGAGCTTTCCATTCTTTTTGTCCACAATGACGAGGGAACTCACCCACTCAGTTGGCTCATCTATCTTCTGACTCACGTTCAGGCTTTCCATCCTGTCCAACTCTGCCTTCAGTTGCTTTTGAAGAGGAAACGGAACTTTTCTGCATGGATGTATGACCGTTGGCATACTTTTATCTACTCTGATCGTGTGTTCTCCTGGAAGGCAGCCTAGACCCTGAAATAGGTCGTTGTACTCTTTCATGAGTTCATCATAGACTGTCTCTCCTTCGCTTTCCACAACGAGGACTCTCTTTACCAGGTTCAGTCTCTCACAGGCTTTTAAACCTAGTATGGCTTGCACATCCTTTGGCACCACGATTAATGCTAGCGTGTGCTCTCTGTCCTTGTGTGTCACTTTGACAATGCATCTTCCTTTCACTGGTATATCAGTACCTGAGTATCCTGTCACTTTCACTTTTTGATTCCATGTATCTTTGGTCTGGGACTAATTTTCTTAAAATCAGTCTCTGACATCACATTAACTTGTGGTCCAGTATCCAATTTAAATGGAATGTGTATGTCATTCACTTTTAGTGTCAACATCCAGTCTCTTTTTTTCTTCTTTGTTTTCAGACACAACATCTACATTGAACTGCTCTATCTCGCTTTCATCTACTGTATGGACCTTGCTTTGTTGCGCTTGGTTCTTACAGCAACGGGCATAATGGTTGTTTTTGTTGCAACTATTGCATGTTTTACCATATGCTGGACACTTTCTTGGTGGATGCTGTGTACCGCATCGACTACATGACTTTCGATTGTCCCTTTCATTTTCGTTCGCTGGCCACGCCTCTTTTTTCACATTGGCGCTCTTTTTGTTAAACGGTTTGTATCCGTTCTTTCTCACTGCATCCACGTTGCAGCTATTGTCACTGAACAGCTCCTTTGCCTGCGACTTCACAGTCTCTGTAGCCCTACACAGTGCTATGGCTTTTCCCAGGTCTAGATCTTGCTCTCTTAGCAGTCTTTCCCTTAGACCATTATCTGGAATACCACACACCAGTCTGTCTTTTATCAGCGAGTCTGTCAGTCCCCCAAATTCACATGATTTGCTTCTGTTTCTCAGTTCAGTCACATACTGATCAATAGTCTCACCCGTTTTCTGTACACATGTGAAAAATCTGTGCCTCTCAAACGTCACGTTACGTTTAGGTATACAGTAGGCCTCAAACTGTTCCATTATTTTATCCAACTTCATTTTGTCTCCATCAGCAGTGAATGTGAAGTTATTATACACCTCCAGCGCTTCATCACCCACGACATGTAAGAACACTGACGCTTTCATTTTATCACTTTTTCTCATCAGCTCCGATTGCTGATAAATACAACTCCAAACGTTGTTTGAACCTCCTCCAATTTTCAGCCACATTACCTGTCAACTGAAGCTTCGCCGGTGGGTGTAAACCTTCCATTTTTTCACTTCATTAGCTATTCTCCAATGGTAAGTAACGATGTTCTCTTTTGGCTTGCTAATATGTGGAGAGCTGATTTAACTTCAGATTTTTCCTCTTCATCTCTTTCAATCACTTCTGACACCATGTATTGATTTCTTTGTGGGTTCAATGACGAGACATTTATGAAAGAGAATGTCTTTTAATCTAAAGTTTGTTCAACTCTGGTTAACAGCCTTACAGGAGACACCATGCTAGAAATCCATCTAAAACGAAACCAAAACTAAACTGCTTGTCTCTGTCACATGCCCTCTGCTGGTCAGGCATAAGTAATCAATCAGGCAACTATGCTGGTAAGGCATCATAATCAAACAGGCAAATACCATCACTATTTGCTGATATCATTACACAACCAACATTGTAAAAATTAATTAATTGGTCATTTATCTCATTTGCTGTTTGTGGGCCCTTGTGTACAAATTGTCTGCCGCATATACCTACAAAAAATAGTGACTATACTTCAGAAGTAATTCATTGACTGTGAAGGACTTTGGGACATTTTGGGGATGTGGAAGGCATTATATAAATGCAAGTTTTTTTCTTCTTTCTTACTCCCAACCAAAAAAGAGTTTTTTTTTCCAGTATCAGCATGTAAGATGTTTTGCAAACTAAGAAATTGAAAGGAGAATTTTCAGATAAAATAAGTTGCTTACAAAGGGGAAAAAAACATTAATGCTGGAAAGCTGAACGAAAAACAGAAAATGATGGAAATACAAACAAGTTAGTCAACATCTTAAAAGAGAAAAAGGCAGGTCATTGGCACTTTGGGTGCATAATATAAAGTTACACACCCAAAATGCCTGTAATCTGTCTTTTCTCTTTACAAATGCTAATTGATCTGTGTTTTTCCAGCATTTTCAGTTTTACAGTGCTGCAAATGCCTTAAAAAAACTGGGGTTCGCTGTACTGCACTGTGTCTCGATTGGGTGCATAGAATACATAAAGGTCTGACATATATGAAGCCAGAAACTTTGAAGAAACAAAAACAGAAATTTTGAATCCATTTATGCTAAAGTGGCTTACACAGGAAAGCAGGGGAAGGTCGGATCAACAAGATCAGAATTAACTGACTGTCGGCTGCTGATAGTTATGCTCTGGAAACTTTAGTTTTGCTGGTTCTACATTTCTGTTCTACATAGCACAAAATACTGTATTTATTATGTTATGGAATAATTTTAGAATTAATTTGGATTATATGTTACATAAGCTTGATCCAAATTCGTTAAGAAATGAATGCATGCATTTTTCAATTGAAACGAGCTGAAATTGGCATCATATGCTCTATTTACACTTGATTCTTAGTTAAATTTACTGTGGGATGGTTAAGATTCAGTGAATAAATGGCCCCAGTATAAACAGACTATTGATCAGCATGGAAACTATTAGGAACGGGTTGTATAGTGCATATACATTTATGGTAGCACTAATTTTCAATCTGAATGAAAAGCAGCAAACATCCCACCTATCAAGAAGGGATTAAAGTTAGACATGATGGGGTTGATTTTAATTTGTCTCGCCCAGCAGAATGGAGAGATAGCAGAGTTTTAATCACCGTGGTGAACTTAACCGCCCTATTTCCGCTCCACCTCCACATTTACTGGGGCCTTCCACTGGGGCGCAAGTGCCTGCCTAAATAAGGTGAGAACCTCGTTATGCGAACCTGAGCGGGAGCGGAGGGAGCACCAGAAATGACCCAGGACACAGCATGGACCTGAGTGGGAGCAGCGGAGGCGGCGACTGAAAGGGAGCATCGGAGAAGGCCCAGGACACAGCACGGACCTGAGTGGGAGCAGTGGAGGCAGTGGCATAAAAGGAGCTGAGCGGCGACTTTAAAAAACAAAAAACAAAAGGAGTGACGCCACAGGAAAGCAGGTAGCTGACTGGTGAGTATTACAGCTCTTTTGTCTCTAGGTTTGGTAAGTGGATTAAATTCAGAACTGGGAGTGTATTAACTATAACTTTATTATAGAGTTAATAACTTTAAATGAACTAACTAAAACTAAGAATTAAAAGTAAAAATAATCATTTGAATAAATACTGTAACTAATTATATAAATAAAATAAGGTTAGATAGAGATGGCAGTGCAGGTGGTGTGTCTTAACTGCAGCATGTGGGAGTTGGTGGAGACCAACGAGATCCCGAGCAACCACATCTGCAGTAAGTGCCTACAGCTCGAGGAACTTTGGCTCAGAGTTGTTGGGCTGGAGTCTGAGCTGCATCAGGGAAGGGGAGTTACCTGGACACTTTGTTCCAGGAGGCAGTCACACCCCTTAGGTTAAGCAGTACTTCAGAGTTAGTCAATGGTCAGGGACAAGAGGGTGTGACTGCGAGTCAGGAAGGTATGGGGACCCAGGATATAGTGATGGAGGAGCTTCAGCCCATGACTTTGTCCAACAGGTACGAGGTACTTGCTGCCTATTTTGGATGAGAACAAGGACTGCAGGGAGGATGGGCAAACTTAGCACGGCACCGTGGTACAGGAGGCCTTTCAAGTGGGGGGAGTTAAAAGGAATATGGTAGTGGTAGGCGACAGTAGAGTCAGGGGGATAGATACTGTTCTCTGTAGCCGTGACAGGGAGTACCGAAGGCTGTGTTGCCTGCCCGGTACCAGGATTAAGGATATCTCCTCATGGCTGGAGAAGAACTTGGAGTGGGAGGAGGAGGATCATACGAACATACGAATTAGGAGCAGGAGTAAGCCACTCAGCCCCTCAAGCCTGTTCTGCCATTCAATAAGATCATGGCTGATCTGATTACTCCACATTCCTGCCTACCCCCGATAACATTTCACTCCCTTGCTTATGAAGAATCTATCTACCTCTGCCTTAAAAATATTCAAAGACTCTGCTTCCACCGCCCTCTGAGGAAGAGAGTTCCAAAGACTCACGACCCTCTGTGAGAAAAATTTTCTCCTCATCTGTCTTAAATGGGCAACTCCTTATTTTTAAACAGTGACCCCTAGTTCTAGAGTCTCCCACAAGAGGAAACATCCTCTCCACATCCACCCTGTCAAGTCTCCTCAGGATGTTGTGTGTTTCAATCAAGTCACATTTTACTCTTTTAAACTCCAACAGATACAAGCCTAGTCTGTCCAACCTTTCCTCATAAGACAACCCGCCCATTCCAGGTATTAGTCTAGTAAACCTTCTCTGAACTGCTTCCAACGCATTTACATCCTTCTTTAAATAAGGAGACCAATACTGTACACAGTACTCCAGATGTGGTCTCACCAATGCCCTGTATAACTGAAGCATAACCCCTCTACTTTTGTATTCAATTCCCCTCGCAATAAACAATAACATTCTATTAGCTTTCCTAATTACTTGCTGTACCTGCATACGAACCTTTTGCGATTCATGCACGAGGACACCCAGCTCCTTCTGCATCTCGGAGCTCTGCAATCTCTCACCATTTAGATAATATGCTTTATTTTTTATTCTTCCTGCCAAAATGGACAATTTCACATTTTCCCACATTATACTCCATTTGCCAGATCTTTGCCCACTCACTTAATCTATCTATATCCCTTTGTAGCCTCCTTATGTCCTCTTCACAATTTACTTTCCTACCTATCTTTGTGTCATCAGCAAATTTAGCAACCATACCTTTGGTCCCTTCATCCAAGTAATTTATATAAATTGTAAAAAGTTGAGGCCCCAGCACTGATTCCTGTGGCACACCATTCGTTACATCTTGCCAATCAGAAAATGACCCATTTATGCCTACTCTGTTTCCTGTTAGCTAGCCAATCTTCTATCCATGCCAATATGTTACCCCCTACACCATGAGCTTTTATTTTCTGCAATAACCTTTGATGTGGCACTGTAAAGTCTGTGGGTTGTTCAGTTAATTAATGCACAGACTCCAAGAGTAACTTAAAACAGGACTTTACTATTCGAAGGTCAGGGCGAATCTGCCCAATAACTCCTGGCACAACACTTATATACTGGTGTGGTCACCGTCGGTATTACCGTATACAGAAGCCAAACAAAGTAGTGCCACACCTAAAATAGTTCTCTTAAAGGTGAACGGTTACATACAATAGTTCTCTTAAAGGTAGACGGGTACATACACTACAATCCTCCCTTTTTAGCTTACAACATACTTATTCCCCATTAAACATAACATATAATCAACTTCATGTAAAACAATTCACAGATATAGTCTCTGCGGGAAACAGTTCACAGATTCAGTCTCTGCGGGAACAGTTCACAGATTCAGTCTCTGGTCTTGACTCGGTCCGAACAACATCTCTGTGGTGTAGCCAGTTCACATTTCTAGCGTGACTCATCCAATAGTCTTTTCCTTGGCTTAACAGCTTGAACTTCCATCCTGCTGAACCAGCAGTGCTGACTTTTACAAACAGCTGGACTGCCTTGGTAATTTTTCCTACTTTCCAACTGATTTGGCCCCCTTCGTAGGGCCCACGTGCATGATCTGATAGAAGTGATAATGATTTAGATGGTTATCGTCTTCTGCTTTGTCTTTTTCTTTTCTGCTTCTTGGAGACTCTCGGGGCTCCCTTATCCGCTGCCAGCTGTAGCGCCACCATCTCCCTATGTTCCTTAGACTTTAAGTGCTTCATCCTGATTTCTGCACTTTGGGAGTTTTCATCACAAGCTGGGCAGACCAAGTCATCGTAATATTCCGTGTCACTCAACAGGTCATGGTAATATTCGGTGTCGTCCTGAGCTAGTCTAGCGAGAGGGCCTGCTACTTCTTCCGTACCCAACTGGACGTTAGCCGACTGTTGTTCCCTCCCTAGATATCTTTCCTGAAGAGACTTCTTCATGCGTTCATATTCATCCCGCTCTTCCTGGGTTTCCTGCAAATCCTTCACTAATGACCTCGTTTGTGATTTCAACACTTCCCCTTCCCTCGGGGATTGATTGATCAGGCTATTCAATCCTTCTACTGGAGCAGCTGTTTCAACATTCTGCTGTTCACATTGACGTGATTCAGCGTACTTTTGGCATCCCTGTAAAATCTGTGTTGCAACCTCAGCTATTTCCATAACTTTTGAGAGCTCCGAACTCCTTCCCTTTGAAGATTGAAGCTCGTGTTCAGATTGTTCCCATGGTAGAGTCTTGTCCTTCAGCATATGAAGGAGTTGGCTGACCGTTAACTCTTCCACGGGAACACTGTGGGTCAGAGTCTTCTCCATTTCATCCACCTTTTCCTCCAATGCTTTCACCTTTTCCTCTTGTACTTTGGCTTCCAGCGCTCGGAGAAGTTGCGCATTGATGCTCTCTAGCTCATGTTCAGAGGCCATTCTTACAGTCTCTGTGTTTCTTACAGTTCCCTTTTCTTCCACTGAACGGATTCCCAGTTGAATCTGTTCTTCAAGTTGTTGAATCTCGGTCATTGCCGCCCCATATTTGTCTTGGGTTTCCTTTAATATTTTTATGAGTTCTTGTGCATCTTGTCTTTCATGTTCTGCCATGTCTTTCACCTCTAATTTCTCATCTATGGATGGAACTTCTACCGATGAGTCTGTCTTGGCCTTGAGCTCATCAAGAATTTCCTGCAGCCTTTGGACTTCTTGCTCATGTTCAACCTTCAGTTGCTCATATGCTTCCACTGAAACTAGCTTTTCGGAGGTTGCCGAGTTAACCCCTTCCAGAATTGTAGCCTGGGCCTGTTCATACTGTTCTTTCAACTTCTCACACTCTGCTTGTAAGGAGTCGTAGAGAAGAACTGGAATAAAATCCTGGCTTCCTGAAGATTCCTCTTCATTTGCTTCTTCCTGCAAATATTCTAACTCCTGAACAGCATAAGGGAGATGTGATCGGTAATTGGTCACGATGGCTCTGTGGTCGCTCTCTGCTTGAGCTAGCTGCTTCTGTTGTCTTTCCAGATTCTCCCATTCGGTGTCCTAGAACTTTTTCATTGTTTTCATCTCTTGTACGAGACGGTAACTCAATTGTTCTAATTGTTGTCGTAATTTGAAATAAGTTTGAGTCTGAGCTCGGTGTTCTTCCGTCATGGATATGTCCGTAACTTGAACAGGCTCAGAATTTTCTGTCAAACTAGGTTGTCGTTGTTCGGTGGAGTTCTGTTCTGAAACTTTGTTCTTCTCTGGAGCATAAGCCTTTATGCATGCCTTCGTTTTTCCAACCTTCGTCGGCAAGTCCATTTCAGCCTTGTCTTTCATATTTGGGTTGGTCTTATCGTCATCCGTTTCAGAATCTGAGCTGATTGTCTGCACCGAGTCCTCACTCGTTATGGCTTTTAGATAGTGCCATTCCATGTCTATTTTCTTGATCCACTCCCGTCCTAGAAGTGGTGGTCCTCCCTCATGTAGTACGTATAAGTTCATTCTTGGGTGTTCTTTACCCCTATCTCTCACTTTGACTCTTATCTTTCCCATGGGGTATACTTTATGCCCCGTGTATGTCTGCAATACGAACTTGGTATCTCTTAAGGGTATATGTGAGAATAGCCGGTGGTAATCCCTTCGATTTATGACTGATAGAGCTGATCCAGTGTCCAACTCCATTTTCACTTGGATTCCAGCTATTTTTAGCATGACCCAGATAGTTTGTAGGTCAGCTTCCTTACTCACATTGTGAATTCTCAGACTACCCAGCTCCTGGCCGTTTGGGTCTGAGTCTGAATTCTGTTCGTCTGAACTCTTCTCAGCCACCTTGTGTACCTTGTTGTACTTTTCCTGTGATGGCTTCCTTTGGTTGTTGGTCCTTTTCCCTGACCGGCATACCTTAGCTATGTGACCCAGTTTGCCACATTTCCTACATTCCTGGTTCTTAAACCAGCATTGGTTCTGGTCGTGTGTTGTCTTCCCACAACGATAGCATTTTGTTGTTGTCGAGGTAATTTGATCCACACTTAGTGCTGCTGTCTTTAGCTGCATTTCCGCAGTTCCCTTCGCTGCGGCTTCGTGCGATGCTGCAATAAGGACAGCCCTGTCAAGTGTAAGGTCGTTCTCTTCGAGTAGTCGCTTTTGCGTTCCTTCCTTTGCCAACCCGCACACGAACTTGTCTCGCAATGCCTCTGTCAGATTCCCTCCAAACTGGCAGTATTTCGCTAGTCTACGCAGTTCGACCAAGTATTCTGCGTTGCTTTCGTCTTTCCGTTGCGTTCTCGCATAGAATTTGAATCGTTCCGCCAACATCAACGGTGTGGGGTTCAAGTGATCCTTCAGAACAGCCACAATATCATCGAAAGTCTGATCCGCCGGTTTAGCTGGTGATAGTAGATGCTTCAAGAGCCCGTATGTCTTCGCGCCCATCGAGTTTAGCAAGGTTATAGCTTTGTCATCTTCTTCTATTTTATTGGCCTCACAATAGATCTCAATGCGTTCCACATACGTGGCCCAGTCTTCTACCTCGGAATTAAAATCATTGATGTTACCACGCTTAGGCATCTTCCTCTCTTCCTGATAAACACCACGAATTATTTCTTTAAAAAATTTTTTTTTTTTTTTTTCAAGATGGCGGTTCCCGCGAAAATGGCGGTTTCCCGCTTCTGTCTTCTTCCCCGCCTAATGGCGGCTTCCCGCGTTTCTTCCCTGGCGGGAGGGGTACACTTTCCCCACGGGCGACGGCCGCTGGCTTTCAGGTTCACAGCCTGCGCGTTGGCTTCAGTGCTTTCCCTTTTCTCGGCAGGGCAACCGGCGCTGGGTACACCCCGTTGATGGCGAACAGTTTCAGCCGCTGGGCTGGCTCTCGCTCAGTTCCCCTTGCTCGGGCTCTGTCTCTCTCCCGCTCGCTCGGCTCTACCGGCGCTGGGTACACCCCGTTGACGGAGAACAGTTTCAGCCGCTGGACTGGCTCTCGCTCAGTCTCCCTTGGTCGGCTCTGCCTCTCCCGCTCACTCGGCTCCCAATCGCGCCTCCCAGCCCTCTCGCAGTCCGGTGCTTCCCTCCCCGGCTGCGGCTGAGTTTATCTCTTCCCGCGCCTACGTTCCCGGTCGCAGCGCTTCGTGGCTTCGGTCGCTGCCCGGCCTTTTTCGCCGGTCGCGGTCTAGCTGTCTCACGACGCCGTTGCGTCCCCAGCCTGTCTGTACCGCGGCTTCCTTGCCCCACGCTGCCCCAGTCTCAGCGCCTCTGGGCCCGACTTCTGTCCGGCTCCTTTCCCCCTCGACCGTGGTCGAGTGCACCGCCCTTATCCTCCGGTTATTTTTACTTTTCCCTTACTCACAGTCACCGTGGCCGGCTTGCATCTCGTGCTGATCGGCTCACTCCTCACCGTGGCAGAAGGGACAGTCAGTGCCTGTTGCTGATGGAAGTCTTTGGGCTAGATTTTCAGTACAGACAGTTTTGGGGCGCTAACCTTAGCGCCCGCCTGAAGTTAGCGCCCGCCCCAAAGTAGCGCCCCGTTGCCGGAAATTCAGTGGCTTCGCCCTAAGAGAGTGGTGGAGCGCTAAAAGAGGCGTTGCACTCCTACCTTTAGGCGCTAAGCCGGCGGTCCAGAGGGATAGCGCCCAGGCGGGGCGCAGCACGGGTGCGGTCATTTTTGCACTGACAGCAGACCCCGTGGTGCCGACCAGCTCTTAAAGGGGGAAGGGACGAATTGGTCTGCTGCCACGCCCTGCACACTGCAGCCTTGCAAAGAGGCCTCAACACTACTGCTCAGCCCCAGGGAGTCATGGCAACGCCAGAGAAGGCCCGTCAGCGTGCCCTGCGCTTCTCAGAGGGTGATCTGGACATAATGGTCACAGCTCTGGAGGTGAGGCGCAAGATCTTGTTTCCAGAGAGTGGGAGGAATCCAACCCACCACGACTACACCAAAGCCTGGAAGCAGATCGCCCAGAGGGTGACGTTCACCGGCGAGGCCCCCAGGACCCACAAACAATGCCGTAAGAAATACAACGATCTGACCAGGATTGTGAGGGTGAGTAGCCTTTCCAGTCTCCTCCTCATTCTTGCATGTACACCTGACATGATGGGCAAAGGGACCTGAAAGTCCTATTGGCCAGCCCTCAGCCAGCAGCATTGGGACAGTCATGAGCATCAAATGGCCATTCGGCACTCTACACTTTGTCCAAGCTATTCCACCATGGGAGGCAGTGCACACTACATCAGGGCTTCACTCTGTCCAAGCTATTCCACCATGGGAAGCAGTGCACACTACATCAGGGCTTCACTCTGTCCAAGCTATTCCACCATGGGAGGCAGTGCACAGTACATCAGGGCTTCACTCTGTCCAAGCTATTCCACCATGGGAGGCAGTGCACAGTACATCAGGGCTTCACTCTGTCCAAGCTATTCCACCATGGGAGGCAGTGCACAGTACATCAGGGCTTCACTCTGTCCAAGCTATTCCACCATGGGAGGCAGTGCACAGTACATCAGGGCTTCACTCTGTCCAAGCTATTCCACCATGGGAGGCAGTGGACAGTACATCAGGGCTTCACTCTGTCCAAGCTATTCCACCATGGGAGGCAGTGCACAGTACATCAGGGCTTCACTCTGTCCAAGCTATTCCACCATGGGAGGCAGTGGACAGTACATCAGGGCTTCACTCTGTCCAAGCTATTCCACCATGGGAGGCAGTGCACACGACATCAGGGCTTCACTCTGTCCAAGCTATTCCACCATGGGAGGCAGTGCACACTACATCAGGGCTTCACTGCGCACTTACAGCCCGTCCTTTCTCTTGCAGGCTAAAGTAGCGTTTAATCGCCAGGCCCGTGCCAGGGGTGGCCGCGCCAAGCTGCAGAAGCTCACTCGGCTGGAGGAGCGCGTGTGTGTGCTCATGGGAGCCCGTGTGATCGTCCCCACAGCGTGCGGTGTATCCGACCCTCCACTGCCCGGCAATGGTAAGGACCTCGCCTTTTGGCCCTCTCGCGTCGCACTGGCCCATCCGAGCTACCTCCTTTGCCACTGTCCCAGCAATGCGCTGAATCCCACCAGTCCTAACTCCCTCGCTGACGCCGTCTCCTCACTCTGAAGCTACTCTTGTGCATTCCTGCTTTCAGCTGGTGACGACCAGGACCCTGAGGCTGCCAGTGACAGCACCTCCGACCAGGAGGAGGAGGAGGAGCAAGCCGGACCTTCGGGGGAACAGTCACGTCCCGCAGGAGAGGAGGAAATGCTTGACACCTCCTCACTGGACGAGTGCCTGGAGGAACTGTCGCAGGGCAATGCAGCTTCTGGGACCAGTGGCGTCCAGCCACCCAGCAGCCGTGCGCGTGGCCCGCGGCCTTCCCCCCCAAAGGGGGGAAGGATCAGAGGGGAGTGCTGCTGCTCGGCACACTCGCCGTCACCAACGCGGCAAGGGTCCCCTAGTTCGGCCCCCTCCTCCCCAGCGGGAGAGTCGCGACTCCAGTCCGGACACCTTCACTTCGGAGGAGGTGCGGAAGCTCGATCAGATGGCCGACGACTCGGACCGGCGCCACACGGAGCTCATGAGCGTGGTGGGGCGCATGCCTGAGGCCATCGAGTCGCTGGCGACCAGTGTGCGCGAGTTCGGGGCAGCAACTGCCGCGACTGGCCGCATGCTAACTGATGCCGTCAAGACCCTGGCGGATGTGATGCGCGCGCACACCAGGACCACAGGGCCACTCACTGCTGCCACACGCGCTGTCTCAGGCAGGCATCGCCAGGGCAGGCGCCGCGCTGGACCATCCCAGCAAGCCGGCCGTCGGCTGATTGCTGCGGATCCTGCAGTGCGGGCCCGGCCGAGTGCCACCGCGCCACAGCACCAGCCAGCGCATCCCAGACGCCAGCTGGCCCACATTGCGCCATCCGTCGCCGCCATTCCCCCTCTGGGGCGTCGACGGCAAGCGGCTGCAGCTGATGGTGGCCAGGCTCAGGTGCGCCACTCAGCAGACGGCCCCTCGAGGCCCAAACGCCGTGTAGGCCGCCCCCCAGCGGCATCTGGCGGAAGGGCATCTGAGCCTCAGGCGCCTTCCCCCAGCCTCGCAGCAGCCACTGGGCAGAGCTTGCGAAGGAGCAGCAGGCAGGGCAGGGGAGGCAAAATGCTGGCCAAGGTCTCGCCCTCGCGGGCCACTCAGTAGAGGGTGTGGCCAGCTTTCCTTTAATATGGCGGTGGCCATCTTTATTTTGCCCATGGTTGTGCTTTTGGAGGGCTTTTTTTTTGCGTTAGGCCGACGTTGAGGCCCGGTTTCAATAAAGGTGGAGTGGCTCCTCCCCAGTTTGTGCGAGTGAGTCGTTTGTTGGGCTTTTTGTGGGGCCTGTTTATTGTTTTTGGGGATTCATGTGGGAAGGGCTTTTCATTTTTGTGCAATAAAAAATTATCTTTATTCATGCAGTCTCCATGGTTGTTCTTCTTAGTGTTTGTTGGCTTCGCCGGCTGAGGGCTTGCGGAGCGGCTGCATTCATCTTCCCTCATGGCCCCTGGCCATTCCCTGACAGGGGGCTTAGAAGTACCGTGTAATAAGGTGGCGTCGTGCGGCCCTTGGCCCTGGTCGCTCCCTCCTGGGAACGTACTCCTGCTCCTCCTCCTCCTCCTCATGCTCCTCCTGCTCCTCCTCCTGAGGTGCTGGTCCAACGTCAGGTGGCAGTGCCTGAGTCCTGCGGATAGCCAGGTTGTGTAGCATGCAGCAAACCACCACAAATTGGGAGACCCGGTCCGGCGAATACTGGAGAGCTCCTCCGGAGCGATCAAGGCAGCGGAACCGCTGCTTGAGGACCCCAATAGTTAGCTCGATGATGTTGCGGGTGGTTTGATGGCTCTCGTTGTAGGCCTCTTCAGCAGCGGTCCTGGGCGCGCGAAGCGGGGTCATGAGCCAGGTGCACAAAGGATAGCCTTTGTCCCCGATGAGCCATCCTCTTGGGGAAAGCTGTGCCTGGAACATGTCATGCACAGTACTCTGCCGCAGGATAAAGGCATCGTGGCTGCTGCCTGGGAAGCTGGCATTGACTGCCATGATGCGCTGCTTGTGGTCACATACCAGCTGCACATTCAGAGAATGGTAGCCCTTCCTGTTGCGATACTGCTCGCCATGCTCCCGAGGGGCCCGCAAAGCCACATGTGTACAGTCAATGGCGCCCTGCACCAAGGGGAATTCCCCGAGTCTGGCAAATCCCAATGCGCGCTGATGCTGGCTCTCGAGGGCCATGGGGAAGGAGATGAATTGGCTTCTCCTTCTGAACAGTGCTTCGGTCACGTGGCGGATGCAGCGATGCGCGCCGTACTGGGAGATGTTTGCTATGTCCCCAGCAGCGTATTGGAAGGAGCCGGTGGCATAGAAGTTCAATGCCACCGTCACCTTCACTTCCACCGACAGAGACGTCCTGCACCTGAGCTTTGGCCGCAGATCTCGGCGAAGCAGGTGGCAGATCTCTGCAATCACCTCCTTTCGGAATCGGAGCCTTCTAACACATCGCGCGGCACTCATGTTTAGGTAGGAGCGCTGCTGGCGGTATAGCCTGACTGGGTAAGGCCTACGTGGCCGACGCCTGTAGCCCCCTCTGCCTCTAGCCAGGGCTGCCCCTCTCACAATGCGTCTGCGAGCCCTACGGATATGGCGCTGCAGCTGCGCGTTGGCACCCCATGCAGCCCCCATCAAATCCTGGCAAACAGTCTAATTTCCAAATGGCCACTTGCAGCGCTATTGCCTGAGTCCAAAAATACCTGCCTCTTGCTGCTTGAAACCAGTTAGCTATCCTCCTTGTTGTGTCTCCAGAAATGCGTTGCACAAGACTGTTTTCTGAAAAAAGGATGGCCTTTATACTGGAGAGGACGTTCCCTTTAATTAGCGCCCCCCGGGGCCCGCGCTGGTTGTGTTGCGTTCCTTTTTCCAAACGCTCCGGCCGCCCGCCGCACAATGGGGCGGTCCGACTGAAGTTTGCAATCGGGGCGGCCAAAGGGCGTTGCACGAGGATGTGACGTCATTTTCTGCGCGCGCATCCGGGCGGGCGCTAAACTTTACGCCGGCGCTAACGGGCAACTTAATTTGGGGCGGAGCGCAAACTGCGCTGCGCCCGGGCGCTACACGCATAGCGCCCGGAAATCACTTCTCTTAAGGCGCTAACTGCTGGCGCAAGCTACTGAAAATCTAGGCCTTTGTCTCTAAATTCTTCCTCCTTTCTAGTTCTGCAGCCTCGAGTTTTTTCCCAGCAGAACGACGAGGGCGGTTGCCTCTTCTCGACGCTCGTTAACTGCTTCGGACGTATTGTTGCCGCAGGGTACGATCGGACTCGTCGCCACTGTAAAGTCTGTGGGTTGTTTAGTTAATTAATGCACAGACTCCAAGAGTAACTTAAAACAGGACTTTACTATTCGAAGGTCAGGGCGAATCTGCCCAATAACTCCTGGCACAACACTTATATACTGGTGTGGTCACCGTCGGTATTACCGTATACAGAAGCCAAACAAAGTAGTGCCACACCTAAAATAGTTCTCTTAAAGGTGAACGGTTACATACAATAGTTCTCTTAAAGGTAGACGGGTACATACACTACAGGCACCTTATCAAATGCTTTCTGGAAATCTAAGTACAGTACATCCACCAGTTCCCCTTTATCCATAGCACATGTTACTTCCTCAAAGAGCTCCAATAAATTGGTTAAACTTGATTTCCCTTTCACAAAACTATGTTGACTCTGCCTGATTACCTTGAACTTTTCTAAGTGCCCTGCTATAACTTCTTTAATAATAGTTTCTAACATTTTCCCTATGGCAGATGTTAAGTTAACTGGCCTGTAGTTTCCTGCTTTCTGTCTTCCACCCTTTTTGAATAAAGGAGTTACATTCGCTATTTTACAATCTAATGGAACCTTCCCCGAATCTAGGGAATTTTGGAAAATTAAAACCAACGCATCAACTATCTCGCTAGTCACTTTTAAGACCCTAGGATGATGTGCATCAGGACCCGGGGACTTGTCAGCCCGCAGCTCCAACAATTTGCTCAGTACCACTTCCCTGGTGATTATAATTTTCTTGCGTTCCTCCCTCCCTTCCATTTCCTGATTTACAGCTATTTCTGGGATGTTACTTGTATCCTCTATAGTGAAGACCGATGCAAAATACCTGTTCAATTCAACTGCCATCTCCTTATTTTCCATTATTAATTCCCCAGACTCACTTTCTGTAGGACCAACGCTCACTTTGTTAACTTTTCTTTTTTAAATATCTATAGAAACTCTTGCTATCTGTTTTTATATTTCTAGCTAGCTTTCTCTCGTACTCTTAATTTTTCTCTCCTTATTAATCTGTCATTCTTTGCTGTTTTTTATTTTCTGTCCAGACCTGTCACCCATCTTTGCGCAATTATATGCTTTTTCTTTAAGTTTGATACTATCTTTAACTTTTTTTAGTTAACCACGGATGGTGAGTCCTCCCCTTGGAATTTTTCTTTCTCATTGGAATGTATATATTCTGTGTATTCTGAAATATCCTATTAAATGTCTGCCACTGCCTGTTGACCTATCCGTTAACCTAATTTACCAGTTCACTTCAGCCAGCTCTGCTTTCATGCCCTTATTTAAGTTTAAAATACTAGTCTTGGATCCACTCTTCTCTCCCTCAAACTGAATGTAAATTTCAATCATATTATGATCGCTGCTATCTAGGGGTGCCTTCGCTATGAGGTCATTAATTAATCCTATCTCGTTGCACAATACAAGAAACTCTCGTTTAAACGGCATCTAAATTCTCATTCTCTAATTCTCTAAACGGAATTCTCTAATCGGCAAAATTCATACTCTGAAAACAACACCTCAATAACCGGAAATGTTGCCAAGTCAGAGTCCGAGTCTCCCGCGGTGGCCGAGTTATTCAGTGGGGGTAGTTCTCCAAACTGTCACTACTCGGCTTCTTGGCGCTGTCAGAAGTCTCTTCCGATCTGAACACCTCAATAACCGGAAATGTTGCCGTCCATTTAACACAGCATTCTGTAGGTGAGTACCCAATTATACTGCACATTTCTTGATTTTTTATTTTTGTTTGTTAAAAATAGCCTCGGTAGATATACCTCTCTGTTATCCGGAATTTTTAATCAACTGGCACCATCCCGGTCCCGTCGGTGCTGGATACGAAAGAGTTTCCTGTACCAAGTCTAGTATAGCCTGCTCTCTGGTTGGCTCCAGAACGTGCTAAGAAACTATCCTGAAAACATTCTATGAACTCCTCATCTAGGCTACCTTTGCCCATCTGATTTTTCCAGTCTATATGTAGATTAAAATCCCCCATGATTATTGCCGTACCTTTCTGACAAGCTCCCATTATTTCTTCATTTATACTCCATCCTACCGTGTGGTTACTGTTAGGGAGCCTGTACACCACTCCCACAAGTGACTTCTTGCCTTTATCATTTCTCATCTCTACCCAAACCGCTTCTACATCCTGTTTCCTGAACTTAGGTCATCCCTCTCTATTGTGCTAATACCATCATTAATTAACAGAGCCACCCCTCCACCTTTTCCTAGCTTCCTGTCCTTCCTAAATGTCTTGTACCCTTCAATATTCAGGTCCCAATCTGTCATCCTGCAGCCATGTTTCTGTAATGGATATCAGATCGTACTTATTTATTTCTATTTACGCTATCAGTTTATCTGTTTTGTTTCGAATGCTACGTGCATTCAGATGCAGAGCCTTTAGTTTTGTCCTTTTATTTATTTTTGTAACCTCTAGCCTTATCTGTTGATTTACTCTTAGATGTGTACTCTCTATCCCTCCCTGTCATGGTGTGTTTATCATTTCTCATATTAATACCTTTCTCTCTCACCTTGTCTCTACTCTTTTTGATTTACCACATCTTCCCAAATGTTATCCCTTGCCCCCACTATTTAGTTTAAAGCCCTCTCTACCACCCTAGTTATGTGATTCGCCAGAACACTGGTCCCAGCACGGTTCAGGTGAAGACCATCCCAACGATACAGATCCCACTTTCGCCAGTACTGGTGCCAGTGCCACAGAAATCAAAACCCATTTATCCCACACCAGTCTTTGAGCCACGCATTCATCTCTCTAATTTTATTTACCCAATGCCAATTTGCTCGTAGCTCAGGTAATAATTATTACCTTTTGAGGTTTGGCTTTTTAATTTAGCCCCTAGCTCCTTGCAGCTGGAGAAGAACTTGGGAGTGGGAGGGATCCAGTTGTCGTTGTCCACATAGGAACCAACGACATAGGTAGAACTAGGAATGAGGTTCTGCTGAGGGAGTTTGAGGAGCTGCGGTCTAAATTAAAAAGCAGAACCTCAAAGGTAATCATCTCTGGATTGTTACCTGACCCACGCGCAAATTGGCATAGGGACAAACAGACTAGAGGTTTAAATGCGTGGCTCAAAGAGTGGTGTGGGAGGAAGGGGTTTTTGTTCATGGGGCACTGGCACCAGTACTGGGGAAAGAGGGAGCTGTTCCGATGGGACGGGCTCCACTTAAACCGGGCTGGGACCAGTGTCCTGTGAATTGAATAACTAGGGCAATAGAGAGGGCGTTAAACTAATGAAGGGGGGGTGGGAGGATTCAGGAAAGAGTAAATTTAAAAGCAGCGAGAGAAATGTCAAGGCTCTAGAGCAGAGTTGCGTTTTGGGTAAAAATAAGCAGAGTGGGTCAGGAAGTGACCGAGAGAGTAACAAAGGTAATAAGGCATCCGTGACTAAGGTGACATCAGGGAAAAATAGAAATAAGTCAAAGCTAAAAGCACTATATCTGAGTGTGCGAAGCATTTGCAACAAAATAGATGAATTAATAGTGCAGATAGAAATTAATACGTTTGATCTAATAGCCATTACGGAGACGTGGTTGCAAAGTGGCCAAGGTTAGGAACTAAATATTCCAGGATACTTAACTTTTAGAAGAGTTAGGCAAAATGGAAAAGGAGGAGGGGTAGCCCTGATGATAAAGGATGGGATAAAGACAGTAGAGAGAAAGTATCTTGGCTGCGAAAATCAAGTAGTAGAATCAGTTTGGATGGTGGTAAGAAACAGCAAGGGGCAGAAAACATTGGTGGGAGTTGTTTATAGGCCCCCAAGCAGTAGTTGTAATGTAGGGAAGAGTATAAACCAGGAAATTATAGACATCATGGGGGACTTTAATCTACATATAGACTGGGCAAACCAAATTTGCAGCAATAGTGTGGAGGACAAATTCATAGAATGTATGAAAAATAGTTTTCTAAATCAGTATGTTGAGGAACCAACTAGGGAATGGGTTATTTTAGATCTAGCATTGTGCAATGAGAAATTAATAACCTTGTAGTAAAGGGGCCTTTAGGGAAGAGTGACCATAATATGATAGAATTTTATATTGAGTTTGAAAGTGATTTAGTCAAATCCGAAACTTGGGTCTTAAATCTAAACAAAGCAAACTACATAGGTATGAGGGGCGAGTTGGCTAAGATAGATTGGGAAACTACATTGAAAGGTATGATGGTAGACAAGCAATGGCTAGCATTTAAAGAATTAATACATAATTTACAACAAATATACATTCCTTTAAGGCACAAAAACCCCACAGGAAAAGTAGTCCAATCGTGGCTAATAAGAGAAGTTAAAGATAGTATTAGATCAAAGGAAGAGGCTTATAATTTTTGCCAAAAAGAGTAGTAAGCCTGAGGATTGGGAGAATTTTAGAATTCAGCAAAGGAGGACCAAGAAATTGATAAAGAAAGGGAAAATAGAATGAGAGTAAACTAGCGAGAGACATAAAAATAGACTGTAAAAGCTTCTGTATGTAAAAAGGAAAAGATTAGCGAAGGTAAACATGGGTCCCTTACAGGCTGAGACAGGGGAAATTATAATGAGGAATAAGGAAATGGCAGAGAAATTAAACAAATACTTTGTGACTGTCTTCACGGAAGAAGACGCAAAAAACTTCCCGGAAATAGTGGAGAATGAGGAACTGAAATTAGCATTAGTAAAAAAAAAATAGTATTGGAGATATTAATGAAACTGAAAGCGGATAAATCCCCTGGACCTGATGGCCTACATCCTAGGATTTTCAAAGAGGTTGCTATAGAGATAATAGATGCATTGGTTGTTATCTTCCAAAATTCCATGGATTCTAGAATGGTTCCCGCGGATTGGAAGGTAGCAAATGTAACCCCAATATTTAAGAAAGGAGGGAGAGACAAAATGGGGAACTACAGACCAGTTAGCTTGACATTAATAGTAGGGAAAATGCTAGAGTCTGTTATTAAGGATGTGGTAACAGGGCACTTAGAAAATAATAATAGGATTGGACAGAGTCAACACGGATTTGTGAAAGGGAAATCATGTTTGACAAATCTGTTGGAGTTTTTTTGAGGTTGTAACGAGCAGAATAGATAAGGGGGAACCAGTGGATGTGGTGTATTTGGATTTTCAGAAGGCATTCGATAAGGTGCCAAACAAGGGCTCATGGGATTGGGGGTAATATACTAGCATGGATTGAGGATTGGTTAATGGACAGAAAACAGAGTAGGAATAAACTGGTCATTTTTGGGTTGGCAGGCTGTAACTAATGAGGTACCGCAAGGATCAGTGCTTGGGCCTCAACTATTCACAATCTATATCAATGATGGGAATTGTCCTATGAGGAGAAATTGAGTAGACTAGGCCTATATTCTCTAGAGTTTAGAAGAATGAGAGGTGATCTCATTGAAACATACAAAATTCTTAGAGGACTTGACCGGGTAGATGCAGGGAGGATGTTTCCCCTGGCTGGGGAGTCTAGAACCAGGGGTCATAGTCTCAATAAGGGGTTGGCCATTGAGGACTGAGATGAGTAGAAATTTCTTCACTCAGAGGGTGATGAATCTTTGGAATTCTCTACCCCAGAGGGCTGTGGAGACTCAGTCGTTGAGTATATTTAAGACCGAGATCGATAGATTTTTGAATATTAAGGGAATCAAGGGATGTGAGGATAGTGCAGAAAAGTGGAGTTGAGATAGAAGATCAGCCATGATCTTATTGAATGGTGGAGCAGGCTCGAGAGGCCGAATGGCCTACTCCTGCTCCTATTTCTTACGTTCTTAGTGCATGCAAATCAGGGTCCTCTGTACACCAGTGCAGTTTTGCTGAACACTGGGCACCAGGTGTGCTGTGCATGTTTCTCAACAGTTTATGCCGGGCAGTGAAGAGGAAGAGGTCCCAAAAAAAGTAAGTGGAAAATTATTTTTATGGAGCAGGAATGCTCCTCCCATCCTGGACCCACCTTCCTGCTCGCGAGCTGCACGAGGTAATGAGGCCCATCCATCAAAATAGACTTGGCCTCTCTCCGGCTGGCCAGCGTTAAAATCTACCCTGATAATTATTAATATCCCCCATGCTAATTGTGTTAAAGCTTGTAGAAACCATAATGGATGAAAAACTGATTGCTAATTTGGTTTCAAAGCAAACAGTTGATTTGTGACACTTTCAGTATCATAACTCAAACTGAGTGTTTCTTCCGATGCTCAGCGCATTTGTCACGCCTTTGAATAGTAAATGATGAAACAACTGTGAAGTTGCTGACTTAGTTCTCCAGGGATTGCAAATTATCTTCAAGGAATTCAACTTCTTGGCTTCATAGTCACATTTGATCTGTGTGAGACACATTTGGCAACAAAAACTGGTATAAGAATTGGAATCCTTACTCATTCCTTTTCACTTTCAGCAACTTCAGTGTTCTGCTATGACTGCCCAGTGATATAATGTTGTTTATATGCAACATTAAAAGAAACTCTTTCTCAATGACTCAGTTCATTTTTGGACCACACTGAGAGTTGGTTCACTAATAAAATTCAAGTGGAATTGATTCCTCAAAATAAAAGTACCACTTAACGAAGAAAGATTAACATTTATATAGCACCTTTCACAACCTCCGGACATCCCAAAGCGCTTTACAGTCAATGAAATAGTTTTTTGAAGTGTAGTTATGGTTGTAATGCAAGGAAACGCGGCAGTCAATTTATGCAATTTATGTCCCACAGCCAGCAATGAGATCAATACCAATGATAAATACTGTTTTAGTGATGTTGGTTGAGTGATAAATATTGTCCAGGAAACCAGAAGAACTCCCTGCTCTTTAAATAGTGCCAAGGGCTTTTTTTTTTACATCCACCTGAAAGGGTAGACAGGGCCTCCTCGATTTGACAGCTCATCTGAAAGGTGACACGTCCGAGAGTGCAGCACTACCTTAGTACTACACTGAAGTTTCAGACTAGATTATGTGCTCAAAACCCTGGAATGGGGTTTGAACCTATGACAGTCTGAATCAGAGGAAAGAGTGCCAACACTGAGCCAAGGATGACACCTTACTTGGAAGAGGAATGCAACACAATTCCAAATCAATTTTATCTGAAGGGGACTAAAAATGTTTGTTGAGAGTAGGATTGCGGGTTTTATAGATGCATTTTGCGATGGGTAATGTCGGCGAAATATAAGCGTTCACCGTCATTATCCCTCTGAAACTGACCGTAACTTCAGGATTTAGCCAATGCGCATCTAAACGCAGAAATCCTGAAGTTGCGGTCAATCATTCACTGCTCCGACACAGGCTGCGCTGTGGAACTCCCAACTCCCATAACCGGCAATCAGTGGAATTAACGAAAACTTTAGCTTTGCCACGCTAATATCGTTGTTAATTACCCCATTAAATGTTAAGCCTGGTTGGAATAGGTGTAATTGGGGTTTTAACAGCATATTGACTGCTAAACAACCGTTCTGGCCCTGAAAAACTAACTTTTATATTTGTGGAATGTCATTATATCTCCATTATGATAAAAATTACAATTTAAAAATTTTTTAAAGTTTGTTCTTGATATTTCAGCTTCTACCTTAACCCTATGTGTATGTCCCAATCTTTATTTCGCTCTCTGTAACATTTTTAAAAAGTGCAGATAATCAGTGCTTTTCATTTCCTGGTTTGCTGCAATTTTCTCCAGCCCTATAAGCCTCTCCAGCCCTATAAGCCCCCCCCCCCGAGATATCTGCGTTTCTCTAATTTTGGCCTCTTGAGCATCCCCGATTTCAGTCGCTCCACCATTGGTGGCTGTTGTTAGATCCGTGTGTTAATGGAGACACGGAATGCAGGAGTTGATTTAACAAGTGTTTACTGAACAAAGTCTGGAGGTGAACTAACAACACAAGACGCTACACAGGCTTATATACCCGAGTGGTCACTACTGGTACTACAGTATACAGGGGCTTCAAAAACATAGTTCCTCTTAAAGGTACATACACTACAATTCCTCCCCTTTTAGATAAATAGTACATAACATTTTAAGTAATCATTAAATAACATTTTTACAAGAACAATAATATACACATTTGCTGAAGTTAATCAATTACAAATTCAGTCTCTCTGGAAGCCTCCAGACTCGGTCCGGATAACGCCTCGGTGGTGTAGTAGGTTCTTTTGGCAAGGTCGATTCGGCTTCAATGCCAGTGTCGGGTTCATCTGGTTCCAGTATCACCGGATCGGAGGTAGATACTATGGGTATCTCTGCTTCATCACTAGGCGTATAGAGTTGTGGTGTAGGTTGTCCTTTTTCGGACGACTGTATGATCTGGTCAGCATGGCGCCTTATTATGCTTTCTCCAATGTCCACGGTATACATCAGTGGTCCTAGTCGTGTGCAAATAGTTCCAGGCTGCCATTTCTCGGTACGGTAGTCCCGGGCCAAAACTGGTTGACCTATCTGGAAGGTTCTAGTTGGCCTTTCATTCATGCTTTGAAATTGTCGGTTCTCTACGTCCCTTCTGACGTTTGGCTTGACCAAATCCAGCCGGCATCTTAGTCTTCTATTGAAAAACATCATGGTGGGGGTTTGGTTTGTAACCACATGTGTTGCATTCCTGTACACAAACAAGAAGTTATCTACCTTATGTTGTAGATTTATGTTTTCATTACCCATGGCCTTTATGGCCTTCTTGAAGATCTGGACAAACCTTTCAGCCAATCCATTGGTGGCGGGATGGTATGGGGCGGACGTGTAGTGCTTAACCCCATTGTTTTTTAAGAACTTCCTGAATACTTCGGATACAAATTGCAGTCCATTATCAGAACAGATCTGTTCCGGCAGCCCATTCCTGGCGAATATGGTCCTTAATACTGTGATGGTTTTTTCCGTGGTGGTGGAGGACATCTTTACTACCTCCGGCCACTTGGAGTGTGCATCCACTGCAATTAAGAACATTGGCCTAGAAATTCAGTTGGCTGCGCCAGCCGTTAGCGCCTTAGGAAGAGTAGATCTCGAGCGCTAGGCGCTTAGCGCCCGGGCGCAGCGTGATCTGCGCCTCGCCCCAACTTCAGTAGACATTTAGCGCCGGCGCAAAGTCTTAGCGCGCGCCCTGCTGCGCGCGCAGATCATGACGTCATTTCCTCGTGCAACGCCCTTTGTGCGCCCCAAACCGGAACTTCAGTCGCGCCGGCCCATTGTGCGCCGGGCGGCTCTAATGACTGTGGAGTGGAACGGTGCACAGCCGAAGCGGGCCGCGGGGAGCGCAAATTAAAGGGCACTTACCCTGCACTATAAAGGGCAGCCATTTGGCAGCAATCACTCTTGTGCAACGGATTTTTAGAGAGAGACCAAGGAAGGGAGCTTACTGCTTTGGCCCAACACTAGGACAGGTATTTTTGGCTTCAGGCCAGAGCTTTGCAATTCGCCTTCACTGATATCTCATTGTTTGCCAGCATATTATAGGGGCTGCATGGGGTGCCAACGCTGAGTTTCAGCCTTATGTCGGAAGGGCGCGCAGACGCTGTGTGAGAGGGGCAGCCCTGGCTAGACGCAGAGGGGGCAACAGGCGTCGGCAACGTGGGCCTTACCCACTCAGGCAATACCGCCAGCAGGTCTCGTATCTCAACATGAGTGGCGCGCAATGTGTTAGGAGGCTGCGATTCAGAAGGGAGGTGGTTGCAGAGATCTGCCAGCTGCTTCACAGAGATCTGCGTCCACAGCTGAGGTGCAGGACGTCTCTGTCGGTGGAAGTGAAGGTGACGGTGGCTCTGAACTTCTATGCCACCGGCTCCTTCCAATCAGCTGCTGGGGACATTGCTAACATATCCCAGTTCGCCGTGCATTGCTGCATCCACCAGGTCACCAATGCCCTTTTCAGAAGGAGACGCCAATTCATCTCCTTCCCCATGACCCTGGAGAGGCAGCAGCAACGTGCAGTGGGATTTGCAACAATCGCGGACTTCCCCATGGTGCAGGGCGCCATTGACTGCACGCATGTGGCTTTGCGGGCACCTGTGGACCATCCCGAGGATTACCGCAACCGGAAGGGCTACCATTCCCTCAACGTACAGCTGGTGTGTGACCACAGGCAGCGCATCCTAGCTGTCAATGCCTGCTTTCCAGGCAGCAGCCACGATGCCTTTATCCTGCGACAGACTACTGTGGCTGACATCTTCCAGGCACAGCCTCACCCAAGAGGATGGCTTATCGGGGACAAAGGCTATCCTTTGTGTACCTGGCTCATGACCCCGCTCCGCGCGCCCACGACCCCTGCTGAAGAGGCATACAACGAGAGCCATCAAGCGACCAGGAACATCATAGAACAAACAATTGGCGTCCTCAAGCAACGGTTCCGCTGCCTGGATCGTTCCGGCGGATCTCTGCAGTATTCGCCGGAGTGAGTCTCCCAGTTCGTGGTCGTTTGCTGCATGCTGCACAACCTGGCTATCCGCAGGGCTCAGGCACTGCCACCTCACGCTGGAGCACCACCTCAGGAGGAGGAGGAGGAGGAGGAGGAGGAGGAGTACCAGCCCAGGAGGGAGGCAGAAGGTCCAAGGGCCGCCCATCGGCGGCTTATTGAACGTCACTTCTAGGCCCCCTGTCAGGGAATGGCTTGTGCCAATGAAAGAACATGAATGCAGCCGCTCCGCAAGCCCTCAGCCGCTTAAGGCAACAAACACTTCAAAGATCAATCATGGACAATCTGAATAAATAAAAAGCTTTATTGAACAAACTCAGGGCCCTTCCCACATGAAACCCAAAAACAGACAAGACCCCCAAAAAACAGTCACACACATGAATCACTCCCACAACCTGGGGAGGAATAACAAAACATTTAAACAAAAATGGCCTTCATCCTCGGCCTTAACAAAACAACCATCCCCAGAAACAAAACAACCATCGCAATATAAAAAAACATTTGTCCACACCCTCTACTTTGTGGCCCGCGAGGGCGATTCCTTGTCCAGCCTTTGGCGGCCCCTGGCCGCCCTGCTGCTGCTCCTCAAACCGTGCCCAGTGGCTGCTGCAAGGCTGGGGGAAGGCTCCTGAGGGGCACATGCTGTCACGGCAGTTGCCCTTGGGGGTCGGCCTAGACGAGGTCTGGGCCTCGAGGGGCCGGCTGGTGAATGCTGCAGCTGTGGCTGGCCAGCATCAGTCGGACCAGCATCTCGTAGCAGCTCCACTGGGGGAGTGACAGTGGCGGCTGGAGGAATGGGGGCAAGCTGGCGGATGGCAGGCGGCCGGTGGTCAAGTGACACACTGGCACTCGCCCGGGCCCGCACTGCAGCATGCGCTGCAATGTGCCGAACGACAGACCGCTGTGCTGCTACAACGCGGCGGGTGTCCTGGCGATGCCTGGCTGATGCAGCGAGTGTGGCATCAGTGAGTGCCCGTGCTGCCCTGGTCTGTGACCGCATCAGACCAGCCAGTTACTGCACGGCACCACTGATCACCTGCCCACTCGCTGCGTGAGCTGCCCCGAATTCCACCCAACTCGCTGCCTGTGCTACCCCGAATTCCAGCCGACTCGCTGCCTGTGCTGCCCCGAAATCGGCACGACTCGCGGCCTGTTCTGCCCCGAATTCGGCACGACTCGCGGCCTGTACTGCCCCGAATTGCTCCAAACTCCTGGCCTGTGAGGCCCCGAAATCGGCCACACTATGAGCCAGGGACTCGATGGCCTCAGGCATCCGTGCCACAACCCCCATGAGCTCGGTGTGCCGGCGCTCCGAGTCCACGGCCATTTGATCGAGGAGGCGCAGCTCCTCGGAGTTGACCGTCGCCGGACTTGAGGCCGGACTCTCCCTCTGGGGAGAAGGCCGCCGAGCTGCCCGACCCTTCCCGCGTTGCTGGATGCCACTGGGCCCAGCAACTACACCCCTCTGGGAAGAAGCCCGCTGAGCAACCGCACACCCCCTGCGTTGCTGCACGCCACTGGTCCCAGGAGCGACACTCCCCTCCGACACTTCCCCCAGGCTCTCGTCCACGGAAGACGTGTCCCCTACATTGGCATCCCCTGGCGCGGGTGAGGGTTCCCCTGATGGGCCGCGTTCCTCTTCCTCCTCCTCCTCCTCCTCCTCTTCCGAGGGGCTGTCACTGGCAGCTTCAGGGACTTCCTCCTCACCATCTGAAAGCAGGAAGGGACGAGAGTAGCTTTAGATTGAGGAGAGGGCGTCAGCGAGGGAGGCATGAGTGGTGGCATTCAGCGCATTGGTCGGACAGTGGCAAAGGATGCAGATCTGATGCGCAAGTGGGACGAGAGAGGTCCAAAAGGTGATGTCCTTACCATTGGTGCCCAGAACAGGGTCGGCATCTCCACTGGCAACGGGACCAATCACCCGGGCTCCCATGAGGCGACCCACGCGCTCTTCCAGGTCAGTGAGCTGCTGGATCTGGGGACCGCCTCCCCCGGTCTCAATCCGGCTCTTCTGATTGTGGGCCAGCTTGGCCTGCAAGAGAAAGGACGGCCTCTAAGTACAATGTGTAGCCCTGATCTGGTGTGCACTGCCTCCCATGTTCGAATAGCTTGGCCAGTGTGTAGCCCTGATCTGGTGTGCACTGCCTCCCATGGTCAAATAGCTTGGCCAGTATGTAGCCCTGATCTGGTGTGCACTGCCTCCCATGGTCGAATAGCTTGGCCAGTGTGTAGCCCTGATGTGGTGTGCACTGCCTCCCATGGTCAAATAGCTTGGCCAGTGTGTAGCCCTGATCTGGTGTGCACTGCCTCCCATGGTCGAATAGCTTGGCCAGTGTGTAGCCCTGATCTGGTGTGCACTGCCTCCCATGGTCGAATAGCTTGGCCAGTGTGTAGCCCTGATCTGGTGTGCACTGCCTCCCAAGGCCGAATAGCTTGGCCAGTGTGTAAAGTGCAGAATGTGCAATTGATGATCATGCCAGTCCCATAGCTGCTGGATGAGGGCTGGCCATGAGGGCTTTCAGGTCCCTTTGCCCATAATGTGAGGTGCACATGCAAGGATGAGGAGGACACTGAAAAGGGTACTCACCCTGACAATCCTCGTGAGGTCATTGAACTTTTTTCTGCATTGGACAGAGTTCCTGGGGACCTCGCTGTTGGCTGTCACCCTGATGGCGACCTCCCTCCAGGCTTTCCTGTAGACGCTGGTCGCAGGCTTCTTCCCACTGTCCGGGAACAAGACTTTGCGTCTCCTCTCCAAAGCCCCAACCAGCAGCTTCAAATCATGGCCAGAGAAGCGCTGCGCTCGTTCACGGGCCTTCTGCATCTTTCCCGGCGCTATTTCTGTTCACCAGCAGTGTTTGGGCCTAGCTGGAGGGCTGCAGTGTCCAGGGCGTCGCAGCAGAAGGAATCGACCCTTCCCCCTTTAAGAGCTGGCCGGCGCCAGGGTGTCTGCTGTCAATCAAGAAATGGCCGCACCTGCGCTGCGCCCGGCCTTGGCGGTTTCGCTCAGCACCGCCGGCTTTGCGCCTAAAGATAGTTGTGCAACGCCAGTTTTAGCGCTCGAGCAAACTCTTAGGGCGAAGCTACTGAATATCGGCGAAGTGGCCTCGACTTTGCGCCGGGCGCAAACTTTAGCGGCCGCCCGACTTTTCCGCCCCAAAAGTGGCTATACTGAATTTCTAGGCCATTGAGTCCATAAATGGACCAGCAAAGTCGATATGTACCCTTTGCCATGGAGATGAGGGCCACTCCCATGGATGTAGAGGGGCTTGTGGTGGGGCGTTTTGGACCTTCTGGCATCCTAGACAGCTCTTGGTCATTTCTTCGATGTCTCCATTGATACCTGGCCACCACACAAATGCTCTGGCTAAGTTCTTCATTTTCACTCCACCCAGATGCCCCTCGTGAAGCTCCTTTAGCACTCTATCCTTGAGTTTGGGTGGAATCACCACTCTGGATCCACACATCAAGGTTCCTCGGCACACTGACAGCTGTTCTCTTCTTTGCGAGAATGCTGGCAACAGTGGTTCGCCATGTGCTGGCCATCCCTTCACCGTTAAATCGTAGACTCGTGAGAGAGTCGGGTCATTTCGCGTTTCCTTTTCAATGGTAGAATTTGTCACCGGTAGATATTCCACTATGGTCGAGTGGAATATCTCCACTGGGTCCACTGTAGGCGCCTCTTCCACCGTTGGCAACGGTAGGCGCGATAACCCGTCAGCATTCCCATGCTGTTTTGTTCCTTTGTACTCTATGTCATATTGGTGTGCCCCTAGGAAAAGGGACCACCTCTGTAGCCTTTGCGCTGTCATAATGGGAACGCCCTTTTTAGGGTTGAATATGGAGACGAGGGGTTGATGGTCAGTCAACAAGGTAAATTTTTGTCCGTGTAGGTAATGGTTGAATTTCTTCACCCCCCACACCAGGTTGAGTGCCTCCCTGTCGATCTGGGCATAGTTACGCTCAGCTGAGTTTAATGAGCGTGACGCAAAAGCTATCGGTCGCTCTGAGCCATCAGGGAATCTATGCGATAATACCGCTCCCACGCCGTAAGGGGATGCATCGCACGCCAGTCTGATTGGCAGTGATGGGTTGTAATGAGCCAACACTTCCCTGGACGTGATCAAGCCTTTGCATTTATGGAAGGCACGTTTACAGTCTTCGCTCCATTTCCAAACTACTCCCGTTTGTAGCAGTGCGTTAAGCGGGTGCAAAACCGTCGGCAAGTTTGGTAAAAATTTATGATAGTAATTTACTAATCCCAGGAACGACCTTAATTGTGAGACATTTTCAGGTGCTGGGGCCTTTACGACCGCTTCAATTTTTTCAGGTGACTTATGCAACCCTTCTTCGTTAATGAAATGGCCACAATATGATATTTGTTTCTGGAAAAATTCGCACTTGGGGCGATTTGCTCATAGGCCCCGTTCTCTCAGCCTCGTGAGCACCTGCTCCAAGTTGGCAAGGTGCTCGTTGTCATTTTCTCCTGTTACAAGGATGTCGTCTAGGTAGCATTGAGTCCCCGGAATCCCTTGCAGGACTTGCTCCATAGCTCTTTGCCAGATAGCCGGAGCTGATGCCACTCCGAAAACCAGTCGATTGTACTGGTACAGGCCTTTGTGTGTGTTTATCGTGAGATACTTTTTAGAGGCCTCCTCAACCTCCATCTGTAGATATGCCTGTGCTAAGTCAATTTTGGTGAAACGTTTCCCTCCGGATAGTGAAGCGAAAATATCTTCTATCCTCGGAAGAGGATACTGTACCGTGTGAGGAACCGGGTTTACAGTCACCTTGAAGTCCCCACAGATGCGAATTTTTCTCTGTTCTTCAGATTTATCATTATTCAACGTTTTCTTCATGACCGGGACGATGGGTGTTGCCCACTCGCTCCAATCTACCTTGGATAACACACCTGCTTTTTCCAAATTCTCCAGCTCTGCCTCGACGGCTGGACGAATTGCGTATGGCACCGGCCTTGCCTTAAAAAACTTGGGAATTGCCGCATCTTCCACTTTTATTGAGGCGGTGGCGCCTTTCAGGGTTCCTAGTTCCTGTTGAAACACTTCTTTGGCGTTAGCCAAGATTTCTTTTAATCGTCCAGGTATGACGTCATCATCGTTTTTTTTCTTACTGGTCACCGTCAGTGCCTGAATGGAGTGCCAGTCTAAACTTATCTTTCTGATCCATTCACGTCCCAACAACGGTGGACCACCATCTTGCAGAACGTATAAATACAACTTCTGTATTTCCTTGCTGTTGTATACAACAGGCACCCTTATTTTCCCTCTGGGGTATACTTTCTGCCCCGTATATGTCTTCAAGACAATGGATGTGTCTTTCAAAGGTATATGCGGAAATAGCCGCTCGTAATCCCGTCGACTCATGACAGTCAGAGCTGATCCTGTATCTAGCTCCATTTTGACTGGGGACCCCGCTATCGTGAGGGTAACCCAAATGGTCTGGTAATCTTCTTTGGCAATTACATTATGTAATTTGAGACAGCTTAGTCTCTTGTTTCCGGAGTCGCTATAGCTCTTCTGGTCTTCGGAGCTACTGTCCGTCATCATTTGTACCTTTCTGTACTTTTCCTTATTGACCTTTTTACTGTCAGCGGATTTCTTTCCAGATCTGCATACACGTGCAATGTGTCCCATCTTTCCGCATTGCCTGCATGCTTTGTCCTTGAACCAGCAGTCCTTCTGGTCATGGGTGGATCTGCTGCAGCGATAACATCTCTCGAAACCCCGTGTCATTTCATGGGTGCCGAAGTCCTGTGGCTTTTGCTGTATCTCTGCAGCTCCTCTTGCTGCTGCTTCGTATGATACAGCCACACTGAAAGCCTTGTCCAGTGTCAAATCTTTCTCAGAAAGTAGTCTTTTCTGTGTTCCTTCGCTTAGGAGACCGCAGACGAATTTGTCTCGTAGAGAATCTGCCAGTCCTGACCCGAATTGGCAGTGCTTTGACAGCTTTCGTAATTCGGTGAGGTAATCAGCGTTACTTTCATTCTTGTGCTGATTCCTCCTGAAGAATTTGAATCGTTCCGCTATCAGCAGCGGTGTTGGGTTTAAGTGCTCCTGTAAGGTATCAACAATCTCATTAAAATTCTTGTCCATCGGTTTGGCTGGAGTGATCAAGTTTCGTAACAGCCCGTATGTCCTTGCACCCATCAGATTTAGAAGTACTGATGCCTTTTTATCATCCGCTACCTCATTCGCTTTGCAATATACCTCCACTCTTTCCACATATGTGGTCCAATCTTCTATATCACTATCGAAAGCAGTAATATTGCCAGTCTTCGGCATCTTGAAAATCTAAAATGGCGCTTCCGCGCTTTTCTTTCTTCCCCGCCGAGTTAAGATGGCGCCTCCCGCGCTTTCCCACCGCTGCCGCTGCTGCCAACGCTGTTCTCCGCGGTTCCCATTGCGACCTGCAGCTTTTCGCCGTATTTCTATTTTTTTTTAATATATCGCTTCAATATTCTCTCCGTAATTGAAGAACCGTTCCCGTCGTGGAGCGGACCCTCTGGGACTTTCCCCTCCCTCTGCTCGGTCCAAACGCCGGCCGCGCCCTGAGTGCTCCACCCTCTCTCTCTTTGCTTCTGCTTCCCGACTCGCTGCCCGGCCCCCGTTGCAGAGCCACCCGATCGAGCTGTAGCCCGCCGCAGCCCAGGAAGGATCAGTGCACTACCTGCCACCAGCCCGTTTAGCTGGGGAAACCACAGACTGGAGACCAAGCCTGGCCCTCGTTTTCGAGTTTCTTCGACTTATTTTTTTTTTTCTTGCTTCTGGCTTCGACCTTCGTCTGAGGAATCGATCCCCTTGAGGTGCTGCCGAATTGCAGGTAAGTTCGTTTCTAACTCGTCGCCACTGTTAGATCCATGTGTTAATGGAGACACGGAATGCAGGAGTTGATTTAACAAGTGTTTACTGAACAAAGTCTGGAGGTGAACTAACAACACAAGACGCTACACAGGCTTATATACCCGAGTGGTCACTACTGGTACTACAGTATACAGGGGCTTCAAAAACATAGTTCCTCTTAAAGGTACATACACTACAGCTGTGCCTTCAGCTGCCAAGGCCTTAAGTTCTGGAATTCCCTCCCTAAACCTTTCCGCCTCTCTACCTCTCTTTCCTCCTTTAAATACTCCTTAAAACCTACCTCTTTGACCAAGTCTGCCCTAATATCGCCTTATGCGGCTTGGTGTCAAATTTTGTTTTCTAACGTTGCTGTGAAGTGCCTTAGGACGTTTTGCTACATTAAAGGTGCTATATAAATGCAAGTTATTGTGGAGTTTATATGACTTGCACTTTTCCTTTTCAAACATCTCTGCGATAGTATCATTACCAAAGAGCTTCTCTTATATACCTTATCTAAAATCAGAACTTTTTAAATCCAGGTTTCCCCTCCTTACTTGAAAGATGATAGTCTTTCAAGATTTCCCTCCTTTAATTTAATCCTTTCCCTTATGTTCTTATTTTAGTGTTTTATCTCAGTTGCACGCAGGTACACATAAGTAAGAAGTTCAACTGCTCCAATTAGGCAGAACATAAATAATCAATGCAACATTTCAAATGTAAAATTTTACCTGTCTCATCTACTCACAATTTAGATGAAATTTAAAAGGGGTGCTGCAACTTAAAGGTAAGTGGCCGCAAAGAAAGCAAAAATTCTTGCAGCCTTTTGACATGCTCAAAAGGCAATTAAACTTGTTGGAAACCTTTGCCCAGAATGAAGGGGGAGAGGGGAAAGAAATACCAGGCAAAAATGAAATAAATAGAAACCTAATGTGGAGTCATGAAACATAATCTATGGGTAAATAACAGCAGCTAAGCACCTAACCCCATGTTTCATGGTTGATAAAGTGAATGTTATAATGCACGAGGCAGGTGTAAGAAGAGTTGCCCTGTTTGGCACTCCAGGATGCACACTCCATAGGATAGCTTTGTGAATGTCTTGAATAAGCCTGAGGTATAAAATGTAAGGCTCACGTGACTTTCACACTGGCAGTGCCATACTTGTACTGGAGCTTGGACGCCAGTCAGATTACAGAAGGCAGCATAACTTTGCCAGTGCCTCCTTTTTATAAATCGGAGCCTTTGGACATAGAGTTCCTGGGACAACAACAGAAAATGCTGGAAAAACTCAGCAGGTCAGGCAACATCCGTGGAGAGAAATTAGAGTCAACGTTTCGGGTCGAAACCCTTTTTCAAAACTGGAAAGGAAATAAAATAGATCGAAGGCAGGGCTGCGATAGAACAAAAGAGGTGAAGAGGTATTCAAAACCAGACGAGATGGTAATAGGACAGTGGAGACAAAAGACGGCTCAGATTAGGTGTGAAGTGTACTGGCAGGATGAGAGACAGCTGCCATGTGGGAGAGAGAAAAAAGTGCGGGGGGGGGGTGAAGGGAAGGCCCAAAACAAAGGGGTGGAAAAAAATACAAGTAAAAATGTAATAGGGGCCGAGGTTATGATCTGAAATTGTTGATCTCGATATTGAGTCCGGAAGGCTGCAAAGTGCCTAATCGGAAGATGAGGTGATGTTCCTCGAGTTTACGTTGAGCTTCCGTGGAACAATGCAAGAGGCCAAGGACGGTGAGGTCCGAGTGGGAATGGAGCGGTGAATTGAAATGACAGGCGACCGGAAGCTCGGGGTCACCCTTACAGACTGAACGGAGGTGTTCCGCAAAGCGGTCACCCAATCTGCGTTTGGTCTCCCCAATGTAGAGGAGACCGCATCGTGAGCAGCGAATACAGTATACTAGATTGCAAGAAGTACAAGTAAATCGCTGTTTCACCTGGAAGGGGTGTTTGGGGCCCTGGACAGTGGGAAGGGGGGAGGTATAGGGGCAGGTGTTACATCTCCTCCGCTTGCACGGGAAGGTGCCAGGCGAAGGGGAAGGACTGTTGGGGTGATAGAGGAGTGGACTAGGGTGTCTCGGAGGGAGCGGCCCCTATGGAATGCTGAAAGGGGAGGGGAGGGGAAGATGCATTTGGTGGTGGGATCACTTTGGAGGTAGTGGAAATGGTGGAGGATGATCCGTTGAATGTGGAGGCTGGTGGGGTGAAAGGTGAGGACAAGGGGAACCCTATCGTGGTTCCGGGAGGGAGAGGCAGGGGTGAGGGCAGAAGTGCGGGAGATAGAATGGGCACGGTCAAGGGCCGTGTCAACCATGGTAGAGGGGAATCCTTGGTTGTGGAAAAAGGAAGACATGTTGGAAGCACTGGTGTGGAAGGTGGCATCATCTGAGCAGGTACGGCAGAGACGGAGAAACTGGGAGAATGGAATAGAGTCCTTACAGGAGGCGGGGTGGGAGGAAGTGTAGTCCAGGTAGCTGTGGGAGTCAGTGGGCTTGTAGTGAATATTGGTCGATAACCTACCCTCAGAGATGGAGACGGAGAAGTCGAGGAAGGGAAGGGAAGAGTCAGAGATGGACCATGTGAAGGTGAGGGAAGGGTGGAAATTGGAGGCAAAGTGAATGAAATTGTCTAGTTCGGGGCAAGAGCAGGAAACGGCACCGATACAGTCATCAATGTATTGGAAAAAGAGGTGAGGGAGGGGACCTGAGTAGGACTGGAACAGAGAGTGTTCCACATATCCCACGAAAAGGCAGGCATAGCTAGGACCATAGCAACACCTTTGATTTGGAGGAAATGAGTGGAGTTAAAGGAGAAGTTGTTCAATGTGAGAGCAAGTTCAGCCAGGCGGAGGAGGGTGGTGGTGGATGGGGACTGGTCGGGCCTCTGTTCAAGGAAGAAGCGGAGCGCCCTCAGGCCATCCTGGTGGGGGATGGAGGTGTAGAGGGATTGTACGTCCATGGTGAAAAGGAAGCGGTTAGGGCCAGGAAACTGGAAACTGTTAAAGTGGCGGAGGGCGTCCGAAGAGTCGTGGATGTAGGTGGGAAGAGACTGGACAAGGGGAGAAAAGATAGTCGAGATAGGAAGAGATAAGTTCCGTGGGGCAAGAACAGGCTGAAACGATGGGTCTACCAGGGCAGTCCTGTTTGTGGATCTTGGGAAGGAGGTAGAAGCGGGCTGTGCGGGGTTGGGGAACTATGAGGTTGGCGGCCGCGGGGGGAAGATCTCCAGAGGAGATGAGGTCAGTGACAGTCTTGGAAACGGTGGTTTGATGTTCGGTAGTGGGGTCATGGTCCAGGTGGAGGTAGGAGGAGGTGTCGGAGAGTTGGCGTTCCTGGGACAAATCAATTTACGTGTACTTTTGTGTTTGAGTGAGTGGGCAACAGTGGGTGGGTACAGCTCTCCTGTGGTGCAACCTTACCTGCCTGATACTCCTCTGTTGTTGCTGCTGCTCTTCTTTCAGGAATATAACCCGTAGGGAAACCCATTGTCCAAATTTATGAAGATATAAGCAAAATACGGCAACTGCACAAAGCTTTTCACAAAGGCATCTGAACGACTGGGCAACAATTGTAAACTTTTTTTTTTACATAAGAACGTTTATAAATTATCCTTCAAAGACTGTATTTTCCCTTCCTCTGTCCCTTTTAAATCAAAGCTTCTGTATCCTCGTAATCCTGGACGCCCATTTTGCATGGGCATATTGATAATCCAGTGTAAATGCTGGGAAACAACGCGGACATCAAAATGACATCACCTCTGCTGCATTATTGTAAGGAAGTGATGATCTCTTTCTGGCAGGAGCTTCCTGCACTTGTCATAATGCTCAATGGAAATGGTCATTATAAGTAGAAATCAAGTGCAAGTGATCTGTGCCCATATTTACACCCCATTACTCTCTGATTGCATTAATTTGAGGTATAATGAAGCAGAAAATAGGGGCCAAACTGAATTTGTTGTCATAATCTCCAGAAATAGTCGACATTCTGGATGATTAAAATAAATAACCACATTGTGGGAAACAGATATATTCTACAGGAATATTTTTTTGTAAAAGTACAATATTTAAATTACTATCTACCATAGATTTAGTGACAATAAAAATGATAATCAAAATATAGTTTGAAAGATACAGCATGTTTAACAAAGTTTTGTTATGCTGCATGTTTGAAGAGAAATTTACAACAAAAATAAACTTGCTTTTTTTTAAAAAAAACTAGAGATCAAGTAATTCGATTAGTTCCAAAGACTGAACAGGAAGTGGAAGCATTAAAGAACATCAATGAACAGGTCAAGGTAGGTAGCTAATTTTTCATACTTTTTATTACTAAATCCTTAAGAGGAAAAAAAAATCTTTCAATATTGGTATTGTGCTTCTAACATTGATTTTGCATAATCGGCTAAGAGATAGATTTGACGATAGTGCATAGTAATAAAGAGGACTTCATCTTATGCACATAAATATCCATATACTCTAACAAGATTTAAAATAAAGAAAATGTAATAAATATAAAATTAGAAATGCTAGTCCGTCATTTATGGTGCCGCACACAGGGAGTTGAGACCAAGTGTAGTGAAGCAGGATTAGAGGACAGGGGATCATTGGAACAGGAGGCACAATCGCAATTCAGTCCCCATTTTGAAGTTCTACATTCTGTTTTTAATTTTAGATATTAATTTGATTATTTTATTATTAATCAATCTCATGGCTGAGAGCAAGTGCTATTTTCAGGTCACGAAGAGTTAGAGGTTGATGGGGGATAATTACAACAAGGCAGAGGAATGGGAAAGGGGAGGAAAGAGGACAGGAAAAAGAGGGTAATGGGCAAGAAAGAGAAATGGGGGCAAGAAGGGCTGGGAGAGAGTGAGGGAGGACAATGAGAAGCAGAAGGGGAGGGCGATGGAGAAGTCGTTCCAACTCTCGCCACTTCAGGCACAAGCACCGCAGCGAACAACAGCACGGGGTAGGAGGAGGGGGATTGTCTACCCAGCCAAACCAGTCCTAGGGAAGAAACGGCTAGCTGAACAGGAGGTGAGTAATATTGGTTGCAACAGCGATATCCAAGCCAGGCTCTCAGATAATGGAGCAAGAATCACAGAGCCCATAGACACAACAGCACACTATCTGGAGAAGAAAATGAGAGAGGTTAGTGATATTTATACAATTAAAATATAAATTTAAAAGTTCAAATAGATTTGAAACTAATTGTACAATTTCCTCCTTGTCTTTTTCTTACCTTTATCAACACAGCTGACACCACTGAGGCTGAAAAACTTAGGCTGTTTCACAGCAATACCCATTGGCCAGATCTTACACCTGCATGCAGGTTGACAAGATGTTTTCTTAATCCTGTCTTCTAACTGATTTAGCAGTTAGAGTGTTACTAATTGTGATGAAATATTCCATTCATCACTCACCGAGTCTCGGATTTATTGAGGCACATCAATAATGTTAGCTAAGATTTAACATTGAAAACTCCCATCGCAGCACCACCTACAGGTAAACTGATATTGTAGGTAATATAATAGAAAAATACCGTAAAGACAGTTCGCATAAAAGTTTTCCATGCATTTTGAAATGGAATGATGTGACCCATCTACTATTTTAATCTATAATAGATTTATCTTTAAATATCAAACCATACGGAAATTTGGGAAGCAGATAAGTAGAGTTGGTTGGAGCATAGGAGTTTCTCTGCAGTACAGGCTGAGGAGCTGGAAGATGCAAAACTGAGGCTCTATAGCATCACCGTTGGAGGGAGAGTGTAATTACAATGTGACAAGCTTACATTGGCAGTTTCCATTATAAATATGGACATACGAATTTATAATAGAGCACAAAATACAAAGAGGTGGAAGTTATGTTTGTTATATAAAGCTCTGGTTATACCTCATCCTGCAGACTGTGTTTAATTCTGGGCACCGCACCTCGGCAAGGATATATTGACCTTGGAGGGGTTGCATCGCAGATTCACCAGAATGATGAGGACAGGTTGAATAGACTCGGCTTGTATTCCCTTGAATATAGAAGATTAAAGGGTGATCTAATTGGCGTGTTTAAGATGATTAAAGGATTTGATAAGGTGGCTAGAGGGAAACTGTTTCCTCTGGGGGGAATCCAGAACGAGGGGGCATAACCTTAAAATTAGAAATGAAAGCAGAAAATGCTGGAAACACTCAGCAGGTCAGGCAGCATCTGTGGAGCGAGAACAGAGTTAACGTTTCATGTTGATTAAATGTTATTTCAGGATTTCCAGCATCTGCAGTATTTTGCTTTTACCTTAAGATTAGTGTTAGGCAGTTCAGGGGTGATGTCAGGAAGCACTTCTTCACACAAAGGGGAGTGGAAATCTGGAACTTTTCCCCCAAAAAGCTTTGGAGGCTAAGTCAATTGTCAAAACTGCGATTGACAGATTTTTGTTAGGCAGGGGTTTTAAGGGTTATGGAACCAAGGTGAGTAAATGGAGTTGAGATACAGATCAGCATGATCTAATTGAATGGTTCACAGGCTCGAGGAGCTGGTTAGCCTACTCCTGTTCCTATGATGATATTTACAGAGCACATCAAGAACTGAAAAAGAAAGTGAACTCCCTGAACTGTGTACTCTAGAAATTGGCCAACACAAAATGTGGAGCTAACCCCAATACACTGAGCAACCAGCCTTGTCCTGTGTTACTTAATTGTGGTCACACTCAAGCCAAAATTGATGATGATCTCAATTTTGCTGATCTTGTAGGATCATCACAGGGACTTTGAAATCGACTCCCACACTGTCGCTATACTGCCTTGCAGGGATTGCACCCAGATGTAAGATTTTTTATATATTGGAGATGTATTTGAAGTCATACTGAATGGGTTGAGGCACTGACGGGGACACCCTCCACAGAAAGGAGTGGTCCAATAGCCTAGCAATAGATGGGGCGAATAGTGTCAACAATCATAGAATGGTTACAGCACAAAAGGAGGCCATTCAGCCTGTCTAGCCCATGCCTGCCCTCTGCAAGAGCACTTCAGCTAGTCCCACTCCTCCACCTTTTCCCCGTAGCCCTGCAATTTTTTTCTTTCAGGTACTTATCCAGGGTACTTATCCAATTCCCTTTTGAAAGCCACGATTGAGTCTGCCTCCACCACCCTTTCAGGCAGTGAATTCCAGATCCTAACCACTCGATGCGTAAATTTTTTTTACCACATGTCTGTCAATCACTTTAAATCAGTGTCCTCTGGTTCTCGACCCTTCTGCCAACGAGAACAGTTTCTCTCTGTCCACTCTGTCTAGACCCATCATGATTTTGAACACCTTTATCAAATCTCCGCTCAACCTTCTCTGCTCTAAGGAGAACAAACCCAGCTTCTCCAGTCTATCCACGTAACTGAAGTCCCTCCTCCCTGGAACCATTCTCATAAATCTTTTCTGCACCCTCTCTAAGGCCTTCACATCCTTCCTAAAGTGTGGTGCCCAGAATTGGACACAATACTCCAGTTGAGGCTGAACCAGTGTTTTATATAGGTTCATCATAACTTCCTTGCTTATGTACTCTATGCCTCTATTTATAAAGCCCAGGATCTCGTATGCTTTTTTTAACCACTTTCTCAACCTGCCCTGCCACCTTCAATGATTTGTGCACATATACCTCCAGGTCTCTCTGTTCATGCATCCCCTTTAGGATTGTATCCTTTAGTTTATATTGCCTCTCCTTGTTCTTCCTACCAAAATGTATCACTTCTCACTTTTCTGCATTAAATTTCATCTGCCACTTCTCTGCCCATTTCACCAGCCTATCTATGTCTTCTTGAAGTCTATCACTATCCTCCTCACTGTTCACTATACTTCCAAGTTTTGTGTAATCTGCAAATTTTGAAATTGTGTCCTGTACTCCCAAATCCAAGTCATTAATATATGTCAAGAAAAGCAGTGGTCCTAGTACCGACCCCTGAGGGACATCACTTCATACCTTCCTCCAGTCTGAAAAACAACCGTTCACCACTTAGCCAACAACACCCAGACAATCTGACTGCAGAGGCAAAAGAAGGTGGTAGGCCTGAAGAAAGCTGTCATTGTTTTACCAACAGTTTTCTATGCCAAGTAGCTGCCACAAGTACGCATCCCACAAAATGTTTCTTTATAACCTGTTAATACTTTTACTGCTGCCCCATTCAAAACACTCGTACAACCTTGCAGCCCTTTTGAATGCTTACCACATGTAGTCATCTTGCAGAAGGCCACAGATCCAAACTGCAGCTTGCATCTGAATCTATAATACTGATATCTTAAAGGAACATCTTCTTCTTTTTCTTCTTCTTAAGCAGTCCCTCGGAACCGAGGATGACTTGCTTCCACACTAAAAATGAGTTCTCAGGTGACTGATGAGCCCAGTGCGGGACCTACAGTCTCTGTCACAGGTGGGGCAGACGGTGGTTGAAGGGGTGGGTGGGTGGGGTGCTTGGGTTGACGTGCACTCCTTCCGCTGTTTGCACTTGGCTTCCGCTTGCTCCTGGCGAAGAGACTCGAGGTGTTCGGCGCCTTCCCGGATGCTTCTCCTCCACTTTGTGCGGTCTTGGGCCAGGGATTCCCAGGTGTCGGAGGGGATGTTGCACTTTTTCAAGGAGGCTTTGAGGGTGTCCTTGAAGCATTTCCTCTGCCTACCTGGGGCTCTCTTCCCGTGTCGGAGCTCTGAGTCGAGCGCTTGTTTTGGGAGTCTCGTATTGGGCATGCGGACGATGCGGCCCGTCCATCGGAGCTGATCGAGCGTGGTCAAAACTTCGATGGTGGGGATGTTGGCCTGAGCGAGAACACTGACGCTGGTGCGCCTATCCTGCCAATGGATTTGCAGGATCTTGCGGAGGCAGCGTTGGTGTTACCTCTCCAGTGCTTTGAGGTGCCTGCTGTACATGGTCCATGTCTCTGAAGCATATAGGAGGGCGGGTATCACTACTGTTCTGTAGACCATGAGCTTGGTGCCAGGTTTGAGGTCCGAGGGAACTTCATATAGTAAATCCTCTTAACACAACCTAGCTGAATGGTTGATTGTTCATTCACTCTCACACATTGATTAGCACTTGTATGTGGCTGTATATGCTCCTGAAACATGCAACATCAAAGACTATGGCCTAGAAATTCAGTTGCGTTCGCCAGCCGTTAGCGCCATAAGAGGGGTAGATTTCGAGCGCTAGGCACTTAGCGCCCGGGCGCAGGCCGATCTGCGCCTACGCCCAACTTCAGTTGACATTTAGCGCCGGCGCAAAGTGTTTGCGCCCGCTCAGCTGCGCGCGCAGCTTATGACGTCATTTCGTCGTGCAACGCTGTTTGTGCACCCCAAACCGGAAATTCAGTGGTGCCCGCCCAATGTGGGCGTGGCGCTGTTAAGAACTGTGAAGTGGAACGCAGCAGAGGCCCTGCGGGCCTCGGGGAGCGATAATTAAAGGGCACTTAGACTGAACTATAAAGGCCAGCCATTTTGCTGCAATGACTTTAGTGCTTTGGATTTCTGGACAGAGACCAAGGAACAGACCTTACTGATTTGGGACAACATAGGAGAGGTATTTTTGGCTTCTGGCCAGAGCTTGGAAATTTGACTCATTGTGATTTCACTGTTTGCAAGTTTATTATGGGGGCTGCATGGGGTTCCAACCCTCAGTTCCAGCATTATGTGCAAAGGGCTCGCAGACGCTGTGTGAGAGGGCCAGCCATGCCTAGACGCAGAGGGGCCATCAGGCGTCGGCAACGTAGGCCTTACCCACTCAGGGAATACCGGCAGCAGGTGTCCTATCTCACCATGACTGCCGCGCATTGTGTTAAGAGGCTGCGCTTCAGAAGGGAGGTGGTTGCAGAGATCTGCCAGCTGCTTCACAGAGATCTGCGTCCACAGCTGATGTGCAGGACGTCTCTGTCGGTGGAAGTGAAGGTCACGGTGGCTCTGAACTTTTATGCAAGCGGCTCCTTCCAAGCCGCTGCTGGGGACATAGCGAACATCTCCCAGTTCGCCGTGCATCGCTGCATCCGGCAGGTCACCGATGCCCTTTTCGCAAGGAGACACCAATTCATCTCCTTCCCCATGACCCTAGAGAGGCAGGAGCAGCGTGCAGTCGGTTTTGCCAGGATCGCCGACTTCCCCATGGTGCAGGGCGCCATTGACTGCACGCATGTGGCTATGCGGGCACCTATCGACAATGCCGAGGATTACCGCAACCGGAAGGGCTACCATTCCCTTAATGTACAGCTGGTGTGTGACCACAGGCAGCGCATCCTAGCTGTCAATGCCCGCTTTCCAGGAAGCAGCCACGATGCATTTATCCTGCGCCAGACTACTGTGGCTGACATGTTCAAGGCACAGCCTCCACCAAGGGGATGGCTTATTGGGGACAAGGGCTACCCTTTGTGTACATGGCTCATGACCCCGCTCCGCGCGCCCAGGACCCCTGCTGAGGAGGCATACAACGAAAGCCATCAAGCCACAAGGAACATCATAGAGCAAACGATTGGCGTCCTCAAGCAACGGTTCCGCTGCCTGGATCGTTCCGGCGGATCTCTACAGTATTCGCCGGATAGAGTCTCCCAGTTCGTCGTCGTTTGCTGCATGCTGCACAACCTGGCTATCCGCAGGACTCGGGCACTGCCACCTCACGTTGGACCACCACCTCAGGAGGACGAGCAGGAGGACCATGAGGAGGAGGAGGAGGAGGAGGAGTACCAGCCCAGGAGGGAGCCACAAGGTCCAAGGGCCGTCCGCCGGCGGCTTATTGAACGACACTTCTAGGCCCCCTGTCAGGGAATGGCTTGTGGCAATGAACGCACCTGAATGCAGCCGCTCCGCAAGCCCTCAGCCGGTTAACGCAACAACCACTTGAAACATGACACCTGGACAAGCTGAATAAATAAAAAGCTTTATTTAACAAACTCAGGGCCCTTCCCACATGAAACAGAAAAACAGACAAGACCCCCAAAAAACAGTCAAAAACATATCTCACTCCCACAACCTGGGGAGGAATAACAAAACTTGTCCATCCAATTGGCCTTCATCCTCGGCCTAACCAAGACAAACCCCCCCCATACAGAACACAAACACCCCCATATAAAAAAACAGTTGCCTTCATCTTCGGCTTTACCAAAATAAGCCCCCCCCATACAGAACACAAACACCCCCATATAAAAAAACAGTTGGCAACACACTCTACTTGGTGTGCCGAGAGGGCGAGTCCTTGTGCAGGCTTCTCCGGCCCCTGCCCGACCTGTTGCTCTGCCTCAACCTGGGCCCTGTGGGTGTTGCAAGGCTGGGGGAAGGCTCCTGAGGGGCACAATGCGTGACGGCAGATGCCCTTGGGGGTCGGCCTAGACGAGGTCCGGCCCTGGAGGGGCCGGCTGCTGACTGCTGCAGCTGTGGCTGGGCAGCATCAGTCTCTGCAGCAGCTCGTCGCAGCTTGGCTGGGGGAGTGGCAGTGGCGGCTGCAGCAATGGGGGCAAGCTGGCTGATGCCAGGCGCTCGCTGGTCGCCAGAGACACTGGCACTCGGCCGGGCTGGCACTGCAGCAAGCGCAGCAATCTGGTGAAGGCCAGACCGCTGTGCTGCAGCAGGGCGGCGGGTGCCCTGGCGATGCCTCCGTGACACAGCGAGTGTGGCAGAAGTGAGTGCCCGAACTGCCCTGGTCTGTGCCCGCATCAGACCAGCCAGTGTCTGCACGGCACCACTCAGGAACTCTCGACTCGCGTCCTGTGCTGCCGCGAGTTGGCCGACACCCCTGGCCTGTGAGTCCCCGAAATCGGCCACACTATGAGCCAGGGACTCAATGGCCTGAGGCAACTGTCCCACAACCCCCATGAACTCGGTGTGGCGCCGCTCCGAGTCCGCGGACATTTCATCAAGGAGGCGCACCTCCTGGGCGAGGACCGTCTCCGGACTGGAGGCCGGACTCTCCCTCTGGGGAGAAGGCCGCCGAGCTGCCCGACCCTTCCCGCGTGCCTGGACGCCACTGGGCCCAGCAACTGCCCTCCCCTGCAACACTTCCCCCCTCTGGGGAGAAGGCCGCCGTGCTGCCCGACCCTTCCCGCGTGCCTGGACGCCACTGGGCCCAGCAACTGCCCTCCCCTGCAACACTTCCCCCCTCTGGGGAGAAGGCCGCCATGCTGCCCGACCCTTCCCGCGTGCCTGGACGCCACTGGGCCCAGGAGCTACACCCCCCTGCAACACTTCCCCCGGCTCTCCTCCAGGCAAGACGTCTCCCCTCCATTGCCATCCCCTGGCGCGGATGAGGGTTCCCCCGATGTGCCGCCTTCCTCTTGGTCCTCGTCGTCCTCCTCTTCCGAGGGACTGGCACTCTCAGCTTCAGGGACCTCCTCCTCACCAGCTGAAAGCAGGAAGGCACAAGAGTAGCTTTAGAGTGAGGACAGGGCGTCAGCGAGGGAGGCATGAGTGGTGGCATTATGCGCATTGGTGGGACAGTGGCAAAGGATGTAGATCTGAAGCGCAAGGGGAACGAGAGAGGTGCAAATGGTCATGTCCTTACCATTGGGGCCCAGCACAGGGTCGGCATCTCCAATAGCTACGGGGCCAACCACCCGGGCACGCATGAGTCGAGCCACGCGCTCCTCCAGGTCACTGAGCTCCTGGAACTGGACACGGCCTCCCCCGGTGACAGTCCGGCTCTTCAGATTCTGCGCCAGCTTGGCCTGCAAGAGAAAGGACGGCCTCTAAGTACAGTGTGGTGCCCTGTTGTTGTGTGCACTGCCTCCCATGGTGGAATAGCTTGGCCAGTGTGGTGCCCTGTTGTTGTGTGCACTGCCTCCCATGGTCGAATAGCTTGGCCAGTGTGTAAAGTGCAGAAAGTGCTATTGATGATCATGCCAGTGCCATAGCTGCGGGAGGAGGGCTGGCCATTAGGCCTTTGAGGTCCCTTTGCCCATAATGTGAGGTGCACATGCAAGGATGAGGAGGACACTGGAAAGGGTACTCACCCTGACCAACCGAGTGAGGTCGTTGTACTTCTTGCGGCATTGGTCACCAGTCCTGGGGACATCGCTGTTGGCTGAGACCCTCTGGGCGATTTCCCTCCAGGCTCTCCTGTACTGCCTCCTGGGAGCCTTCTTGCCACTGTCCAGGCACAAGATCACTCTTTTCTTTTCCAAACCCCTAAGCAGCACCCTCAAAGCATGCTCTGAGAAGCGCTGCGCTCGTTCACGGCCCTTCTGCATGGCTTCAGGCGCTATTTGGGTCCACCAGCAGTGTTCAGGCCTAGCTGCAGGGCTCCACTATCCAGGGCGTGGCAGCAGACAAAGTCGACCCTTCCCCCTTTAAGAGCTGGCCGGCGTCAGGGTTTCTGCTGTCAATCAAAACATGACCGCACCTGCGCTGCGCCCGGCCTCGGCGTTGTCAGTCTGCACCGTCGGCTTAGCGCCTAAAGATAGGAGTGCAACGCCAGTTTCAGCGCTCGCCCAAACTCCTTGGCCAAAGCTACTGAATATCGGCGAAGTGGCCTCCACTTTCCGGTGGGCGCTAAATTTAGCGCCCGCCCGACTTTAGCGCCCCAGAAGTGGCTATACTGAATTTCTAGGCCTATTTATATAAATGCAAGTTTGTTTGTTTTCTTCTCTACTTGCAGGACAAGATAGCACATAACAGAAAAAGAAAAATCCAAACTAGAGAAGACTCCAGAGATTTCAAATCCTTGACTGTCTTTGAAGAGGCTATGTGGAACCCGATTAGCTATGAGAGCAGCAAGGGAATGGGGAAAGGTGAAACTTGTTGACTGCTTTCATGTCTCCTCCCATCATTAATCATTCACAGGCATAAAACCATCACACAGTCTATTGCATTGCAGCCAACATTATGCTCTTGTTTTTGTAGGCCTAGAATAGCAAGCAGGAGCACTAAGAATGGCCCGAGCAAGCCTCTACCACACAGCAACCTGTGTCATTCTCATCATCAATCACAAGCACCAGCCTACTCCCAATGTCACCTGTCACCCATTCCAACCCCCTCCCCTCCCCCTCGTCCAGGTCTTGCTGCATATGGGCATGGACTGCTTCATTATCTGAGGAGTTGTGAATGGCACTGAACACTGTGCAGTCATCAGCGAACATCCCTATTTCTGACCTTATGTTGGAGGGAAGGTCATTGATGAAGCAGCTGAGGATGGTTGGGCCTAGGACACTGCCCTGAGGAGCTACTGCAGCGATGTCCTGGGGCTGTGATGATTGACCTTCAATCACCACAACCATCTTCCTTTGTAAGAAATCACACAACACCAGGTTATAGTCCAACAGCTTTATTTGAAATCACAAGCTTTGTGCCAGGTATGACTCCAGCTAGTGGAGAGTTTTCCCCCCGATTCCCATTGACTTCAGTTTTACTAGGGCTCCTTGATGCCACACTCAGTCAAATGCTGCTTTGATGTCAAGGGCAGTCACTCACCTCACTTCTGGAATTCAGCTCCTTTGTCCATGTTTGGACTAAGGCTGTAATGAGGTCGGGAGCAGAGTGGTCTTGGCGGAACCCAAACTGGGCATCGGTGAGCAGGTTATTGGTGAGTAAGTGCCGCTTAATAGAACTGTCGATGACACCTTCCATCACTTTGCTGCTGATTGAGAGTAGACTGATGGAGCGGTAATTGGCTGGGTTGGATTTTTCCTGCTTTTTGTGGACAGGACATACCTGGGCAGTTTTCCACATTGTCGGATAGATGCCAGTGTTGTAGCTGTACTGGAACAGCTTGGCTAGAGGCGTGGCTAGTTCTGGAGCACAAGATGGTTGCAAACACTTCAGCCTTGTCTTTTGCACTCACATGCTGGGCTCCACCATCATTAAGGATGGGGATATTCATGGAGCCTCCTTCTCCCGTTAGTTGTTTAATGGCCTACCACCATTCACGACTGGATGTGGCAGGACTGCAGAGCTTTGATCTGATCCGTTGATTGTGGGATTGCTTAGCCCTGTCTATAGCATGCTGCTTCTGCTTTTTAGCATGCACGTAGTCCTGTGTTGCAGCTTCCCCAGGTTGGCACCTCATTTTTAGGTATGCCTGGTGCTGCTCCTGGCATGCTCTTTTACAAACCTTATTGAACCAGGGTTGGTCCCCTGGTTTGATGGTAATGGTAGAGTGAGGGATATGTCATGCCATGAGGTTACAGATTGTGGTGGAATACAATTCTGCTACTGCTGATGACCCACAACGCCTCATGGATGCCCAGTTTTGAGCTGCTAGATCTGTTCTGAATCTATCCCATTTAGCACGGTGGTAGTGCCACACAACACGATGGAGGGTGACCTCAGTGTGAAGACGGGACTTCGTCTCCACAATGATTGTGCGGTGGTCACTGCTACCAATACTGTCATGGGCAGATGCATCTGCAACAGGTAGATTGGTGAGGACGAGGTCAAGTAGGTTTTTCCCTCGTGTTGGTTCTCACCGCCTGTCGCAGGCCCAGACTGGCAGTTATGTCCTTCAGGACTCGGCCAGCTCGTTCAGTAGTGGTGCTACCGAGCCACTCTTGGTGATGGACATTGAAGTCCCCCCCCCACCCAGAGTACATTCTGTGCTCTTGTTACTCTCACTGCTTCTTCCAAGTGGTGTTCAACATGGCAGAGTATTGATTCATCAGCTGAGGGAAGGTGGTAGGTGGTAATCGGCAGGAGGTTTCCTTGCTCATGCTTGACCTGATGCCATGAGACTTCATGGCCTGCGGAGTCAATGTTGAGGACTCCCAGGGCCATTCCTTCCTGATTGTATACCACGGTGCCACCACCCCTGGTGGGTCTGTCCTGCTGGTAGGACAGGACATACCCAGGGATGGTGATGGAGGAGTTTGGGACATTGGCTGAAAGGTATGATTCTGTGAGTATGACTATGCCAGGCTGTTGCTTGACTAGTCTGTGGGACAGCTCTCCCAATGTTGGCACAAGTCCCCAGATGTTGGTGAGGAGGACTTTGCAGGGTTGACTGGGCTGGGTGTGCTGGTATCGAGGTTGATGCCGGTTGGTCCGTCCAGTTTCCTTTTTATTATTGTGTTTCGTATCAGTTTGTTACAGCAGTGAGGCTTGCTAGGCCATTTCAGGGGGCAGTAAAGATTCAACCATATTGCTGTGGGTCTGGAGTCGTATATAGGCCAGACCAGGTAAGGACGGCAGATTTCCTTCCCTAAAGGACATCAGTGAACCAGATATGTTTTTACAACAATCAGATAGTTTCATGGTCACCATTACTGATATTAACTTTTTATTCCAGATTTATTTAATTAACTGAATTTAAATTCCCCAGCTGCCATGGTGGGATTTGAACTGACGTTTCTGGATCATTGGTCCAGGCCTCTGGATTATTAGCCCAGTGACATTACCACTATGCTACCTTTGTGTCTTGCTTTTCCACCAATCTTTGTATTGTCAGCTAATTTGCTGACGATACAAAGAGAGGTGGGAAAGCAAGTTGAGGAGGACACGGAGTCTACAAAGGGATATAGATAGGTTAAGTGAGTAGGCAAAAATTTGGCAGATGGAGTATAATGTGGGAAAATGTGAGGTTATCCACTTTGGCAGGAAGAATAGCAAAGCCAAATATTATTTAAATGGAGAGAGAATGCTGCATTACAGAAGGATCTGGGTGTCCTCGTACATGAAACACAAAGTTAGTTTGTAGGTGCAGCAAGTAATTCGAAAGGCAAATGGAATGGTGGCCTTTATTGCAAGGGGGATGGAGTATAAAAGTAGGGAAGTCTTGCTACAACTGTACAGGGCGTTAATGAGACCTTACCTGGAGTTCTGCAAAAAAATGTCTCCTTAATTAAGGAGGGATATGCTTGCATTGGAGACAGTTCAGAGAAGGTTCACTAGGTTGATTCCTGAGATGAAAGGGTTGTCTTATGAGGAAAGGGTGAGCAGGTTGGGCCTATACTCAGTGGAGTTTAGAAGAATGAGAGGTGATCTTATCGAAACATAAGATTCTGAGGGTGCTTGAGAGGGTGGATGCTGAGAGGATGTTTCCACTCGTGGGGGAATCTAGAACTAGGGGGCATAGTTTCAGGATAAGGGGTCGCCCATTTAAGGCTGAGATGAGGAGGAATTTCTTCTGAGGTTCGTGAATCTTTGGCATTCTCTACTCCAGAGAGCTATATTCAAGGCGGCGATACAGATATTTGAGCTACAGTGGAGTCGCGGGTTATGGGGGACAGGCAGGAAAGTGGAGTTGAGGCCAAGATCAGATCAGCCATGATCTTATTGAATGGCGGAGCAGGTTCGAGGGGCCGAATGGCCTACTCCTGCTCCTGTTTCTTATGTATGTTATGTTCTTTTTTTCTCCTTTCCTTTCTACTAAATCCGGTGAGAGCAGCACTTAAAGTAACCCCATAGTTTGAAAATGAACAGCAGCAAGAATAAATGCAGCATGCAGCTTTAAGGGGTTGCTGTCCGGGAACTTGGCTGACCCATAATATGCCAATATAAATGGATTATCTTAGAGCACTGCATGTGTTGTGGAAGAAACCAAGAATTTCACATCTTATTTGCATTGAATTTGAATGCCAAGTGAAGCTTTCTCCCATTTTGTGTGTGAGCGCATACCATAGGTAGGGACCTAGGTAAAGAATTTAGCAAAAAGCACACAGGCAGGCGGGAAGGGAGTAAGTTTCCAAGTTTGTAATATTCTACCCCTGAACATATTTTCACACTTGGGTCTTCACTATCTTTTATAATTCCAGTCATTATTGGAACATTTCCTTATTACGATGGATAACCAGTTTATATGTTCCCGTATTACCATGTTGAAGTTGTAATTCATAGGAATTCATGCACTATCTCTAATAATGGTGGCTGATTCAAATCTAATTTTTCACACCTTTTTTGATCATATGGCAAGGAACTGTTAATCAGCACTTCATTGTTTCTGAGAGGAGCCAGTTGATAATCATTATGGTGTAATCCTTCAGAGAGAATAGGAATCATTTCTGTTTGTTTTCGGTTTTGCCCATCCTCCACTATTATTTTGTAAGATATTTTCCCTCTATTTAGGTACATTTCTCAGACCGAGAAACTGGAAAGGCAACCTGCTCCTAGGCCTCTGCTGCACTAAGTCGATATTAGGAAGTGCACAAGAATGATGCATCATACTTTATTTTTTTTTCAATCAGTGTCTCCGGACAATTATCCTGCCTAGAAGAGTTTCAGAACTGTCTGAAAACATGAGAGCACATCTGTGTCTTTTTATTCTATAGTGCAGCATAGCACACCAACATGTTGGGCCATTGGGCCAATAACTAATAACATTGCACTTTAGTCTTTGGAATTTGTATTTTCCAGAATTCTATGGGCCCCATCTGACTGCTGAAGGTCTTATTATTTTTCTGCCTGATTTCTCCACTTCCTAGCCAGGGGGTCACATAACCAATTGTAATACCCCAACCCCCACCACCATGCTCATTTGAAAACTACTAATTCAGACCAGACTAGAGAAGTTACTTCAAATCCTCCTAGGTTTTATGACTCAGTATTACATCATGTAGTGCATTTACCCATTGAGCTATCAGCAAGTCCTAAAACTCTTGTTTTAATATGGCGAATTAATTTTTCAAGGAGCAATTAAATGTAGTATGGGGACTAGTGATTGCAGAGACAGCTAATTTTTTGACCATATTCTGAACCCTGCTGTTCACTGGGAATATTAAAAATAAAGCTCCTGTAAGATCAAAATATATTTTCGGTTTTATGGCCCATATTTTCTGATCCCTACGTGTGTGTATGAGCTGTGTACACACCCGTAGGGGCCTCGCAAGTGCCAGTTTCAGGCATGCGAAGCACATGCGCTGAAAACCGGCACTTCCGATCTGTCAAGAATTCTCTTGACGGATCCTCCGCCTGCCTTGGAGGAGGGCCTCCGCGGGCAGGGAGTTCTGCTTTCTGCACAACCTCTGCCCGCTGAAAACCTTTAAAAATTATACGCCTGGTAAAAGTAGGCGTAAGGCCTGTTTTTACCAGCATGAGTTTAAAAAGGTAAAAAAAAATTTCACTCATTTATAATTTTATTACTTTTAAAAAAAAGGTAAGTTTATTTTTAGCCCTGTAAAAAACTTCAATTATTTTTTCCAAAAATTAAATTTTTGTTTAAAATATTTAATTTAATGTAATTTTAACTAATTTTAAATGTGATTTAAATTTTTTATGTTTTAGTGTGTTTTTTGAGTGATCCCCATTCATATTTTTGACAGGTCTATCCGGAGAGACCTGTCAAAAGTGTGCAGGGGCATCCCCTTCTTTGATTGGTTCCCCCATGGCCCACATGATCCCAGGGACGCTTGCGAACTGCCTGCGCCCTGGGATACCTGGGCCTCTGCGCACGCACCAGGAGAGGCCCAGGAGCGGAAGTGTCAGGACCTACGAAGCCAGCAGGCAAGTTCATAGATTTTTTTTTCCAGATCGGAGGCATCCACACGCAGGAAGCCTCCGATTGGAAAACCCGGGCCATTATCATGTTTTTGTATTTGATTTCATTAAGTTTTATGAACAGAAGCCAATCCAATACTGGTCATTCTGATGAGACCAAAAAGTTTGAATGGTTAAATAATAAAGTTCTATTCTCTCCAGTTTGGTTCTGCAATCCTCAAACTGTTGAGTATACTTGCTATCTTCATTGCCTGCTTGTAATTATTTCTGTTGATTCCAAAACTCTTAACTTTATTTGCTAAGAATATTTAAAAAATGGAATCTCCAAAGCCTTTGATCTTAATGAGATAAAAGAACCTAAGATGTAATGCCTCTGGTCAACTTGGTTGTTTATTCATATTGCATTTTTCCTTAATGGTTGTTTAGGTTTTCAATACACATAATAGAATTGTAAAAATTCTAATGAGGAAAAAAGTATAGTGTTACAGATTTAATTTACCCATATTCTTAAGTTGAGTACTTTTTTGTTAAAACTATTATATTCAGCCAGCTAAGAGGGAAAGTGCAACCTAATATGCTGGTATTTTAACATAAAGTGGTATGGAGTTAGTTAAAATGTTTTCAAAATAGTTGCTGCATAATTAAATCAGCGTGTTGCAGCATATGTGTTAAAATGCAGGTAATTTTGTATATAGCAGTGAATGAAAATCATAGCTGGTATTAGGTAATTAATAATCAAGTAGAGAAAAGGAGGATCACATTTCAAAATTCAGCTACCAGCTGTCATTTGCCTTTGATCAGACATGATTCCTGATGAATGACGTTCTGTTATCTGTCAGAATAGAATTCTTGTCACCGTTAGTCTTGCCACATTAGAACACAGCTGACAGGAACACCCAGAGATAAAAGGAGCCTGATGAGTGTAAAAAGTCTAAGTTGCAGATCCGCACATACAGCTGCCTAATAGTGCTGGCATGTAGACAACCTGGTGGCATATTGCATCAATGCTCCATACTATGAATAGCTCTGAGTTTGAATTTAGTTTTGCCTATCAGTTTGAATGTTTTCTTCTCCTAGATGCGGAATTGCCAATCTTTTCTGGGTTATTGAAGTAAAGTGGATGGGGATTGGTTGTATGGAGGAGCAGCAAGTCAGCAGATCAGCTGCAATCCTCTATACCAGTGAGGGCAGTCCATACTGAAAGTTCCCATCAATATTATTAATGTTTACTCCACTTGTAATCTGCAGTTTAATGAAATATGTAAATCTCCAGATTTCTTTTCAAGCAGTTTCTTTGCACATCCAAATATTATTGTATGGCTGATCAGCTGTTTTAGCTCTAACTGATCTTGCGGTCCTTGTCAGTGGAGTGGAAAATGAAGCACTAAATAAAAGATCCATTTTATTAATTGATAAAAATGAATAAACCCTTTGCTCAAACATAAAGGAGATGCTAAATTAATGCTGAACTGTTCACTTCCACTAGCTACTTTTCTGTTGCATCTGAGCATTTGAGAAGTAGCTTGTGGTAGTAAACAGTTCAATGTAACAAACAAATTTTGATATGCCCAAAGGTTCTGCATTCAATTCTTCTGTTTGCAGAAGCATTGTGTTCAAGCCTCATGGGTGCTGCGTGCCTATCAAACCTGTGCCATTTAGGACACCGGCTGTTAGGCCACAGGGATACATGTTTCACATTATCCTCTTCCTGGAATCTGCCTTGTTGCAGCTCCTTGTTTGGCAAAGATGCATATGCCTCTTTCAGTGGCAATATTGTGTAGCACGCAATATTCTACAGTTACTCTACCAGCTCGACCAGGGTCGTACTGCAAGATATTACAAGAGCAATCCAAACATCAAAAGTGTTCTAACAAACTGAAGGTTTGTTCTGTTATATTTCTGCTCTGCAAATGTTCCTCTTTGTAGCCCTTGTGAGGTTTGAGGGTTCTGCAGAGTCTGCCATGTTTGGACCGGACAACCCAGGAGCTAACGTTGAATTCTGCCTTCTCCCTTGAACGGGTGGGGAACTCTGATTCCCTGAAGATATGTGCATCATTGTTGAGTCTGAGTGTCCCAGATATGCTTATTCTAAATCACTGGACACAGACAACAAGAATAACTTAAACAGGTCTTTACTAATCGAAGGTCAGGGCTGCACTGCTTAGCAAATTACTACACAGAGTTTATATACCGGTGTGGTCACCACCGGTACTACAATATACAGTAGCCAAGAGAAAGTAGTCCATCTCTTAAGGTAGTCTCTTAAGGTGGTACAGGTTACATACACCATAATTCCTCCCTTTTTAGCTTAACAGTGTACATCCCAATTTAAACATAACATGGATAACATATATACAACTTCATGCAAAACTGTTCAAAGATTCAGTCTCTGAGGAGGCCTCCTGATCCGAGTTGGATAACGCCTTTCAGGGGTCTCTGATTCTCGTTGCTGGGGTGACTCATCTAGTTGATCTCTTATGGATTGGACATCATCAGGTACATTGGCGTCTGAGGTAGATGCTTCAGGTTCACTAACTTCTTCCACTGGTGTCTCTGTCGTAGCCATGGGTTCGACCCTTGTTCTCGATTCTACAAGTTGGTCAGCATGACGTCGTATTACGTTTTCACCAATATCCACCGTGTACATCAGGGGTCCTTGTCTGGCACGAATTGTTCCAGATTGCCATTTCTCATTCTTATAGTCCCGGGCTAACACTGGTTGTCCTATTTCGAAACTCCGAGTGGTCTTGTTATTTATATGCTGGAACTGTTTGTTTTCGACTTCCCTCCGCACATTTGGTTTTAACAAGTCCAACCTGGACCGCAACCTCCTGTTATAGAACATCATGGCAGGGCTTTGATTTGTCACTGCATGAGTGGCGTTTCGATATGCCATTAGGAAATTGTCCACCTTGTGTTGTAGTGGAATCTGGTCTTCGCTCATGGCCTTTATCGCCTTTTTGAACGTTTGTACAAATCTCTCGGCCAACCCATTTGTAGCCGGATGATATGGGGCAGAGGTATAATGTTTCACCCCATTCTTCTTCATGAATTTCTGGAATTCTTCTGACACGAACTGCGGTCCGTTGTCTGAACGTATTTGTTCTGGCAATCCATTTCTTGCGAATATCGTTCTTAGAACTGCGATCGTCTTTTCCGAGGTAGTGGTCGCCATCTTAATCACTTCTGGCCATTTAGAATGTGCGTCTACCGCAATTAAAAACATGGAGTCCATGAATGGACCTGCGAAGTCAATATGTACACGTTGCCATGGGGTTGAAGGCCATTCCCATGGATGCAGCGGTGCAATTGGAGGTGCATTTTGAACTTTTTGGCACCCTGAGCAGCTTTTAGTCAGATCCTCTATTTGTTGGTCGATACCTGGCCACCACACATAAGCCCTAGCAAGGCTTTTCATCTTGACTCCCCCCAGATGACCTTCATGCAGTTCCTTTAGAACTCTCTCCCTTAATTTAGGAGGAATAATCACCCTTGTTCCATACATCAATGTTCCTTGACAGACGGACAGCTGTTCTCGTCTGGCTGAGAATGCCGGTAACAGTGGTTCACCATGAGCTGGCCATCCCTTCACTGTCAATTCGTAGACCCGAGACAGTGTCGGGTCGTTCCTGGTTTCTCTCTCAATACTTGCATTGGTGACTGGTAAACATTCGATGATGGTCGCGTGAAATAACTCAACAGGGTCAACTGTCGGTGCCTCTTCCGCTGTAGATAGTGGCAGGCGCGACAGCCCATCATCATTACCATGTTGCTTTGTACCTTTGAATTCGATCTGATATTGATGTGCCCCTAGGAAAAGGGACCATCTCTGGAGCCTCTGCGCTGTCATCACCGAAACACCCTTCTTAGGGTTAAAAATGGAAACCAACGGCTGGTGGTCTGTCAGCAGCGTAAACTTTTGCCCTTGCAGGTAATGATTAAATTTTTTTTACTCCCCACACAAGGCTGAGAGCCTCCCTATCTATCTGAGCATAGTTGCGCTCAGCGGAGGTCAATGATCTGGATGCGAACGCGACTGGTCTTTCCAAGCCATTTGGCAACTTATGTGAGAGCACTGCCCCAATACCATATGGAGAAGCGTCACAAGCTAAACGAATAGGCAGCGTTGGGTTAAAGTGAGCCAAAACTTCCTTAGAGGTGATCAATGCCTTGCTTTTGTGAAAGGCCCGCTTACAGTCCTCGCTCCACTTCCATGGCACTCCCTTCTGCAAAAGAGCGTTCAGCAGGTGTAGCACCGTGGATAAATTTGGCAGAAACTTATGGTAATAGTTAATCAACCCTAGGAACGACCTCAACTGGGATACATTTTCCGGAGCGGGAGCCTTCACAACAGCTTCGATCTTGTCAGGTGACTTGTGAAGCCCCTCCTGGTCAATGACATGACCACAGTACGAGATTTGCTTCTGAAAGAACTCACATTTCTGGCGATTAACTCGAAGTCCATATTCTTTCAATCTGGTGAGCACCTGTTCCAAATTTGTAAGGTGTTCCTCATCATCATCTCCTGTAATCAGAATGTCGTCCAGGTAGCATTGTGTGCCTGGAATTCCCTGTAATACCTGCTCCATGGCCCTTTGCCAAATCGCTGGAGCCGATGCCACTCCAAAAAACAGTCTATTATACCGATATAAGCCCTTATGCGTGTTGATCGTGAGATACTGGCGTGACGCTTCATCAACTTCCATCTGTAAGTACGCCTGCGCCAGGTCTATCTTGGTGAAGTGTTTCCCGCCAGACAACGAAGCGAAGATATCCTCAATCCGTGGAAGCGGATATTGCACCGTGTGAAGCACCGGATTAACAGTGATCTTGAAATCGCCACAGATGCGAACCTTCCCCGGTTCCCCCGGCTTGTTACTCGATGAACGCTTCATGACGGGAACAATGGGCGTAGCCCATTCACTCCAGTCCACCTTTGACAGTACTCTGGAACGTTCTAGTCCCTCCAGCTCAGCTTCCACAGCAGGTCGTATTGCATAAGGTACCGGTCTAGCTTTGAAAAATTTCGGGTTTGCATGTTCTTCAACCTTGATGTTTGCCGTAATTCCTTTCAGTGTTCCCAGTCCCTGCTGGAACACCTCTTTAGCATCGTCCAATATTCTGGACAGTCGTTTAGGTTTGACATCGTCCTTTTTACCGGAATCTACAGTTAGTGCTTTTAAGGAATGCCAGTCCATATTTATTCTCCTGATCCATTCCCGTCCCAGTAGTGGTGGACCTCCCTCAGGTAACACATATAAGTCCATTCCTCGGTTTTCTTTACTCTTGTGGACCACCTTTACCTTTATCTTTCCGATGGGGTATACTCTTTGCCCCGTGTATGTTTTCAATACAATCTCCGTATCCCTTAGGGGAATGTGTGGAAATAACCTTTTGTAATCTTGCTTATTCATGACCGTCAATGCCGATCCAGTGTCCAATTCCATCTTCACTTGGACTCCTGCTATCTGAAGTGTGACCCAGATAGTTTGGTGGTCTGCTGTGTTACCCACATTATGTATTCTTAGACAACCCAGTTCCTTACTGCTGGAGTCTGAATCCGTCTTCTGTTCATCCGAACTGTTCTCTGTCACCTTGTGTACCTTTTTGCACTTTTCCTGCGGTGACTTTTTGTTGCTGGTCTTCTTTCCTGACCGGCATACTTTAGCTATGTGACCTAGCCTGCCACATTTTCTGCATTCCTGATTTTTGAACCAGCACTGGTTCTGATCGTGCATTGTCCTTCCGCAACGATAACACTTTACTGCACCCAATGCCATTCGATTGGTGCTGAGTTCCGATGACCTTAGCTGCATTTCCGCGGTGCCTCTTGCTGCGGCCTCGTGCGATGCAGCAATGGTGACAGCTTTATCAAGCGTAAGGTCCTTTTCCTCTAGCAGTCGCTTTTGAGTTCCTTCTTTTAGTAATCCACACACAAATTTATCTCTCAGAGCGTCTGCTAGTCCTGTACCAAACTGACAGTACTTTGATAGCTTACGCAGTTCAATTAAGAATTCAGCGTTGCTTTCCTCTTTCAGCTGCGTTCTTCTGTAAAATTTAAATCGTTCCGCTATCAGCAGCGGCATGGGGTTTAAATGTTCTTGCAGGATAGTAACAATATTCGCGAAAGTCTGATCTGCCAGTTTATCTGGTGTTACAAGGTGCCTCAATAACCCGTACGTCTTCGCACCCATTGAGTTTAATAAGGTTATTGCTTTCTTATCATCTGGTACCTCATTTGCTGTACAATAAACTCCAATGCGTTCTACATACGTGGCCCAATCTTCAACATCGCTATCAAAAGCAGTGATGTTACCGTGTTTAGGCATCCTTGAGAGTTTCTTTAAATATTTTATTTTCCCAAAATGGCGGCTTCCCGTGCTTGTCTTCTTCCCCCACCTACTAAAATGGTGGCTTCCCGCACTTGGCGGCTTTTCCCGCGCTTGTCTTCTTCCCCCGCCGACTACAATGGCGGCTTCCCGCGCTGGTCTTCTTCCCCCGCTGGCTACAATGGCGATTACCGTGCTGTTGCCGTTCTCGCCTCCCAGCGGTTCTTAATTTCCCTGACGCTGCTTTTGTTCCCCCGCGGTTCTCGTGGGCATTAACGCTTCCCTTGTCGCTGCGCCTCTCGGCCCCGATTGCAGCCCGGCCCTTTACACCGGCTGTGGTCGAGTTCTCCGCCCTTTTTCCTCCGGTTTCCCTCCCCTTCTCCACTGACAACGCGCCCGACTTTCTGCCCGTGTCGCTAGATCGGCTTACCCACCACCGTGGTAGAAGGATGATCACTGCCTGTCGCTGATGGAGGACTTCGTGGTCAGTAATTTCAACCCGGGTTCTCGATGCCTCCCGTGCGATGCGGTGCTCAGCAGGCTGATGAGGGCGGATGCCTCTTCTCGACGCCCGTTCTGAGGACGAAGCTGCCTTGGATGCAAAACTGCCGCAGGGTTAGATCGGACTCGTCGCCACTGTTGAGTCTGAGTGTCCCAGATGTGCTTATTCTAAATCACTGGACACAGACAACAAGAATAACTTAAACAGGTCTTTACTAATCGAAGGTCAGGGCTGAACTGCTTAGCAAATTACTACACAGAGTTTATATACCGGTGTGGTCACCACCGGTACTACAATATACAGTAGCCAAGAGAAAGTAGTCCATCTCTTAAGGTAGTCTCTTAAGGTGGTACAGGTTACATACACCACAATCATGAGCTTGTAGCTGAGCATTAGCTTGCTTAATTTAGTTGCTTACTATTTCATTGTTAAGGGAACTGTAATCCTTTTGTTGATGAAAGGTACTGCTTGTATGTGCACAAATGTTAATGTGAGTGCTATCGATGATGAATTGTACTTCAATGATAAATTGTACTCAAAGATGCCACAAGAATGGAAAAAAATTGTGTACCTGTCCAGTTGATGCTACATACTGGTGCTGAATTTGATCTGTGTGTGCATGTAGTGAAAAAGGGCTTGTGTTAACTCTGTGATACAGCAGTAAACTGCATAGCAACTGAAGGCATCTGCTTGGTGCTTAGAAGTACTCACAGGAACAGAAGTCTAGTTCTGTAGTTCCTTTCATTTCCACTAAGAGCATCATATGATGTTGCTTCTTGGCTGCAGGCCCGGTTTCAAGAGTTGACCCAGGGCAGAGATCACACTTTTGTTGATGCACAGCTTCCATATAAGTTGTTCCTCACTGAGGTACAGGTGCATCTTTGGCACTCCTGCTGCATTGGGTAAAGTAAGTCCTGAAAGCCTACTTTATATGACCTCTAACTTTTTGGGCCATGGTTTCCTGCTGATCCTGCTTGTGCTCCTTCAAATCCCCCCAAAAAATTGACCCTGCAACACCCACGCTGCTGTGTTTACCGAAAGACTTTGACTTGTTCCATAAACTAGCACCTGCTCTGTTCACCCTTCAAACTCTGGTGTCCCACTGGTGCTTTACATGAGTTTAAATTCTGTGAAATTAACGTGAATCCAGCAAATCTTGTAAAGCTGCCCATTTCTTGTTAATTGCTGAACAAGGGATTAGCAATCAAAAGCGCCATTAATGCAAAGATAATCTGTCAATGTCTATTACACTTGCTTACTTGCAGGAGAAATCATAAGAGCATGGGCAATAGGTATTGCCCACTCTATTAATGTTAACTAACAAAATTACAACACCTTACTGCACAATTAGCACATATGATAACTCTGATTCCAGGTGAGTAATCTGCCTTTTCTACCAGTAATGTCTGAAGTCAAATCCTGCATCACAGATGTTGAATATGTTATAACCTTGGACATTTATACCAATGGAGAAATTCTCTATTCTACTCCATGTAATTGTATTGATTAGCATACTACACAAAGAGACTAACATTTTAACAGTGCTTTGTAGATCTGAATCCATCCTATTGATAATTTATTGGTTACACTGTTGGGTTCAGTAATTCCTGTAAGGCCTGGCATTATCACCACTGACAATTTAAATTCAAGTAGTTTTTAAAAAGCTAACGGGAAGAAATGAAAGGAGACTGACTGAGCAGGGAATATGAATAGTGATCAGTGTGCATTCAGCAATCTAAAGTGGCCACAGGAGTTAAAAGGATGGCTAATGGACTGTTGAATTGATGGTTATTGTTCCAATGGAAGTGATTGTGGTGCATTGTCAGGTTATTTTAAGAGCTGCTTGCTTCATGCATTTTAAGCTTTACTAAATTGCAATCCATAAATACATGACAAGAACTGTTATATAACGGAGAATCATTTTGTAACTAGAACCGAAATGCATAAAAATTAGATTGTTTTCTGCCTACAGGTGAATTTGTGGCAGCCCAGCAGCATCCCTTCTATTAAACTTGGTGTTGTTGTGGATATACATGTTCCCAGGAGCAGTTCTCAACAATTCTTTCAGTCACTTTTGCAAACTGGAATTGAGTTTAAGTAAGTTTATAATTTATCTTTTAAATCTACATATTCTAGTCGAAATACATGTTAGCAAAAACCAACATTCTACAAGTCAAATCCATTAACATAAGGGCTGGCAAAGTAACTTACTTTGTGTGGTAAACCACGTTCACTATCGTATCACTGTTAGTAGTTAGCACTGTTCACCACTGTTCGTTATAACTGTATCACTGACCACTATTGTATCACGGTACGAGGTCGCCTCTTGCCACACTGCTATACCTGGGATGACCACTGCCGACTCCGCCTTGGCTCCACCCACCAGGCCAGGTATAAAGGTGAGCGACTGGCTGGTATTCCTCCTGCTTGGATCGGATCACCCACGAGAGTGGGCTCTGTTATTTAGTCAATAAAAACCTTTAGTCACCTTTGTAACTCTTCGCCTTTTATTGGAGGAATTGATAGGTATATCAATTTTATTGACTAAATTTAATGATGTCCGACAACGAGTCACAACCGGCGGAGGAGCCACCAGCGCAGCTCCCAGGAGCACAGCCACACCAGCCAGCTTGGCTGCGAGCCCTCAGACCGCCGTACCTGGACCTGAACCCACGAGCAGCAAACTCAGCCGCAGACTTTAAACACTGGCTGGTCTGCTTCGAATCATACCTGAGAGAATCCAGCGTCCCTCAGGCATCCAAACTAAGTGTCCTGCAGGCACAACTGAGCCCGAGAGTATACACTCTCATCGAGGACATGACTACCTACGAGACCGCCATCAACCTGCTGAAACAGAAGTACCGGACCCCGGTAAACTACATGTACGCTAGGCACCTCCTAAGATCACGGCCGCAACAGCCAGGAGAATCAGTAGCCGAATTCTCACAGGCGCTATATGCACTCGCCAGGAACTGTGACTTTAAATCGGTGTCGGCAGCCGAAAATACTGAAGATAATATCCGCGACGCATTCCTGAAAGGCCTACGGTCCGAGTACTCACGGCAAAGACTGCTGGAAGCTAAAGACCTCGCTATCTCCCTGGAAGTGGCCCACCAAGATCAGGAAGCATTCACCAGGTACTGCTCGCGACCCTGGGACTCGGGCCCGACCCCTACCACAGCACCCTTCCCAGCGCCGCCCCCGGGACCTACCTCTGCGTCGGCGTCCCGGACCCGACCGGCCCCGCCACCCCCCGGCACCGGCCCCGACATCGGGCACCCGCGATCGGGCTGCCGGCTGTTTTTTTTGTGGCCAGGAGAAGCACCCGAGGTCGCGCTGCCCAGCCAAGAACTCCATATGCAAAACCTGCCTGAAGAAAGGCCACTTCTCCAAGGCCTGCAGGAGCGGATCCTCAGAGGCCAGCAGTGCCGCATGCGAACTATGGGGGCGGCCATCTTTGTTTAGGGCAACTGAGGCCAGCATCCCCACACATGAGTCATGGGGGCGGCCATCTTTGATTAAGGCAACCGACCCCAATAGTGCCTCATGGGGCCCTACCTCGTGGGAGACGCCATTTTACTCACCACGCCCGACCGCCTCGCCCGCAGATGACAACGACTCGCTCAGCTACACACTAGCTTCCGTCACCCTGGACCAAGCCCGCCCGCACCATCTGTCCAAGTCAATGATGGACATCAAAGTGAACGGCCACGCCACGACCTGCCTGTTCGACAGCGGAAGCACGGAGAGCTTCATCCACCCAGACACGGTGAGCCACTACTCCCTCTCTGTCCTACCAACGCGCAGCCGAATCTCGATGGCATCGAGGTCCCACGCCACGGACATCAGCGGCTACTGTGTCGTGACCCTGTCGGTTAAGGGCACGGAGTATAAAAACTTTAAACTCCTCGTCCTCCCCCATCTCTGCGCTGCCGTCCTACTAGGGCTGGACTTCCAATCCCACCTCCAAAGCGTAACCCTAGCATACGGTGGACCCCTCCCCCCACTCACAGTCAACAACCAGCAAACGTTAAACCGCCCACCGCGTAACACCTGCAGCCTCTCCACCCTCAAGGTCCCGCCACCCTCTCTGTTTGCTAACCTTACCCCTGACTGCAAACCCGTCGCTACCAAGAGCAGGCGGTATAGCGCCGGGGACAGAGCCTTCATTAGCTCTGAGGTGCGGCGCCTCCTGAAAGAGGGCATTATCGAGGGGAGCAGCAGCCCCTGGCGTGCCCAGGTCGTAGTCGTAAAGACCGGCGATAAAAACCGCCTGGTCATCGACTACAGCCAGACCATAAACAGATATACCCAGCTGGACGCATACCCCCTCCCCCGCATATCTGACATGGTCAATCAGATTGCACAGTATAAAGTATTCTCGACCATCGACCTGAAGTCGGCCTACCACCAACTCCCTATCCACCCTGAGGACCGCCAGTATACCGCCTTCGAGGCGAATGGGCGCCTATACCACTTCCTTAGGGTCCCCTTCGGTGTCACTAATGGGGTCTCGGTCTTCCAAAGGGAGATGGACCAGATGGTTGACCAGAATGAACTGCAGGCTACATTCCCCTACCTAGATAACGTCACTATCTGCGGCCGCGACCGGCAGGAACATGACGCGAATCTGGAGAAATTCCTCCGTACGGCCCAACGGCTGAACCTCACCTACAATAAGGAGAAATGCGTGTTTAACACCACGCGCCTTGCCATCCTCGGCTGCGTAGTGGAGAACGGAATCATCGGCCCCGACCCAGAAAGAATGCGCCCCCTCATGGAGCTACCCCTCCCCCACTGCCCTAAAGCACTTAGGAGAACCCTGGGGCTTTTCACCTACTATGCCCAATGGGTACCCAATTACGCGGACAAAGCCAGACCCCTCCTGAAAGCCACTTCCTTCCCCCTCACGGAGGAGGCGTGCGCGGCCTTCTCCCTCATTAAGGGAGACATAGCCAAGGCCACGATGCACGCAGTGGACGAGTCCATCCCCTTTCAGGTGGAGAGCGACGCATCCGACTTCGCCTTAGCCGCCACCCTAAACCAGGAGGGGAGGCCAGTGGCCTTCTTCTCAAGGACCCTACAGGGCCCCGAGATCCGACATTCGTCGGTCGAGAAAGAGGCCCAGGCGATCGTGGAGGCAGTACGGCGCTGGAGGCACTACCTGGCAGGCAAACGATTTACCCTCCTCACCGACCAGCGTTCGGTGGCTTTCATGTTTAATAACAAGCTGAAGGGCAAAATCAAGAATGACAAGATTTTGAGATGGAGAATCGAGCTCTCCACCTACGATTATGAGATCTTGTACCGGCCAGGCAAGCTGAACGAATCCCCTGATGCCCTTTCACGAATGACATGCGCCAGCGCGCATATCGATAGGCTTCAGACCCTCCACGACCAGCTCTGCCACCCCGGAGTCACCAGACTCTACCATTTCATTAAGGCCCGCAACCTGACCTACTCCATCGAGGAGGTCAGGACCATGACCAGGAACTGCCAGACCTGTGCGGAGTGCAAACCGCACTTCTATAGGCCGGACCGAGCAAGCCTGATCAAGGCCACCCGCCCCTTCGAGCGCCTGAGCATCGACTTTAAGGGGCCCCTCCCGTCCTCTGACCGTAATGTGTACTTCCTCAACATCGTTGATGAGTACTCCCGTTTCCCCTTTGCCTTCCCCTGCCCCGACATGACCAGTAGCACGGTCATTAAGTGCCTGAATGCCCTCTTCGCCTTGTTCGGGTTCCCGAACTATATACACAGCGACCGGGGCTCCTCCTTCATGAGCGAGGAACTCCGGCAATTCCTCCTAGAGAGAGGTATTGCAGCAAGCAGGACCACCAGCTACAACCCCAGAGGTAACGGTCAGGTGGAAAGAGAGAACGCGACGGTATGGAAGGCCGTCCTCTTAGCCTTAAAGTCTAAGGGCCTCCCAACCTCCCGCTGGCAAGAAGTCCTCCCGACAGCGCTGCACTCCATCCGGTCATTACTTTGCACGGCCACTAACACCACCCCCCATGAACGAATGTTCGTTTTCCCCAGGAAGTCGACTACGGGAACCACTCTACCAACCTGGCTGACCGCCCCGGGGCCGGTCTGGCTGCGGAAACACGTGAGGACCCATAAAACGGACCCCCTGGTCGAGAGGGTGAACCTCCTGCACGTCAACCCCCAGTACGCCTACGTGGCGTACCCAGACGGGCGGGAGGACACTGTCTCCCTACGAGACCTCGCACCCTCAGCCGATCCGGAAACACCGCCACCACCCCCCCCCAACCTCAGTCCAGGTAGACGGCATGCCGGAACCCCACGAGCCCTCGCCGACCACGCAAACACCAGCATCAACACCGGATAAGGCACCAGCACCGGATAAGGCAATACCACCGCTGCGGCGATCGGAGAGGCTTACGAAGCCTCCGGACAGACTGACCTACCAGAATTGGTAGTACACTTCACCCCGCCGGACTTAATTCTAAACAAGGGGTGAATGTGGTAAACCACGTTCACTATCGTATCACTGTTAGTAGTTAGCACTGTTCACCACTGTTCGTTATAACTGTATCACTGACCACTATTGTATCACGGTACGAGGTCGCCTCTTGCCACACTGCTATACCTGGGATGACCACTGCCGACTCCGCCTTGGCTCCACCCACCAGGCCAGGTATAAAGGTGAGCGACTGGCTGGTATTCCTCCTGCTTGGATCGGATCACCCACGAGAGTGGGCTCTGTTATTTAGTCAATAAAAACCTTTAGTCACCTTTGTAACTCTTCGCCTTTTATTGGAGGAATTGATAGGTATATCAATTTTATTGACTAAATTTAATGATGTCCGACAACGAGTCACAACCGGCGGAGGAGCCACCAGCGCAGCTCCCAGGAGCACAGCCACACCAGCCAGCTTGGCTGCGAGCCCTCAGACCGCCGTACCTGGACCTGAACCCACGAGCAGCAAACTCAGCCGCAGACTTTAAACACTGGCTGGTCTGCTTCGAATCATACCTGAGAGAATCCAGCGTCCCTCAGGCATCCAAACTAAGTGTCCTGCAGGCACAACTGAGCCCGAGAGTATACACTCTCATCGAGGACATGACTACCTACGAGACCGCCATCAACCTGCTGAAACAGAAGTACCGGACCCCGGTAAACTACATGTACGCTAGGCACCTCCTAAGATCACGGCCGCAACAGCCAGGAGAATCAGTAGCCGAATTCTCACAGGCGCTATATGCACTCGCCAGGAACTGTGACTTTAAATCGGTGTCGGCAGCCGAAAATACTGAAGATAATATCCGCGACGCATTCCTGAAAGGCCTACGGTCCGAGTACTCACGGCAAAGACTGCTGGAAGCTAAAGACCTCGCTATCTCCCTGGAAGTGGCCCACCAAGATCAGGAAGCATTCACCAGGTACTGCTCGCGACCCTGGGACTCGGGCCCGACCCCTACCACAGCACCCTTCCCAGCGCCGCCCCCGGGACCTACCTCTGCGTCGGCGTCCCGGACCCGACCGGCCCCGGCACCGGCCCCGACATCGGGCACCCGCGATCGGGCTGCCGGCTGTTTTTTTTGTGGCCAGGAGAAGCACCCGAGGTCGCGCTGCCCAGCCAAGAACTCCATATGCAAAACCTGCCTGAAGAAAGGCCACTTCTCCAAGGCCTGCAGGAGCGGATCCTCAGAGGCCAGCAGTGCCGCATGCGAACTATGGGGGCGGCCATCTTTGTTTAGGGCAACTGAGGCCAGCATCCCCACACATGAGTCATGGGGGCGGCCATCTTTGATTAAGGCAACCGACCCCAATAGTGCCTCATGGGGCCCTACCTCGTGGGAGACGCCATTTTACTCACCACGCCCGACCGCCTCGCCCGCAGATGACAACGACTCGCTCAGCTACACACTAGCTTCCGTCACCCTGGACCAAGCCCGCCCGCACCATCTGTCCAAGTCAATGATGGACATCAAAGTGAACGGCCACGCCACGACCTGCCTGTTCGACAGCGGAAGCACGGAGAGCTTCATCCACCCAGACACGGTGAGCCACTACTCCCTCTCTGTCCTACCAACGCGCAGCCGAATCTCGATGGCATCGAGGTCCCACGCCACGGACATCAGCGGCTACTGTGTCGTGACCCTGTCGGTTAAGGGCACGGAGTATAAAAACTTTAAACTCCTCGTCCTCCCCCATCTCTGCGCTGCCGTCCTACTAGGGCTGGACTTCCAATCCCACCTCCAAAGCGTAACCCTAGCATACGGTGGACCCCTCCCCCCACTCACAGTCAACAACCAGCAAACGTTAAACCGCCCACCGCGTAACACCTGCAGCCTCTCCACCCTCAAGGTCCCGCCACCCTCTCTGTTTGCTAACCTTACCCCTGACTGCAAACCCGTCGCTACCAAGAGCAGGCGGTATAGCGCCGGGGACAGAGCCTTCATTAGCTCTGAGGTGCGGCGCCTCCTGAAAGAGGGCATTATCGAGGGGAGCAGCAGCCCCTGGCGTGCCCAGGTCGTAGTCGTAAAGACCGGCGATAAAAACCGCCTGGTCATCGACTACAGCCAGACCATAAACAGATATACCCAGCTGGACGCATACCCCCTCCCCCGCATATCTGACATGGTCAATCAGATTGCACAGTATAAAGTATTCTCGACCATCGACCTGAAGTCGGCCTACCACCAACTCCCTATCCACCCTGAGGACCGCCAGTATACCGCCTTCGAGGCGAATGGGCGCCTATACCACTTCCTTAGGGTCCCCTTCGGTGTCACTAATGGGGTCTCGGTCTTCCAAAGGGAGATGGACCAGATGGTTGACCAGAATGAACTGCAGGCTACATTCCCCTACCTAGATAACGTCACTATCTGCGGCCGCGACCGGCAGGAACATGACGCGAATCTGGAGAAATTCCTCCGTACGGCCCAACGGCTGAACCTCACCTACAATAAGGAGAAATGCGTGTTTAACACCACGCGCCTTGCCATCCTCGGCTGCGTAGTGGAGAACGGAATCATCGGCCCCGACCCAGAAAGAATGCGCCCCCTCATGGAGCTACCCCTCCCCCACTGCCCTAAAGCACTTAGGAGAACCCTGGGGCTTTTCACCTACTATGCCCAATGGGTACCCAATTACGCGGACAAAGCCAGACCCCTCCTGAAAGCCACTTCCTTCCCCCTCACGGAGGAGGCGTGCGCGGCCTTCTCCCTCATTAAGGGAGACATAGCCAAGGCCACGATGCACGCAGTGGACGAGTCCATCCCCTTTCAGGTGGAGAGCGACGCATCCGACTTCGCCTTAGCCGCCACCCTAAACCAGGAGGGGAGGCCAGTGGCCTTCTTCTCAAGGACCCTACAGGGCCCCGAGATCCGACATTCGTCGGTCGAGAAAGAGGCCCAGGCGATCGTGGAGGCAGTACGGCGCTGGAGGCACTACCTGGCAGGCAAACGATTTACCCTCCTCACCGACCAGCGTTCGGTGGCTTTCATGTTTAATAACAAGCTGAAGGGCAAAATCAAGAATGACAAGATTTTGAGATGGAGAATCGAGCTCTCCACCTACGATTATGAGATCTTGTACCGGCCAGGCAAGCTGAACGAATCCCCTGATGCCCTTTCACGAATGACATGCGCCAGCGCGCATATCGATAGGCTTCAGACCCTCCACGACCAGCTCTGCCACCCCGGAGTCACCAGACTCTACCATTTCATTAAGGCCCGCAACCTGACCTACTCCATCGAGGAGGTCAGGACCATGACCAGGAACTGCCAGACCTGTGCGGAGTGCAAACCGCACTTCTATAGGCCGGACCGAGCAAGCCTGATCAAGGCCACCCGCCCCTTCGAGCGCCTGAGCATCGACTTTAAGGGGCCCCTCCCGTCCTCTGACCGTAATGTGTACTTCCTCAACATCGTTGATGAGTACTCCCGTTTCCCCTTTGCCTTCCCCTGCCCCGACATGACCAGTAGCACGGTCATTAAGTGCCTGAATGCCCTCTTCGCCTTGTTCGGGTTCCCGAACTATATACACAGCGACCGGGGCTCCTCCTTCATGAGCGAGGAACTCCGGCAATTCCTCCTAGAGAGAGGTATTGCAGCAAGCAGGACCACCAGCTACAACCCCAGAGGTAACGGTCAGGTGGAAAGAGAGAACGCGACGGTATGGAAGGCCGTCCTCTTAGCCTTAAAGTCTAAGGGCCTCCCAACCTCCCGCTGGCAAGAAGTCCTCCCGACAGCGCTGCACTCCATCCGGTCATTACTTTGCACGGCCACTAACACCACCCCCCATGAACGAATGTTCGTTTTCCCCAGGAAGTCGACTACGGGAACCACTCTACCAACCTGGCTGACCGCCCCGGGGCCGGTCTGGCTGCGGAAACACGTGAGGACCCATAAAACGGACCCCCTGGTCGAGAGGGTGAACCTCCTGCACGTCAACCCCCAGTACGCCTACGTGGCGTACCCAGACGGGCGGGAGGACACTGTCTCCCTACGAGACCTCGCACCCTCAGCCGATCCGGAAACACCGCCACCACCCCCCCCCAACCTCAGTCCAGGTAGACGGCATGCCGGAACCCCACGAGCCCTCGCCGACCACGCAAACACCAGCATCAACACCGGATAAGGCACCAGCACCGGATAAGGCAATACCACCGCTGCGGCGATCGGAGAGGCTTACGAAGCCTCCGGACAGACTGACCTACCAGAATTGGTAGTACACTTCACCCCGCCGGACTTAATTCTAAACAAGGGGTGAATGTGGTAAACCACGTTCACTATCGTATCACTGTTAGTAGTTAGCACTGTTCACCACTGTTCGTTATAACTGTATCACTGACCACTATTGTATCACGGTACGAGGTCGCCTCTTGCCACACTGCTATACCTGGGATGACCACTGCCGACTCCGCCTTGGCTCCACCCACCAGGCCAGGTATAAAGGTGAGCGACTGGCTGGTATTCCTCCTGCTTGGATCGGATCACCCACGAGAGTGGGCTCTGTTATTTAGTCAATAAAAACCTTTAGTCACCTTCGTAACTCTTCGCCTTTTATTGGAGGAATTGATAGGTATATCACTTTGTACTTCCCATCTTTAGGAATTTCTATGTCACACATCATATCCTGATCAAGGTGGGCAGGCCAACTTGCTCCCATGCTTGTCCCAATGTGGTTTTGTAACCAGCCACTAGAAGGTGGATCGAATGGTCTGGTTTGACTCCTTCAAATCACCCTGATTTTCCCATGGAACAGATGGCTCACCTTGGCTTGGCTTCTCCCCTGGTGGCACTGATGAGATTGGGACCTTGCTGAGTGGGAGATTAGATGCCCATAAATCTGCACCTGTTACTCTTTGGCAGTGTACAAAGTAACCACTCTCTGCTCACTTAAACTCGTTCCCACTAAACTGCTGACCACCCAATTTCCCTTGCTGGCCCCCATGCTAGCTGAGACTGTAAATGGTTTCTTATCCTCAGGTACTGTGCCCCTCCCTTTCAAAATTGTCATCATCAACACGCCCCTCCCCCCCCCCAAAAAAAAATCCCACACTCTGCTCCTTTTATCCTGCAAACTACTGCCCCATTTCCTACTTCATTTTCCTTTCCAAAGTCTTTGAATGTGCTACCATCTCCCAAATATGTGCAACTCCATATTTAAATTGCTATCTCTCCAATCAAGTTTCACCCTCTGCCACAGCACTGAAATGACTCTAATCAAAGTCACAAATGAGATTCTTTGTGACTGTGGTACATTTTCCCTCCTTGTTCTCCTCAACCTCTCTGCAGCCTTTAACACAGTCAACCACGCCATTCTCCTCAAATGCCTCTCCTCCATTGTCCAACTCAGTGGACCTGTCCTTGCTTGGTCCCGCTCTTACCAAGTCAAAACCTTTGGTCACCCCTCCTAATATCTCTTCCTTTGGCTTGGTGTCCATTTTTGTCTGATTACACCTCTGTGAAACACCTTGGAACTTTTTTTCTGTTAAAGGTGCTATATAAATTCAAGTTGTTTTGTTGTAGTATCAGAACTTGTCTCTGCTATTTTAGTGGTGGCAATAACCCATTTATATTGAAGCTTCACTAAAATTGCAGAGAGGAATTTCAGATGAATATATACAGTATGCAAACCCTAGTATTCCACAGTATCATTCCCATTATTTTGTATATATATATTAAAAATGTTGTAATTTGCTGATGCTTGTGTATATGGTAAACTAAGAGATTAGAGCACAGTGACTGGATTGAACTTTGCTCAAAAATGGGTGGTTTTGCTGTGTCATGGTGGTTTAAAAAGAAAGGAAAATGGGCAGGAAAACATTAAGGCAACCCCACCTCAAAACCTGCTCATAACAACCTGCCAGTGACATTGGCTGCTCACTTGCGCATCCCCCCGCCCCCCACCACCACCACTACATGCAGTGGACTATAAATGTGACATTGGGAAGGCCAGTATCGTGTCCCAACGGTGGTAGAGAAGAGTGAAAGCCAAGTTTCTGAGCTAATTTTTATCATCCTATTGAGACATACTGTAATGAAACTGCTGTGAATGGTGTACATCATACAAATTTGCCATATTATACAGCAACAGCTTAAACCACAGCCAATATGAACAAGCTAAATGTATTCATTTAAAATTAAAAAAAACAGAAGTGGTAACATTTTCCTCAAGATTGTGACACCAGTCTAATTGATTGCTTAAAATTCCAATTTCCTTTTTGAACGCAGGAGCCACAAATGGAGAAGCTTGACACTGGTAGCCACTCAAAATAATTGTTAAATTCTCAAAACAATATAACTGCTTCCTCCTCGTCTCTTGTATCTGACCTTGAATAAACTAAATGCATAATGTGGCCCCAGCGAGGAATAACACCTTTTATGAGTATTGCAATTGAGAACTAAACAAGGTATAGACTTGCTGCCAACTGTTCGTATTCTGCATCAACAACCAGCTTTTTCATCTCTTGTTCATGCTGTCCACGGGGGACTGGGAAGTCTGCTCTTCTCCGGCCTGCATGCAGACTCTGCTGGCATGCTCTGATCTAAGCTGCGCTTCCCTTGTGCTGTCTACTGATGTTACCTGAAGTTGCCCTGATTTGAGTCACTTGGATCCCATGCTGTCCTCGGGTGAAAACAATCAGACTTTCACCTCAAGTGGCTCAGGTGGAAGAAGAGGCAGCAGCAGAAGATGTAACGTCAAGAGCCTCTTGTTTTGGTTAGGTTCAGTATCTGCATTTTTTTAAGTTTGTACCTTTTTAGTACATTTCAAAGCATGATGGAGTTAAAAACATTGGCCCAGAAATTCGGGTCGGGGGCTTCCCGCGGGTGCAAGCCCCTGACCTGCACTTACCTTGCGCGCCGGCCGTTGAGCTGTGGGCCCCCGTGGAATTCCAATCCTGGGCCTGCTCCAGCTGCCGGCGCGCAGTGCTTGCATATCCCAGGGGTGCAGTTAGTTCGATGCGTCCCCTGGGATCACGTGGGCCATGGGGAGCCAATCGGAGCAGGGAATGCTCCATTCATAAGTTTGACAGGAAGTGCTGTCAAACTTAGAAATACTACGGGCCCCAAAACATCACTAAATCTTCAAATAATTTTTTTTTAAAAACCATCACATTTTTAAAATAAACTATAAATTACATGAAATAACTACTTTAAACAATTTAAATTTTTGAAAAAAATAATTTTATTTTCTAACGGGGCTAAAAATAAACTTGCCTTTCTTTAAAGTATTTAAAAATAATAAACCTGTGGAAAAAATGTTTTAATTTTAATTAATTCACCACTTACCTTGTAAAAAGCAGGCCTTACGCCTGCTTTTTAAATGTGTAACTTCTGGAGACTTACCCTCCCGGGAAAACCTATATTAAAAAAAAGTAAGTTCCATATGCACGCGCTGCCTCTCCCGCGCACGCGTTCGACCTCTGAACCCCTGCTTTCAGGGGAACGGAAGTGCCGGTTTCCCGCGCATGCGCAGTGCATGCAGGAAACCGGCACTTCCATTGGGCTTACGGGTGAGTACCCCGTGCGTACTCACCCGTGGAGACCCGAATTTCTGGGCCATTAAGTTGTTTTAATGGTGTATTCAGTGAAACTTCCCAGTTAAAAGCAAGTGATGCAATAATTTCAAGACCAACTTTAAAAAGTCTCAACTTCACCATGCAGTTAATTATATCAATCTGGGAACACTTCCCTTATTACAAAATCTTAATTTGCTGTTATATTGAGGACTGTCCATTTTCATAGCCTTTAAAGGCTGCGAATTTCTCATTGGAGGCGGGATGATGGCGGGAGAACTGGTTTCTGGGTTCCAGTCACAAACCTGGCTGCAGCCGCTCTGTAAATGGGATTTGCCCTTGATTGACCTTGTTAAGCCCGCCCTGCGGGCTTCCCGGCCAATTAACAGGAAGCGGGTCTCATGATGTCATTTGATGACATCATCAGCCGGTTTCCTTAAAGGGACCATGTCCACATGGAGTTTGACAGTTGTTCTGTCAGCGTTTGACAGCATTAAGGTGCTGCAAACACTGACAAGCACTGCACAAAGGTGAACGCTTGCACCCAGGCTCTCCAGTGACTCCCTCCATATGCTTATGGAGGGAGTCACAGCACGCAAGGAGGTTCTCTTCCCTTCCAAGGGCGGAAGAGACCTCGCCAGGACACCAACGCAGCCTGGTTGCGCATTGCAGAGGAGGGAAAAAGCAGGGATGTCATCAGGGGTCCCTGGCTGCAGTGGTGCCAACCTTTCAATGATCTCAGTGGATCAGGAAACGTTACTGTAAAGCCGCACTCAAACTCGCCCTGCTGTGCCACTCAACACATCCCCATCACTCTGCCTTCCATACCCTTCTCTCCTGCACATCCTTACACCAACTTATCCACCCAACCTCTCTATCTACTTTATCACTTCCCCATCTCACTAGCCACCCCTCGCACTCACTCTCATCCTACTGCAAGCATACCAACTAACAACACACAAGGGTAGGCACTTGAGAGGTTTAGCCAATGTCCATATGAAGTTTCTGGTAATGTGCTGTCATACAGTGAAATCTATTTCCAAAACTGGCCCTTATTGGACAGATCTGAGTGCACCTTGAGAAGAGTCTTGCTGAGTTCCAGTGATTGTTCAGACATAACCCCCCCCCCCCCCCCGGGTTATAGTGATGAGTGTGCATGGAATGGTTTGGACATTAAAGGGATGCTTCACGGTGCTGGTGTGGGATGTTGTCAACCTGGCGCATCATGTGGCAGCCAGGGTTTACAGTGTCAAGTGAAGTAAATCTGGCCATGGTGATGCCATCGCTGGCCTCCCGGGCTGCAATGTTGTCAGGGGATGATGCCCTGTGTCCAGTGCATGGCGGAGAAGGTTGGTGATGGTGTTTGGAGCTGATCGTGGAAGGATTTGGAGGACCAAAGTCAGATTGTTTCAGTGGCTCCCATGTTGCTGCAATAGATGGTAGCTGCAGGCGCGATGATAGAAGCGATCTGTCAATGGTGAGAGCGCTTCTCCCAATGAGGTGGCACTGGACATACAGTTGTATCTAAAAACTTGTAAGCTAAAGAAATCTCTATGTATAAAAAATGCAGTAAACAACATTTTCTACGCTCTGAAGTAACCATCTGCAACATGGCATTCTTTACACCACTTCTGCAGCTATCAACTTTTCAGAAACCTCAGAGCAGACTTAACTCATGCCAGGTTGAGCTGGTGTGTTCCCCGAGCAGCAGGTAACCCATGGGGGAGAACGTAAAATTTGAAGGAAGCCTCAAAATAGCCTTAAATTGGCTCTTAACAAGCCATTTAACAAGCTGAATTGTATCCCCCGCCGCTTGGTGTCGGGTCAGTTCTCCGCTGACAGACCTGACACCTGGGAGACTCACGTGGAGGTGGGTTGACAGCAGGTTTCCTACCCGCTGTCAATCTTTGCTATTTTGACAGCGGACCCGCCTCCAAACCCGCCCTCTGAGCACCGGCAAATTCGCGGCCAAAATGTTTTAGTTTAGTAAATTATAATTTGATGCAAAATACAATTGTGAAGCTTGAAAGTGAACTAGCAACAAAGTATTAGATGTGTTAAATTGGATAGCCCCCAAAAATGAGCATGGGGATTGCAATGTGTGATTAACCCGTGACCGTTGAGTAGAATGTAGGCAGCATGCCAACTTTGTGCTGCCTACTCATTATAATGATTTCTGCGTGCAACCAGCGCTAACCACGCTGTTCATTGACTGCATGCTTCAGCTGGGGGCCCAATATGGTTACTTCCTAGCACTACTTAAAGCTAGCCTGCACTACTAAAAGCTAGCCAGCACTTTTTAAAGAGAAGGTGCATTGTGGCTGCTGGAGGTGCTGAGATCATTGAGAATAGTGTGCTGTGCACAATCAACAAAGGCTGATCAGGGGAGAGAGTGGGCACCAAGGTGTTTGGGCGCTGCACTGGAGATCTTGGTGGAAGAGGTCGAACGGAGGAGAGATGGCCTGTACTCTCGGGGACCAGAGGCTCTCCAGACACACATTTAAAAGGCAGTGGCAAGAGATTGCGGAGGAGGTCAATACCAGGAGTATAGCTCCAAGAACATGGCTACAGTGCAGGAGGAAGATTAATGATCTTGCACGAGTATTCAAGGTCCGTGAATATATCTTCAAATGCAATATCTTATCAACTCCACCACTAACCTCAACCACTGCTCAATTCACCCCCCAATCACTCACCTACCAACAATCTCTATCACTAGGACCCATACCTAACATTCATATGCTTCACCTCACCCTCGCCCTCAAACCCACATCTCACAGCTTGCACACACTGCCAGCTATTTAACCATGACAGCCACATCCACACAGATTGCATGACACTGACACACTTCATTCTCTTGCAGGAGAAAGTGGCGTGCATGTTCTAACCCCCATGGAGGAGACGGTGCTGGCCATTAAGGGAAGGGCCATTGCTGAGGCCGTGGGCACCAGCAGGGCTGAAGCCATTGAAGATGAGGTTATCCACATACCTAATCCTCCTTCTCTCATCCCACTTCTCCCTCATCCCACAATCATTTCTGACAGAGAGCTGTTGATGGTGCAAGCATGCACTTCTTACTTTCTCCACTCACCTCAACACAACCCTATTCTTGTCCCTTTGTCCGAGGGAAATGGCAGAGACTTTGAACAAATATTTTGTATCGGTCTTCACGGTAGAAGACACTAAAAGCATCCCAATAATAATTGATAATCAAGGGGCTATAGGGAGGGAGGAACTTAAAACAATCACTATCACTAGAGGGAAAAAGTACTATGTAAACTAATGGGACTAAAGGCTGACAAGTCCCCTGGACCTGATGGCCTGCATCCTCGGGTCTTAAAAGAAGTGACTGCAGAGATAGTGGATGCATTGGTTGTAATCTACCAAAATTCCCTGGATTCTGGAGAGGTCCCAGTGGATTGCTAAACTGCAAATGTAACTCCCCTATTCAAGAAAGGAGGGAGACAAAAAGCAGGAAACTATAGGCCAGTTAACCTAACACCTGTCATTGGGAAAATGCTGGAATCCATTATTAAGGAAGTAATAGCAGGTTATTTAGAAAATCATAATACAATCAAGCAGAGTCGACATGGTTTTATGAAAGGGAAATATTATTTGACAAACGGGGTTGGGGGTAATATATTAGCATCGATAGAGGATTGGCTAACTAACAGAAAACAGAGTCGGGGATAAATGGGTCATTTTCAGGTTGGCAAAATGTAACTAGTGTCGGCGGGAATCCTGAGCGGCAGAGCGGGGCTATAAAAGTCCCAGAGACCAGGTAAGGCCTCACAGCGTCGGCGGGAATCCTGAGCGGCAGAGCGGGGCTATAAAAGTCCCAGAGACCAGGTAAGGCCTCACAGCGTCGGCGGGAATCCTGAGTGGCAGAGCGGGGCTATAAAAGTCCCAGAGACCAGGTAAGGCCTCACAGCGTCGGCGGGAATCCTGAGCGGCAGAGTGGGGCTATAAAAGTCCCAGAGACCAGGTAAGGCCTCACAGCGTCGGCGGGAATCCCGAGCGGCAGAGCGGGGCTATAAAAGGCCCCAGAGACCAGTTAACGCCTCACAGCGTCGGCGGGAATCCTGAGCGGCAGAGCGGGGCTATAAAAGTCCCAGAGACCAGGTAAGGCCTCACAGCGTCGGCGGGAATCTCGAGCGGCAGAGCGGGGCTATAAAAGGCCCCAGAGACCAGGTAAGGTTTACCAATCTCCAGTCTGGGAACTCGGAGGGAAGGAGAGAGGTAAAAAGTAATTCAAGTGTGACGTCACCAGAAAGCGGGTAAGTGATTGGTTGGTGAGCATTTCTCCCTTTTGAAGCTTAAATCTCTTTGGTTTATAGTTTCTAAGGTGTGATATTCACCATCTAGAATCGGGGCAGAGGGTATTTAAGAATAATATTAATAAATTTAATTAATTACATAGAATGGGAGATCAGGTGATGTGTTGCTGCTGCAATATGTGGGAGCTGGTGGACACCATTGATGCTCACGGTGATCACATTTGCAGTAAGTGTTGGCTGCTCGAGGAATTCCGGCTCCGTGTTGAAGAGCTGGAGACCGAGCTTCAAACACTGAGACACATCAGGGAGGGGGAGAGTTACCTGGACTCTGTGCATCACGAGGTAGTCACACCAATTAGATTAATTAATTCAGATGTAGTCCGTGGCCAGGGTCAGGATGGTGTGACTAGAAGTGAGGCAGGTACGGGGATCCAGGAGGTAGTGTTGGAGGAGCCGCAGCCCTTGCTCTTATCCAACAGGCTTGAGGCTCTTACTCCCTGTGAGGATGGGAACAGGGACTGCGGGGAGGATGAGCAACCTGGCCACGGCACCGTGGAGCGGGGGGGCCATTCAAGTGGGGGGAGTTAAAAGAAATGTTGTAGTGGTAGGGTATTGTATCATTAGGGGGATAGATAAGAGTTCTTTGCGGCCAAGAGCGAGAGTCCCGAAGGCTGTGTTGCCTGCCCGGTGCCAGGATTAAGGACATCTCCTCTGGGCTGGAGAGAAACTTGGAGTGGGAGGGCGAGGATCCAGTTGTCGTGGTCCATGTTGGTACCAACGACATAGATAGGACAAGGAAGGAGGTTCTGCTGAGGGAGTTTGAGCAGCTAGGGGCCAAATTAAAAAGCAGAACCACAAGTTGAGCCACGAGCGAATTTGGCTAGGACAAATAAAATCAGAGAGTTAAATGCGTGGCTCAAAGACTGGTGTGGGAGAAATGGGTTTTGCTTCCTGGGACACTGGCACCAGTACTGGGGCAGGAGGGAGCTGTTCCGTTGGGACGGGCTTCACTTGGCCAGTGCTGGGACTAGAGTCCTGGCGGATCATATAACTAGGGCTGTAGAGAGGGCTTTAAACTAACTAGTGGGGGGGAGGTTCCTAGAGAGCAAATAATAAAAATGACAACAGAGAAGGTCATAGACTTAGGTAGCAGTGGGGAAATTGAAAACCAGAGCGTGTCAGGAAGGGGCAGAAGGTATGGAGTAAAAGGTAAAGTAATAAAACGGGCAAAAGCAGGAACTAAGTGTCACAAAACATCTTTGAAAGTTCTCTATCTGAATGCACGTAGCATTCGTAACAAAATAGACGAGTTAATGGCACAAATAACTACATATGGGTATGATCTTGTGGCCATTACAGAAACATGGCTGCAGGGTGACAATGCCTGGGAATTAAACATACCAGGTTATTTAACGATCAGGAAGGACAGGCAGGAAGGAAGGGGATGTGGGGTGGCTATGTTAATAAAGGAAGGAATCACTGTAATACAGAGAAATGATATTGGGTCAAAAGATCAGGATAATGAAACAGTTTGGGTGGAGGTAAGGAATAATAAGGGGAAAAAAACACTAGTGGGCGTAGTCTATAGGCCTCCAAACAGTGGCAACTCTGTTGGATGGAGTATCAATCAGGAAATAGTTGAGGCTTGTAATAAGGGAACATCTATAATTATGGGGGATTTTAACTATCATATTAATTGGACAAATCAAATTGGGCAGGGCTGCCTTGAGGATGAGTTCATTGAGTGTATTAGGGATGGGTTTCTTGAGCAGTATGTAATTGAACCGACCAGGGGGCAAGCAACCTTAGATCTGGTCCTGTGTAACGAGACAGGATTAATTAAAAATGTCCTAGTAAAGGATCCCCTTGGAATGAGTGACCATAACATGGTTGAATTCCATATTCAATTAGAGGGTAAGAAGGTTGGATCTCAAACAAGCGTGCTAAGCTTGAATAAAGGAGACTATGAACGTATGAGAGCGGAATTGAGTAGAGTGGATTGGGAAAATAGATTAAAGGGTAAGACGATACATGATCAGTGGTGTACATTTATGGAGTTATTTTACAACTTCCAAAAAATATATATTCCACTGAGAAGAAAAGGGTGTAAAAGAAAAGACAGCCATCCGTGGCTAAGTAAAGAAATTAAGGATAGTATTCGACTAAAAACAAGGGCATATAAGGTAGCCAAATCTAGTGGGAGGACAGAGGATTGGGAAAACTTTAAAAGACAGCAAAAAATAACAAAAAGATTGATTAAGAAAGGGAAGATAGATTATGAAAGTAAATTAGCAAAAAATATAAAAACAGATAGTAAGAGTTTTTATCTATCTATATATATATATATATATATATATATATATATATAAAGCGGTACTTCTGTCATTCTGTCTGTCATTTCCTGTGCGTCTTGCGGGTATGCACTCGAAAGTTACAGGGCGTACCTACGCGCGCGTTACCTCCAAAGAAAGCTTACGCTTCAGAGACAGTTTTAAGCGTATTTACTTTTCGGTCGGACGAAAATTGTTCGCGCCTTATGCAAAAAACCTTCAAAATTAAACTCATTATCTGCTAGCATTGATTGACTGACATCAAGGTTCCACCAATCCTGTTCCGTCACAATTGACCAATCCTACAGTACGGTCCCCTGATGGTTGGCCAATCGGTGTGTGTGTGGGCGGGACTATTCGTTTTCATCTCGGGGATCTGCCAGCCATTGTTTGACTACCAGCTCTGTTCAGCTTCCAGCTCAAATGACTTCAGCTTCCAGCTAAAACGACTTTCAAAGTTAGTATCTCTTTTAAAAATAACATTACATTTACCAAAAACGTTTCATAAGTACTTTCACTTTCATTTTTCAAGCTTTTAAAAGGTAGACAGACAGGGACACACACAGGGCCCTAAAGCCTGCCACTCGATTTAAAATGTTGCCCAGCACCAGATTCACAAAGGGACACAGACAGGGCCCCAAAGCCTGGCACTCGATTTAAACCGCCTGCCCCAAAACAGCCCTGGCAACGCCGGGCTCCCCAGCTAGTAGTTATATAAAAAGAAAAAGGGTGGCTAAAGTAAATGTTGGTCCCTTAGAGGATGAGACTGGGAAATTAATGGTGGGAAATATGGAGATGGCAAAAACACTATGAATATTTTGTATCGGCCTTTACAGTAGAAGACACTAAGAATATCCCAACACTGGACAAACAGGGGGCTAAAGGGGGGGAGGAGCTAACCATGATCAAAATCACTAAGGAAGTGGTACTCGGTAAAATAATGGGACTCAAGGCGGATAAATCACCTGGACCTGATGGCTTACATCCTAGGGTCTTGAGGGAAGTGGCGGTAGGGATTGTGGATGCATTGGTAATCATTTTCCAAAGCTCCCTGGACTCGGCAAAGGTCCCGGCAGACTGGAAAACTGCTAATGTAACACCCTTATTTAAAAAGGGCAGTAGACAGAAGGCTGGAAACTATAGACCGGTTAGCCTAACATCTGTGGTAGGTAAAATTTTGGAGTCCATTATTAAGGAGACAGTAACAGGACATTTGGATAATCATAATTTAATAGGACAAAGTCAGTATGGTTTTATGAAGGGGAAGTCATGTTTGACAAATTTGCTGGAGTTCTTTGAGGAAGTAACATATAGGGTGGATAAAGGGGAACCAGTGGACGTAGTGTATTTAGACTTCCAAAAGGCATTTGACAAGGTGCGACACAGAAGATTATTGCTTAAGATAAAAAATCACGGGATTGGGGATAATATTCTGGCATGGATAGAGGATTGGCTATCTAACAGAAGGCAGAGAGTTGGGATAAATGGTTCATTCTCAGACTGGCAATCAGTAACTAGTGGTGTTCCGCAGGGGTCAGTGCTGGGTCCCCAACTCTTTACAATCTATATTAACGATTTGGAGGAGGGGACCGAGTGTAACATATCAAAGTTTGCAGATGATACTAAGATGGGAGGGAAAGTAGTGAGTGAGGAGGACATAAAAAACCTGCAAGGGGACATAGACAGGCTAAGTAAGTGGGCAGAGATTTGGCAGATGGAATACAATACTGGAAAGTGTGAGGTTATGCACTTTGGCAGGAAAAATCGTAGAGCAAGTTATTATCTTAATGGCAAGAAACTGGAAAGTACTGTAGTACAAAGGGATCTGGGGGTCCTGGTGCATGAAACTCAAAAGGTTAGTATGCAGGTGCAGCAAGTGATTAGGAAGGCCAATGGAATGTTTGCTTTCATTGCTAGGAGGATAGAATATAAAAATAGGGAGGTATTGCTTCAGTTGTACAAGGTATTGGTGAGACCGCACCTGGAATACTGCGTACAGTTTTGGTGTCCATACTTAAGAAAGGACATACTTGCTCTCGAGTCAGTACAAAGAAGGTTCACTCGGTTAATCCCGGGGATGAGGGGATGGACATATGAGGAGAGGTTGAGTAGATTGGGACTCTACTCATTGGAGTTCAGAAGAATGAGAGGCGATCTTATTGAAACATATAAGATTGTGAAGGGGTTGGATCGGGTGGATGCGGGGAGGATGTTCCCGATGATGGGTGAAACTAGAACTAGGGGGCATAGTCTTAGAATAAGGGGCTGCTCTTTCAAAACTGAGATGAGGAGGAACTACTTCACTCAGAGGGTGGTAGGTCCATGGAATATGCTGCCCCAAAAAGCTGTCGAAGCTACATCATTACATAAATTTAAAACAGAAATAGACAGTTTCCTACAAGTAAAGGGAATTAAGGGTTATGGGGAGCGGGCAGGAATTTGGACATGAGTCTAGGTTCAGATCGGTCATGGCCCTGTGGGTAGCGGAGCGGGCCCAGGGGCCGTATAGCCTGATCCTGCTCCTATTTCGTGTGTCTAATTCTGTTAGATTCAGGAGATGGTTCTGTAATAGTGGATTGGCGGTTAGGATCAGATCAGCCATGATCTTATTGAATGGCGGAGCAGGCTCGAGGGGCCGATTGGCCTACTCCTGCTCCTATTTCTTATGTTGTTATGTTCTTAGTGGGGTGCCACAGGGATCAGTGCTGGGGCCTCAACTATTTACAATCTATATTAATGACTTGGATGAAGGGACCGAGTGTACTGTAGCCAAATTTGCTGCTGATACAAAGACAGGTGGGAAAGCAAGTTGTGAGGAGGACACAAAGAGTCTGCAAAGGGATATAGATAGGTTCAGTGAGTGGGCAAAAATTTGGCAGATGGAGTATAATGTGGGAAAATGTGAGGTTATCCACTTTGGTAGGAAGAATAAAAAAGCAAATTATTATTTAAATAGAGAGAGACTACAAAATGGTGAGGTACATAGGGATCTGGGGGTCCTCATACATGAACACAAAAAGTTAGCATGCAGGTACAGCAAGTAATTAGGAAGGCAAATGGAATGTTGGCCCTTGTAAGGGGGATGGAGTATAAAAGTAGGGAAGTCTTGCTACAACTGTACAGGGCGCTGTTTGGCCTCCTTATTTCAGGAGGGATATACTTGCATTGGAGGCAGTTCAGAGAAGGTTCACTTGGTTGATTCCTGAGATGAAGGGGTTGTCTTAAGAAAGGTTGAGCAGGTTGGGCCTATACACATTGGAGTTTAGAAGAATGAGTGGTGATCTTATTGAAACATGTAAGATTCTGAGGGGGCTTGACAGGGTGGATACAGGGAGGATGTTTCCCCTCATGGGGGAATCTAGAACTAGGGGGCATAGTTTCAGAATAAGGGGTCGCCCATTTAAAAAGATGGAGGAATTTCTTCTGAGGTTCGTGAATCTTTGGAATTCTCTACCCCAGAGAGCTCTGGAGGCTGAGTCATTGAATATATTCAAGGTGGAGATAGACAGATATTTGAGCTACAGGGGAGTCTTCGGGTTATTGGTAGCGGGCGGGAAAGTGGAGTTGAGGCCAAGATCAGATCAGCCATGATCTTATTGAATGGCGGAGCAGGCTCGAAGGGCCAAATGGTCTACTCCTGCTCCTATTTCTTATGTTCTTATGTTTTTTTTTCTTTCACATATCCAAGAACTGCAACCTGCCCAGGCAGTGAATGAAGAGCAAGAAGACAGTGAAGATGAAGACATGCCGTCTCGCGATTTCACAGTCGCAGCCACCAGATCAGATATTGACACTGCATGTAATTTAGAGTACAGGATAGAGGTGGGATCTGCACATGATGAGACACCAGGCACAAGTGCACTGCAGCCAGGGCAGGGGGATAGGAGTGCGCAGGTGCCAGCTCTCCGGAGGACTGAGTCGCACACTCGTTCTGCTGCAGAGGACTCATGAGGTCTTTAATGGGCCAGGCTACAGAAGAAGGCTGATGGGTGTACACTCAAATGCTCTGCACTGGGAATCCTGCTGGAAAACTTGCGTTCAATGTCAAGGAGCATGGAGGACTCCAGACCAACTTGGCACAGGGCTTTGCGCAGAGCTTGGAGCCCATCCTTTCCAACAAGTGCGAGGAGCTCATGGACTTTTGTCTCTAAGTTTGAGACCCTCTGATCAGCTGTCTCTGTCACTTCCCTTCCCCTAGCCCACCGGGCCAAACTTCCTCTAAGGTTCCCCCCTGCCCTAGCCCTGAACTCTCATCTTTCTCCAGTTTCTCTCCGATCTCCCCTCATGACCTCTCTGCGCTCATCTTGTCCATGAGACCCACTTCCTGCTCCCTCTACCCCATTCCCACTAAATTGCTGACCACTCAACTTCCTTTTCTGGGTCCATCCTCCTCCAATGCCTCTCCACCGTCTTTCAGCTGGGTGCGACTGCACTCACCTGGTTCCATTCTTATCTATCTAATCGTAGTCCAAGAATCACCTGCAATGGCTTCTCTTCCTGCTCCCGCATCATTACCTCTGGTGTCCCACAAGGATCTATCCTTGGCCCCCTCCTATTTCTCATCTACATGCTGCCCCTCAGCGACATCATCCAAAAAACAGGGTCCGTTTCCACACGTACACTGACGACACCTAGCTCTACCTCACCACCACTTCCCTCGACCCCTTTACGGTCTCTCAATTGTCAGACTGCTTATCTGACATCCAATACTGGATGAGCAAACATTTTTTCCAATTAAACAGTGGGAAGACCGAAGCCATTGTTTTTGGTCCCCGCTGCAAACTCCGTTCCCTAGCCACTGACTCAATCCCTCTCCCTAACATCTGTCTGAGGCTGAACCAGACCGTTTGCAACCTTGGTGTCATATTCGACCGCCTATTTCCACCTCTAACATCGCCCATCTCCGACCCTGCCTCAGCTGATATGCTGCTGAAAACCTTATCCATTACTTTGTTACCCCTAGACTTGACTATTCCTACTCATTTCTGGCTGGCCTCCCATGTTCCACCCTACGTAAACTTAAGGTCATCCAAAACTTGGCTGCCCGTGTCCTAACTCGCACCAAGTCCCGTTTGCCCATCACCCCCTGTGCCCACTGACCTACATTGGCTCTTGGTTAAGCAACGCCTCGATTTCAAAATTCTCATACTTGTTTTCAAATCCCTCCATGGCCTCGACCCTCCTTATCTCTAATCTCCTCCAGCCCCACAACCGCCCCCGCCCCCCCCCCCCGCCACTGGAGATATCCGCGCTCCTCTAGTTCTGCCCTCTTGAGCATCCCTGATTATAATCACGCAACCATTGGTGGCCGTGCCTTCAGGTGCCTAGGCCCTAAGCTTTGGAATTCTCTCCCTAAACCTCTCCGCCTCTCTATCTCCCTTTCCTCCTTTAAGACGCTCCTTAATACCTACCTCTTTGACCAAGGTTTTGGTCGTCTGCCCTAATTTTTTCTTGTGGCTCGGTGTCAAATTTTCTTTGTCTTGTAACACGCCTGTGAAATGCCTTGGGAGGTTTTACCACATTAAAAGAGCTATATAAATACAAGTTGTTGTTGCTACCTCCAGCAGCATACCTGTGAAACCAACTATGATGCAGCATCTGATGGCTCATGTCTCAGCTTCTATTACAGCACAAGCAGCACCCATCTAACATCTGAGTGCTGCAGAGGAAGCTCAGACTGTTGCCATCATGGCTCTGGATACCAGTATGCAAAGTGGCTTCCAGGACATCATAGCACTCCAGCAAACTGTTCCGCAAAAGCTGTGCTCCCTAAAGACCATCTGCAGATATGGCCTCCTGCTGAGAGCCCTTCTCCCCCACTCCTCCTCCTCCCTCTTCTAGCAGCTTGTCCTGCTTTTTTTTAAATTCGTTCATGGGATGTGGGCATTGCTGGCAAGGCCAACATTTATTGCCCATCCCTAGTTGCCCTTGAGAAGGTGGTGGTGAGCCGCCTTCTTGAACCGCTGCAGTCAGTGTGGTGAAGGTACTCTCAGTGCTGTTAGGGAAGGAGTTCCAGGATTTTGACTCCACAACGATGAAGGAACGGTGATATAATTCCAAGTCATGATGGTGTGTGATTTGGAGGTGGTGGTGTTATTATGTGCCTGCTGCCCTTGTCCTTCTAGGTGGTAGAGGTCGTGGGTTTGGGAGGTGCTACCGAAGAAGCCTTGGCGAGTTGCTGAGGTGCATCTTGTAGATGGTACACACTGCAGCTGTGGTGTATGTAACCTGTTCCACCTTAAGAGAACTACCTTAAGAGATGTACTACTTTCTCTTGGCTGCTGTATACTGTAATACTGTAATACCGGTGGTGACCACACCGGTATATAAGTGTTGTGCAAGGATTTGCTGGGCAGTTCAGCCCTGACCTTCGAATAGTAAAGACCTGTTAAAAGTTATTCTTGTTGTCTGTGTCCAGTGATTGATCCTAAACCTAACTGGGACATACAGACTCAACAGTGGCGACGAGTCCGATCTTACCCTGCGGCAAATTTACATCCAAGGCAGCTTCGTCCTCAAAACGGGCGTCGAGAAGAGGCATCCGCCCTTATCATCCTGCTGAGCACCATCGCACGGGAGGCATCGAGAACCCGGGTTAAAAAAAAAAGAAAAAGAATTCTGACCACGAAGCCCTCCATCAGCGACAGGCAGTGTTCATCCCTTCTACCACGGTGGTAGGTAAGCCGATCAGCGACATGAGCAGAAAGTCGGCCGCGTTGACTGTGGAGTAGGGGAGGGAAAACGGAGGAATAAGGGCGGAGAGCTCGACCACGGCCGGTAGAAAGGGCCGGGCTGCAATCGAGGCCGAGAGGCGCAGCGACTGGGGCAGCTTAAGGCTCGAGAGCTGCGGAGAACTCAAACGCAGCCGGTGTAAAGGGCGGGGCTGCAAGGCAAAGCAGCGTCGGGGAGTGAGAACCGCTGGGGAGGCGAGAACGGCAGCAGCAAGGCAATCGCCATTGCAGCCAGCGGGGGAAGAAGGCAAACGCGGGAATCCGCCATTGTAGTCGGCGGGGGAAGAAGATGAGCGCAGGAAAGACCGCCAAGCGCGGGAAGCCGCCATTTTAGTAGGCGGGGGAAGAAGACAAGCGCGGGAAGCCGCAATTTAAAAAAAAAAAACTTGGAAGGGTGCCTAAACATGGGAGCATTAATACCTTTGATAGTGATGTCGAAGATTGGACCACGAATGTAGAACGCATGGTAGTTTATTGTAAAGCAAATAAGGTACCAGATGATGAGAAAGCATTAACCTTATTAAGCTCAATGGGGGCGAAGACATACGGGCTATTGAAGCACCTTCTATCACCAATTAAACCGGCGGATCAGACCTTCGCGAATATTGTTACTGTCCTGAAAAATCATTTAAACCCCACGCCGCTGATGATAGCGGAACGATTTAAATTTTACAGAAGAACGCAGTTGAAAGACGAAAGCAACGCTGAATTTTTAATTGAACTACGTAAGCTATCGAAGTACTGTCAGTTTGGGACAGGGCTAGCAGATGCGCTGAGAGATAAATTTGTGTGTGGATTGTTAAAAGAAGGAACACAAAAGCGACTGCTTGAAGAGAATGATCTTACGCTTGATAAAGCTGTCACTATTGCAGCATCGCAAGAAGCCGCAGCAAGAGGCACTGCGGAAATGCAGCTACGGTCACCGGAACTCTGTACCAATCAAATGGTCTTGAGTACAGTAAAATGTTATCGTTGTGGAAAGACAACACACGATCAGAACCAGTGCTGGTTCAAAAATCAGGAATGCAGAAAATGTGGCAGGCTTGGTCACATAGCTAAAGTATGCCGGTCAGGAAAGAAGACCAGCAACAAAAAGTCACCGCAGGAAAAGTACAAAAAGGTACACAAGGTGACAGAGAACAGTTCGAACGAACAGAAGTCAGATTCAGATGCCAGCAGTAATGAACTGGGTAGTCTAAGAGTACACAATGTTGGTAAGGAAGCAGACCTCCAAACAATTTGGGTCACACTTCAGATAGCAGGAGTCCAAGTGAAGATGGAATTGGACACTGGATCGGCATTGACGGTCATGAATAAGAAAGATTACAAAAGGTTATTCCTACATATTCCCCTACGGGATACGGAGATTGTATTGAAAACATACACGGGGCAAAGAGTATACCCCATCGGGAAGATAGAGGTAAAGGTGGTCCACAAGGGCAAAGAAAGCCGAGGAATGGACTTATATGTGCTACCTGAGGGAGGTCCACCACTACTGGGACGGGAGTGGATTAGGAAAATAAATATGGACTGGCATTCCTTAAAAGCACTAACGGTAGATTCCGGTACAAAAGATGTCAAACCTAAACGATTGTCCAGAATATTGGACGATGCTAAAGAGGTGTTCCAACAAGGACTGGGAACACTCAGAGGAATTACGGCAAACATCAAGATTGAAGAACATGCAAACCCGAAATTTTTCAAAGCCAGACCGGTACCTTATGCAATACGACCTGCTGTGGAAGCTGAGCTGGAAGGGCTAGAACGTTCAGGAGTACTGTCTAAGGTAGACTGGAGTGAGTGGGCCACGCCCATTGTCCCAGTCATGAAGCGTTCATCGAGCAACAAGCCGGGGGAACCGGGGAAGGTTCGCATCTGTGGTGATTTCAAGATCACTGTTAATCCGGTGCTTCACACGGTGCAGTATCCGCTTCCATGGATTGAGGATCTCTTCGCTTCATTGTCTGGCGGGAAACACTTCACCAAGATAGACCTGGCGCAGGCGTACTTACAGATGGAAGTTGAGGAAGAGTCACGCCAGTATCTCACGATCAACACGCATAGAGGCTTGTACCGGTATAATAGACTGGTTTTTGGAGTGGCATCGGCTCCAGCAATTTGGCAGAGGGCCATGGAGCAGGTATTACAGGGAATTCCAGGTACACAATGTTACCTGGACGATATTCTGATTACAGGAGATGATGACGAGGAACACCTTGCAAACTTGGAACTGGTGCTCACCAGATTGAAAGAATATGGTCTTCGAGTTAATCGCCAGAAATGTGAATTCTTTCAGAAGCGGATCTCGTACTGTGGTCATGTCATTGACCAGGAGGGGTTTCATAAGTCTCCTGACAAGATCGAAGCTGTTGTGAAGGCTCCCGCTCCGGATAATGTATCCCAATTGAGGTCGTTTCTAGGGTTGATTAACTATTACCATAAGTTTCTGCCAAATTTATCCACAGTGCTGCACCCGCTGAACGCTCTTTTGCAGAAGGGAGTACCATGTAAGTGGAGCGAGGACTGTAAGAGGGCCTTTCGCGAAAGCAAGGCATTGATCACCTCAGAGGAAGTGTTGGCTCATTTCAACCCAACGCTGCCTATTCGTTTGGCTTGTGATGCTTCTCCATATGGTATTGGGGCAGTACTCTCACACAAGTTGCCAAATGGCCAGGAGAGGCCAGTTGCGTTCGCATCCAGATCATTGACCTCCGCTGAGCGCAATTATGCTCAGATAGATAGGGAGGCTCTCAGCCTTGTGTGGGGAGTAAAGAAGTTTAATCATTACCTGCAGGGCCAAAAGTTTACGCTACTGACAGACCACCAGCCGTTGGTATCCATTTTTAACCCTAAGAAGGGTGTTTCGGTGATGACAGCACAGAGACTCCAGAGATGGTCCCTTTTCCTAGGGGCACATCAATATCAGATAGAATTCAAAGGTACAAACCAGCATGGTAATGCTGATGGGCTGTCGCGCCTGCCACTACCTACAGAGGAGGAGGCACCGACGGTTGACCCTGTTGAGTTATTTCACTCGACCATCATCGAATGTTTACCAGTCACCAATGCAAGTATTGAAAGAGAAACCAGGAACGACCCGACACTGTCCAGGGTCTACGAAGTGACAGTGAAGGGATGGCCAGCACATGGTGATCCACTGTTACCGGCATTCTCAGCAAGACGAGAACAGCTGTCCGTCTGTCAAGGAACATTGATGTATGGAACAAGGGTGATTATTCCTCCTAAGTTAAGAGAGAGAGTTCTAAAGGAACTGCATGAAGGTCATCTGGGGGGAGTCAAGATGAAAAGCCTTGCTAGGGCTTATGTGTGGTGGCCGGGTATCGACCAACAGATAGAGGAGCTGACGAAAAGCTGCTCAGTGTGCCAAAAAGTGCAAAATGCACCTCCGATTGCACCGCTGCATCCATGGGAATGGCCTTGAACCCCATGACAACGTGTACATATTGACTTTGCTGGTCCTTTCATGGACTCCATGTTTTTAATTGCGGTGGACGCACATTCTAAATGGCCAGAAGTGATTAAGATGACTACCACTACCTCGGAAAAGACGATCGCGGTGTTAAGAACGATATTTGCGAGAAATGGATTGCCAGAACAAATATGTTCAGACAACGGACCGCAGTTCGTGTCAGAAGAATTCCAGGGATTCATGAAGAAGAATGGGGTGAAACATTATACCTCTGCCCCATATCATCCGGCTACAAACGGGTTGGCCGAGAGATTTGTACAAACGTTTAAAAAAGCAATAAAGGCCATGAGCGAAGATCAGATTCCACTACAACACAAGGAGGACAAATTCCTACTGGCATATCGAAACGCCACTCATGCAGTGACAAACCAAAGTCCTGCCATGATGTTCTACAACAGGAGGTTGCGGTCCAGGTTGGACTTGTTAAAACCAAATGTGCGGAGGGAAGTTGAAAACAAACGGTTCCAGCATATAAATAACAAGACCACTCGGAGTTTCGAAATAGGACAACCAGTGTTAGCCCGGGACTATAAAAACGAGAAATGGCAATCTGGAACAATTCGGGCCAGACAAGGACCCCTGATGTACACGGTAGATATTGGTGAAAATGTAATACGGCGTCATGCTGACCAACTGGTAGAATCGAGAACAAGTGTCGAACCCATGGTTACGGCAGAGACAACCGTGAAAGAAGTTAGTGAACCTGAAGCATCTACCTCAGAAGTGAATGTACCTGATGATGATGTCCAATCCATAAGAGATCAACTAGATGAGTCACCCCAGCAACGAGAATCAGAGACCCCTGAAAGGCGTTATCCAACTCGAATCAGGAGGCCTCCTCAGAGACTGAATCTTTGAACTGTTTTGCATGAAGTTGTATATATATATGTTATTATGTTATGTTAAATGGGGATATAACTGTTAAGCTAAAAAGGGAGGATTGTGGTGTATGTAACCTGTTCCACCTTAAGAGAACTACCTTAAGAGATGTACTACTTTCTCTTGGCTGCTGTATACTGTAATACCGGTGGTGACCACACCGGTATATAAGTGTTGTGCAAGGATTTGCTGGGCAGTTCAGCCCTGACCTTCGAATAGTAAAGACCTGTTAAAAGTTATTCTTGTTGTCTGTGTCCAGTGATTGATCCTAAACCTAACTGGGACATACAGACTCAACAGCAGCCACGGTACACCAATGGTGGAGCGAGTGAATGTTTAAGGTAGTCGATGGGGTGCCAATCAAGCGGGCTGCTTTGTCCTGGATGGTGTCGAGCATCTTGTGTTGTTGGAGCTGCACTCATCCAGGCAAGTGGAGAGAATTCAATCACACTCCTGACTTGTGCCTTGTAGATGGTGGAAAGGCTTTGGGGAGTCAGGAGGTGAGACACTTGCTGCAGAATGCTCAGCCTCTGGCCTGCTCTTGTTGCCACAGTATTTATGTGGCTTGTCCAGTTAAGTTTCTGGTCAATGGTGACCCCCAGGATATTGATGGTGGGGGATTCGGCAATGGTAATGCTGTTGAATGTCAAGGGGTGGTGGTTAGACGTGTTTGCTTGTTGGAGATGGTCATTGCTTGGCACTTGAGTGGTGCGAATGTTACCTGCCACTTATCAGCCCAAACCTAAATGTTGTCCAGGTCTTGCTGCATGCAGGCATAGACTGCTTCATTATCAGAGGAGTTGTGAATGGCACCGAACACTGCGCAGTCAGCGAACATCCCCACTTCTGACCTTATGATGGAGGGAAGGTCATTGAAACAGCTGAAGATGGTTGAGCCGAGGACACTGCCCTGAGGAACCCCTGCAGCAATGTCCTGGGGCTGTGATGATTGACCTTCAACCACCACAACCATCTTTGTGCTAGGTATGATTCCAGCCAGTGGAGAATTTCCTCCTCCCCCGATTCCCAATGACTTCAGTTTTACTAGGGATCCCTGATACCACACTCGGTCAAACGCTGCCTTGATATCAAGGGCAGTCACTCTCACCTCACCTCTGGAATTTAGCTCTTTTGTCCATGTTTGGACCAAGGCTGTAATGAGGTCTGGAGCCAAGTGGTCCTGGCGGAACCCAAACTGAGCATCAGTGAGCAGGTTATTGGTGAGTAAGTGCTGCTTGATAGCACGATCGATGACACCTTCCATCACTTTGACGATGATTGAGAGTAGACTGATGGGGCGGTAATTGGCCGGATTGGATTTGTCCTGCTTTTTGTGGACAGGACATACCTGGGCAGTTTTCCACATTGTCAGATAGATGCCAGTGTTATAGCTGTACTGGAACAGCTTGGCTAGAAGTGCGGCTAGTTCTGGAGCACATGTCTTCAGCACGACAGCTGGGATGTTGTCGGGGCCCACAGTCTTTGCTGTATCCAGTGCGCTCAGCCGTTTCTTGATATCACGTGAGTGAATCGAATTGGCTGAAGACTGTGATGCTGGGGACCTCAGGAGGAGACTGATGTGGATCATCCACTTGGCACTTCCGGCTGAAGATGGTTGCAAACGCTTCAGCTTTGTCTTTTGCACTCGTGATCTGTGTATTATTTGTTTTACCTCCAACATATCCATTTTGGAATGTATTAATTTCTCTAATTTAACTGGTTCAAGTCACATGACATTGCTCGTGGGTCAAACGAATGGGACTATGCCAGCACACATAAGTGGAAGCTGGTAAAGATGCATGATTGGGCAGAATTTCAACTAAACACAAAAATCAGAAGGTTACACGGAAAAGAAAACACAGCAAATGAACAGAAAAACTAAATTAGAAAACGTGATACCAAAACACTAATAAAATTCCTGAAATCCAAAGTAATAAAGAGAAATTTAACTTATTTGGTTGCCTTGAACCACTGGTCTTGGTCATTGGCCTTTATTCAGCATTGTTTTTCAGTTGTACATTGTATTTTAAGTTGTCACCTTTTGTGGTGCTATATCAGCATTTTTGAAACTGTTCAGCAGCTTTTCCAAGTTTTGTATGTTGCAGGCTAGCAGCAGTGATCTCGAGTGCTCGGAGAAGGCATAGTCATAGATTGGGAAAGGACTGTGTGTGCAGGTCATGAGGTGCCTTGTTTATTAACTCACATTAATTTCATTTACACTGTGAGCGCATGTAGAAGTGGAGGTGGGTCATACTGTTAACATTCTATCAGGAGGAGCATGGGTACTCATGCCTTCCCTTACCTTGGCCAACCTCGTGAGATCATTAAACATTATTCGCCAGTGTGGCCATACATGGAATGGCGGCGGGGCATGGACTGTTTAAGGCATTTCCTCCATAATGCTTGTACCACCCTATTATGCACCTTCCTGTCCTCAGTCACTACAAGACGCGCCCTAGTTTCTCTTATATCATCCAGTAATATATCCACGGAAGAATCAACAAACCTGGGAGCATTTTCAACAGCTTACTTCCCCTCCTGAGCCTGCTCCTGCTGCTGTTGTGATGATTTTATCAAGTCACCTGCTTCTTTAAGCATTTATAGCATTTTATACAATGTGGGTCATAATTTGCAAGTGTCTTTCTAGTGCACTTCAGGCAGAAGACCATCAGTAATGCTATGGAAGGCCTGGGAATTAGGCTAGGATTGGATACGCCAGGTCTCGGCCAACACTGCCAATATTCACAGAAACTCCTGTTCCAAACAAGGTCACCCACATTAGAGCAGGCATGCCCCGGGGAGAGGACTCCTAGGCCAGTTATTTCCTCATTTCTGGCCAGGGAACTGGCAGGCTACCGGAAAGCATGATCAGTGGCAGGGGTTCCTGGTATGCACATCGCAGCACTTTTGGTGGATCATAGATTTGCAGGTTTTCGCCCCAGCATTTGCACAACATTCTCCCTTCTAACAGTAGTACCCATTGAGGAGCAAGGGATACTGCTCCAAACCTATGCTGCTTAAGAAATTAGCTCCACTTTAGGAAGTTGGAGTGGGATTCCAGCAGTCATGGCCAGGTGGAAGTCCCGTCCAGCTGCAGTCCGAGCAATTGGAGCAAAATCCAGCCCCATGCATTCCAAAATCCCATGATATTTGTTACTTCCACAGGGCATCTGATTTAATTAAATATGACATGTCCACTGTGCAGCAAAGAAATAAGTCCATCAACTTCCACAGGATTGCTGGCTTCTGCGGGATGCAGAGGACTATTGTTGGAAACCACGTGCTACTGAAGGCTCCACTGAAGGAACCAATCACTTATCTACAGGAAGGGTTATCACTCGCTAAATGTGTGAATTGTCTGCGATGCCCAACTGAGGATTCTGCATGTAAACTCAGCATCGGGGAAGTACTCCTGACGAGGATGTGCAGACATTAGAGATTACTTTTTTTTAAATGTTTTTAAAACTTTAACTTTTTAGAAGTTGCAGGTAACTTGTGTCTGACCTATGGCATCTGTTCCCAGCTATTTATAGTGCCATATAGTTAGTCTGTGGGGTAAGCCATTGGCTGCACTGTTGATAAGGTCCCTGATTCATCATTGATTTCTCCACGTCATAGACAGATCGAGGTTTCAGCAATTTACAACGTACATATAGATCGATATGAACGATATGGAGCTGAAAAGCCCAAATAACGCTTGCATACATTGCAGCAAATTCAGGTCCAATGTATAGTGGAATACCGCATTTAAAATTCAGTTCCTACAGGCACCAAATCTCAGCATTTTGAGGTGCATGTTAAAATATTTCGAAGTTTGCTATTGATTCAGTGTTAATGGAGGAGTTTTGTTCTGAAATTGTGGTAATGGTTCAACTGGAATTAATTTGAGATTTGATTTTTTTGATGTGTACTAGAGTAACTTTTTTTATACGTACGAGTAACAAATGAACCGAACATCATACAACATCTGTTTGTATGATGACTCCTGTTGATCACTTGTTTTTGTTGTATGGAGACTAGGATGACAGAGAGAATGTAACAGAAGGGATTCATAGAATTATAGAAATTTACTGCTCAGAAGGAGGTCATTCGACCCATTGTGTCTGTGCGGGCTGAAAAAGAGCTATTCAGCATAATCCCACTTTCCAGCTCTTGGTCCGTATCCCTGCAGGTTACTGTACTTCAGGTGCATCTCCAAGTACTTTTCAAATGTGATGAGGGTTTCTGCCTCTACCACCCTTTCAGGCAGTGAGTTCCAGATCCCCACCACCCTCTGGGTGAAAATAGTTCTCTTTAACTCTCTTCTAATCCTTCTACAAATTACTTCAAATCTATGCCCTCTCTGCTAAGGGAAATAGGTCCTTCCTATTAACTCTAACGAGGCCCCTCATAATTTTATACACCTCAATCAAGTCTTCTTTCAGCCGCCTCTGTTCCAAAGAAAACAACAACCCCAGCCTATCCAATCTTTCCTCATAGCTAAAATTCTCCAGTCCTGGCAACATCCTTGTAAATCTTCTCTGTACCCTCTCTAGTGCAATCACATCTTTCCTGTAATGTACACAGTACTCTAGCTGTGGCCTAGCTAGTGTTTTATACAGTTCAAGCATAACCTCCCTGCTCTTATTTCTATCCTCATCTAATAAAGGAAAGTATCCCGTATGCCTTCTTAACCACCTTATCTACCTGTCCTGCTACCTTCAGGGATCTGTGGACATGCACTCCAAGGTCCCTCTGTTCCTTTACACTTCTCGGTGTCCTACCATTTATTGTATATTCCCTTGCCTTGTTAGCCCTCTCCAAATGCATTTCCTCACACTTCTCCAGATTGAATTCCATTTGCCACTTTTCTGCCCACCTGACCAGTCCATTGATATCTTCCTGCAGTCTACAGCTTTCTTCCTCACAATCAAACACACAGCCAATTTTTGTATCATCTGCAAACTTCGTAATCATGCCCCCTACATTGATGTATACCACAAAAAGCAAGGGACATAAGAACATAAGAAATAGGAGCAGGAGTAGGCCAATCGGCCCCTCGAGCCTGCTCCGCCATTCAATAAGATCATGGCTGATCTGATCCTAACCGCCAATCTACTATCACTGAACCATCTCCTGAATCTAACAGAATTAGACACACGAAATAGGAGCAGGATCAGGCTACACGGCCCCTGGGCCCGCTCCGCTACCCACAGGGCCATGTCCGATCCAAACCTAGACTCATGTCCAAATTCCTGCCCGCTCCCCGTAACCCTTAATTCCCTTTACTTCTAGGAAACTGTCTATTTCTGTTTTAAATTTATCTAATGATGTAGCTTCTACAGCTTTTTGGGGCAGCATATTCCATGGACCTACCACCCTCTGAGTGAAGTAGTTCCTCCTCATCTCAGTTTTGAAAGAGCAGCCCCTTATTCTAAGACTATGCCCCCTAGTTCTAGTTTCACCCATCATCGGGAACATCCTCCCCGCATCCACCCGATCCAACCCCTTCACAATCTTATATGTTTCAATAAGATCGCCTCTCATTCTTCTGAACTCCAATGAGTAGAGTCCCAATCTACTCAACCTCTCCTCATATGTCCATCCCCTCATCCCCGGGATTAACCGAGTAAACCTTCTTTGTACTGACTCGAGAGCAAGTATGTCCTTTCTTAAGTATGGACACCAAAACTGTACGCAGTATTCCAGGTGCGGTCTCACCAATACCTTGTACAACTGAAGCAATACCTCCCTATTTTTATATTCTATCCCCCTAGCAATGAAAGCCAACATTCCATTGGCCTTCTTAATCACTTGCTGCACCTGCATACTAACCTTTTGAGTTTCGTGCACCAGGACCCCCAGATCCCTTTGTACTACAGTACTTTCCAGTTTCTTGCCATTAAGATAATAACTTGCTCTACGATTTTTCCTGCCAAAGTGCATAACCTCACACTTTCCAGTATTGTATTCCATCTGCCAAATCTCTGCCCACTTACTTAGCCTGTCTATGTCCCCTTGCAGGTTTTTTATGTCCTCCTCACTCACTACTTTCCCTCCCATCTTAGTATCATCTGCAAACTTTGATATGTTACACTCGGTCCCCTCCTCCAAATCGTTAATATAGATGGTAAAGAGTTGGGGACCCAGCACTGACCCCTGCGGAACACCACTAGTTACTGATTGCCAGTCTGAGAATGAACCATTTATCCCAACTCTCTGCCTTCTGTTAGATAGCCAATCCTCTATCCATGCCAGAATATTACCCCCAATCCCGTGATTTTTTATCTTAAGCAATAATCTTCTGTGTGGCACCTTGTCAAATGCCTTTTGGAAGTCTAAATACACTACGTCCACTGGTTCCCCTTTATCCACCCTATATGTTACTTCCTCAAAGAACTCCAGCAAATTTGTCAAACATGACTTCCCCTTCATAAAACCATGCTGACTTTGTCCTATTAAATTATGATTATCCAAATGTCCTGTTACTGTCTCCTTAATAATGGACTCCAAAATTTTACCTACCACAGATGTTAGGCTAACCGGTCTATAGTTTCCAGCCTTCTGTCTACTGCCCTTTTTAAACAAGGGTGTTACATTAGCAGTTTTCCAGTCTGCCGGGACCTTTGCCGAGTCCAGGGAGTTTTGGAAAATTATTACCAATGCATCCACAATCCCTACCACCACTTCCCTCAAGACCCTAGGATGTAAGCCATCCGGTCCAGGTGATTTATCCGCCTTGAGTCCCATTATTTTACCGAGTACCACTTCCTTAGTGATTTTGATCGTGTTTAGCTCCTCCCCCCCTATAGCCCCCTGTTTGTCCAGTGTTGGGATATTCTTAGTGTCCTCTACTGTAAAGACTGATACAAAATATTCATTCAGTGTTTTTGCCATCTCCATATTTCCCACCATTAATTTCCCGGTCTCATCCTCTAAGGGACCAACATTTACTTTAGCCACCCTTTTTCTTTTTATATAACTATAAAAACTCTTACTATCTGTTTTTATATTTTTTGCTAATTTACTTTCATAATCTATCTTCCCTTTCTTAATCAATCTTTTTGTTATTTTTTGCTGTCTTTTAAAGTTTCCCCAATCCTCTATCCTCCCACTAGATTTGGCTACCTTATATGCCCTTGTTTTTAGTTGAATACTATCCTTACTTTCTTTACTTAGCCACGGATGGCTGTCTTTTCTTTTACACCCTTTTCTTCTCAGTGGAATATACTTTTTTTGGAAGTTGTAAGATAACTCCTTAAATGTACACCACTGATCATGTATCGTCTTACCCTTTAATCTATTTTCCCAATCCACTCTACTCAATTCCGCTCTCATACCTTCATAGTCTCCTTTATTCAAGCTCAGCACGCTTGTTTGAGATCCAACCTTCTCACCCTCTAATTGAATATGGAATTCAACCATGTCATGGTCACTCATTCCAAGGGGATCCTTTACTAGGACATTTTTAATTAATCCTGTCTCGTTGCACAGGACCAGATCTAAGGTTGCTTGCACCCTGGTTGGTTCATTTACATACTGCTCAAGAAACCCATCCCTAATACACTCAATGAACTCATCCTCAAGGCAGCCCTGCCCAATTTGATTTGTCCAATTAATATGATAGTTAAAATCCCCCATAATTATAGATGCTCCCTTATTACAAGCCTCAACTATTTCCTGATTGATACTCCGTCCAACAGAGTTGCAACTGTTCGGAGGCCTATAGACTACGCCCACTAGTGTTTTTTTCCCCTTATTATTCCTTATCTCCACCCAAACTGTTTAATTATCCTGATCTTTTGACCCAATATCATTTCTCTGTATTACAGCGATTCCTTCCTTTATTAACATAGCCACCCCACCTCCCCTTCCTTCCTGCCTGTCCTTCCTGATCATTAAATAACCTGGTATGTTTAATTCCCAGGCATTGTCACCCTGCAGCCATGTTTCTGTAATGGCCACAAGATCATACCCATATGTAGTTATTTGTGCCATTAACTCGTCTATTTTGTTACGAATGCTACGTGCATTCAGATAGAGAACTTTCAAATATGTTTTGTGACACTTAGTTCCTGCTTTTGCCCTTTTTATTACTTTACCTTTTACTCCATACCTTCTGCCCCTTCCGGACACGCTCTGGTTTTTAATTTCCCCACTGCTACCTAAGTCTATGACCTTCTCTGTTGTCATTTTTATTATTTGCTCTCTCGGAACCTCCCCCCCACTAGTTAGTTTAAAGCCCTCTCTACAGCCCTAGTTATATGATCCGCCAGGACTCTAGTCCCAGCACTGGCCAAGTGAAGCCCATCCCAATGGAACAGCTCCCTCCTGCCCCAGTACTGGTGCCAGTGTCCCAGGAAGCAAAACCCACTTCTCCCACACCAGTCTTTGAGCCACGCATTTAACTCTCTAATTTTATTTGTCCTAGCCAAATTCGCTCGTGGCTCAGGTAATAATCCAGAGATTATTACCCTTGAGGTACTGAGCCCTGCGAAACCCCACTGGAACCAACTTTCCATTCACAAAAATGTTGGGTCCAACTTGCCACTTTCTCTTGGAGCCAATGGGCTTTTACTTTTCTGACCAGCCTGCCATATGGGACCTTGTCAAAAGCCTTGCTAAACTCCATGTAGACTACTTCAAACACACTACCCTTATCAACCCTCCTTGTTACCTCCTCAAAAAATTAAATCAAGTTTGTCAGACATGACCTTTCCTTAACAAATCCAAGCTGACTGTCCTTGATTAATTCATGCCTTTCTAAGTGAAGATTAATATTCTCCCTCAGAACTTTTTCCAACAGTTCGTTCACCACCGAGGTTAGGCTGACTGGCCTGTAATTACTCGGTCGAACCCTTTCTCCCTTTATAAACAACAGTACAGCATTAGCAGTCCTCCGGCACCACACCTGTAGCCAGAGAGGATTGAAAAATGATGGTCAGAGCCTCTGCTATTTCCTCCCTTGCTTCTCTTAACAGCTTGGGATACATTTCATCTGGGCCTGGCGATTTATCTACTTTCAAAGATGCTAAACCCCTTAACACTTCCTCTCTCTCTATGTTTATCTCATCTAAAATTTCACATTCCTCCCCCTTAACTACAATGTCTGCATCATTGTTTTTATTTGTTCTTGGGATGTGGGCGACACTGACGAGGCACTATGTATTGTCCAAGCTAGTTGTCCTCAGAGCATTAATACTTAACCACATAAGTGTGACTCCAGTCTCTCTCTAAGGTAGACTAGGTAGATGCAACAGATCCCTTTTCCTAAGGTCATGAGTGAACCAATTGGGTTTTCACAACCACCCAGCAGCTCTCGTGGTCATTATTTCTGATGCTAGCCCACAAATTAGCAGATTGATTGATAGAATTCAGTTTTGCAATTTGTAATGGTGGATTTGAACTCTCAACCTATGCATCATAATACATGCACTCCCCATCTACCCGGAGCCATGCAATCTCCTGGGAGAGGAGAGAAAACAGATTAAAAACCACGGCCAATTATGGGAATACAAACTGGAAAATCACTCTCCTTAGGCTTTCAAAACTTTTTTTTAATTTGTTCATAGGAACTGGGCATCGCTGGCAAGGCCAGCATTTATTGCTCATCCCTAATTGCGCTTGAGAAGGTGGTGGTGAGCCGCCGCCTTGACCGCTGCAGTCCGTGTGGTGAAGGAACTCCCACAGTGCTGTTAGGGAGGGAGTTCCAAGATTTTGACCCAGCGACGATGAAGGAACGGCGATATATTTCCAAGTCAGGAAGGTGTGTGACTTGGAGGGGAACTTGGAGGTGGTGGTGTTCCCCTGCGCCTGCTGCCCTTGTCCTTCTAGGTGGTAGAGGTCGCGGGTTTGGGAGGTGCTGCCGAAGGAGCCTTGGCGAGTTGCTGCAGCGTATCTTGTAGATGGTACACACTGCAGCCACGGTACGCCGGTGGTGGAGGGAGTGAATGATTAAGGTGGTGGATGGGGTGACGATCAAGAGGAATGCTTTGTCCTGGATTGTGTCGAGCTTCTTGAATGTTGTTGGAGCTGCACTCACCCAGGCAAGTGAAGAGTATTCCATCACACTCCTTACTTGTGCCTTGTAGATGGTAGAAAGGCTTTGGGGAGTCAGGAGATGAGACACTCACTGCAGAATATCTAGCCTCTGACCTGCTCTTGTTGCCACAGTATTTATGTGGCTGGTCCAGTTAAGCTTCTGGTCAAGGATGTTGATGATGGGGAATTTGGCGATGGTATTGCCGTTGAATGTCAAGGGGCGGTGGTTTGACTCTTGTTGGAGATGGTAATTGCCTGGCACTTGTGTGGCGCGAATGTTATCTGCCACTTATCAGCCCAAGCCTGAATGTCGTCAGGTCTTGTTGCATACGGGCCTGGACTGCTACTTCATCTGAGGAGTTGCGAATGGCACGGAACACTGTGCAGTCATCAATGAACATTCCCATTTTTGACCTTATGCTGGAGGGAAGGTCATTGATGAAGCAGCTGAAGATGGTTGGACCTAGGACACTGCCCTGAGGAATTCCTGCAGCGATGTCCTGGGGCTGTGATGATTGACCACCAACCACCACAACCATCTTCCTTTGTGCTCGGTATAACTCCAGCCAGTGGAGAGTTTTCCCCCCGATTCCCATTGACTTCAGTTTTACTAGGGCTCCTTGATGCCACACTTGATGTCAAGGGCAGTCATTCTCATCTTACCTCTGGAATTCAGCTCCTTTGTCCATGTTTGGACCAAGGCTGTAATGAGGTCTGGAGCCGAGTGGTCCAGAAGATCGCATTGGCCCTGATTTATGTTCCATGATGAAGAGATGTGTGGAAAGCAAGCAAAAGTGAATGGTGCTCAGAGAATAAGACTGTATGGCAAGAAGTGGAGGGAGGTGGGCGAGGAATACAAATGCATAGAAAAATACTGTAGTTTGAATGGCTTTTCTTTTTTAGTATTTGCAAACTTCATTTTTTAAATATTTGGTTAATTCTATATATTATGAACTAAATTTATAGACTTAAGTATTTCACCACAGAAGGTGTTAAAGTGATGTCCCCCACTTTAAGCTTTGACAATGTAATTTCCAAACAGTTAAACAATAAGCATTCCATTTTAGTCACTGTTTGTTATCTATCTGTATTTGCGATCTATCAGAAAATACATCAAATTTCACACATTGCTTATCTGAAGCAGGTGCTATGCTGCACATATTTTAGATACAAATTCAGTGTCAGCTAGCAGGTGATTTAGACTTTCTGTTGTTAGATTGTTAGACTTTTTATGGATTACCGTCTGTCACTTGCCTTGAATCTTGTTTGTCTAATGAATTTGGCTTGCTAGCTGATTTTATCTGCTATAAATGACTACATGCAAAAGATAATACTGTGTAAAGTAACCATTCATTGCAAAATCAATTAATTCATTCACGCAATACAAAAGATTGTTTTTCTAGCACTAAAAGACAATTCAGTTTGGTTGTACATGCAAAATAATGCCTCGGTTATTGTAGGGTGATAGCGGTCGTAAAAACAGTATTAAGCTGTCGCTAACATTTCCAGCAGGGCTTACGGGGGGAAAAATTGAGTCGTGCCCTCTTTGGGGCGCTAACTTTGCAGCGCCCCGAAAAAATAAGCACCCCCGCAGCTGAAATTAACCGGTAGCACCCCAAGAGGGAAGCGGGGTGCTACTGGAAGCCCCCCACCTCCCTCTTGGGCGCTGCAAGTGAATATCACGACGTGCGCTGCGGCACGCCGTGCTGCGGTACTGCGGGCCTTCTTAAAGGGGAGGGGCCTAGCGCAGCGCGACCCAAGACCAGCTGGGCCACCAGGGATCGGAGTGCTGGCAAGAGCCCGGCACTCGTAAAGCACTGGGCTCATGGAGTGCAGCCAGCACTCCACGGGAGGGCTGCAGAGGGGGCAGGTGCTGGCAGGCGGCCAGCAGCACAAATGGCCACCTGGCACCTCCCCTTTAATTTGCGCCGCCCCGGCTGCAGGTAGGCCCCCCTGACCCCGTGAGACATAGTATCCGGCGGTAAGTCGGGGCGCTACCGAAGATTGTGACCAGGGGGCTGCGCACAGCAATGACGTCATTGCCAACGCCGCAGGGCGCTAACTGTTACCGCCGCCACTAACCTCCCGCTGAATTTCGCTGGAGGCATTGGCGGTGCCGTGCCCAGGTGCTAGTAGCTTTGTGCCCCGTTGACGCCCTCTTAGGCAAAGCAACCGAATTTTTAGGCCTACAACTTGTTAATGCATACAGTATTAGATTCAATATAGTTTAGAGTCTCTCTAAAAAGTCGAAGAATTTGATTGAAATTTAATAATTGGCCAATGTTGGACTTCGTAATAATGACACCTACTGGATTTTCAAAAGCAACAACAAAGATTTAAATTTAATCTAGTATAAACCTTGATTTTAACCTAACCCACCAGGCGTTAAAGGATGGTGTTTGGGTCAGACACTCATTTTATACTCCACCCAATATTACTCTCCATTGACCCAAACCTCATTCCCATGAAGGAGTGAGCCTTGGCTCAGTGGTAACATTCCTGCCTCCGAGTCAGGAGGCAATGGGTTTGAGCCCGCTCTAGACAGTGTCAGGAAGCAGAGACCAGAGTTCCAGTCCATGACTATTGGGTTGACATCCAACATGATACTTCATAGAAGGCCCATCGTGCCTGTGCCAGCTCTCCAATTCGTCCCACTCCCCTGCTCTTTTTACCCATAGCCCTGCAAATTTCTCCTTTTGGGGCAGTAGTTGTAGTCGCCCTTGTAGGCTCTGAAGTGTAAAGGTGTTTTTGGCATTGCAGTTGTTTGTTAATGGGGGCCTTCTAGGAATCCCACTTCAAGAGAAGGAGGAGGATCAGGATGAAGGAGTAAACTGAGCCGCTGCTAGAGGGAGAGCAGATAGAAGGAGGTATACTCCGAGAAGCAGGTGCCCCGTCAGCTCCAGTTTGTTAATGACTCACGAAGACCAGCAGGAACTAGGGAGAAAAGAAGGGAACTTGATATCCTTCATTCCAGGCCCATTGGGATATACTCTTTCTAAAGGAAACATTGAAAAAATGTGCGATAGCAAAATACTGCGGATGCTGGAAATCCAAAATAACAACAGAAAATGCTGGAAAAACTCAGCAGGCCAGGCAACATCCATGGAGAGAAAATAGAGTCAATGTTTCGAGAAAGAGTTTGACTCGAAACTGTTATGTCTGACATTGGTGATAGGTACTCGATTGCCTTGGCCTGAGCACATGGAGTTTGATAGTGCTGTTGTATTGTGTATAGGTATTCGATTGCTTGTGCCTGGAAGTGTGTGTGTGTGGCAGCCATTATAAAAGCACCATGAACTGAACTCTGCTGACGGTCTCTGGATTATCTTTGCAAACGCAACATTTGGCGACAAGGATGGCTGAAATCTCTCTTCCACCACCTCCTCCCTTCCTTGCACTACCAGGTGAGCCCCCGATCCCATGGGTTCACTGGTTACAGTCCTTTGAAACCTACCTCATTGCTCTTGGACTAGAAACTGTGAGTACGGCTCGGAAAAAGGCACTGTTATCCCATTGCTTGGGAGCGGAGGGCCAGCGTGTTCTTGGGACATTATGCACAGCAGACTCAATTCAAACGTATGATGTGGCTGTGGCTCTGTTAAGCACACACTTCTCTGCCCCACAAAGTGCCCTCCTGCGGCGATTCATTTTTAGACAGCGTCACCAACTTCCCGGCGAGTCGGTGCATCAATACGTGGCTAATTTGAGGGGGTTAGCTAGCTCGTGCAAGTTCAGTGCGCTACAAGATGAGATGGTGTGTGATCAACTAATAGAGCACACCAACAACGTGAGAGTGCGTGAAAGAGTGTTACTCGAGTCCGACGATCTGTCATTGTCACAGGCAGTCAACATTGCCTTTCAAGTGGAGTCTGCAGCCGAATGTGCAGCGAAACTAGCACACACACCCAGTGACGGCGCCCTCGGCCCTGACAGCCCTGACACTGTAATGCTCGCGCGACGGCAGCAATGCGCGCTACCGTGGCAACAGTGTGGAAACTGCGGATCTCGTTCACATGCTACCAGAGCGCAGAATTGCCCCGCGCGCGGCCAAGCCTGTCGCAATTGTGGAAAACAAAATCACTTTGCCAAGGTCTGCCCCTGTTGCTACAGATGAACACTCTCAGTCCTCAAGCAGTTGGCCTATAATTCACAACGTGAGCTCTGGGCCAGTAGTGGCTTTCAAGTCATGCACAATTAACCTGAATGATGTGTGCATCCCTCTGTTATTGGATACCGGTGCCAGCGTCTCACTGCTGAATGTGGACACATTCAAACGCTTTTTCAGCTCCCTGCCACTCTCTGCGCCCTCCACTGCCCTTTGCGGGTATGGTAATTCGAAAATTGGATTAGTGGGCTCAGTCAACCTCACTGTACGCTATGGAACAAAAGTTTTGCCAGATTTTTGTTTTCATGTGGCACGCCAAGGAGCTAACCTGATGGGACTGGATCTTTTCACTGACCTGGGTTTTTCTCTCTTGGACACCGGCGGGTCTGCGATTCTGCACGTCTCCTCACCGTGGCGCCAAACATGGCCAACACTCTTCGAGGGTCTGGGCTGCCTGACTGCCTTCACCCACCAGCCCATGGTTGACTCCACCGTTACTGTGGTGTATGTAACCTGTTCCACCTTAAGAGAACTTAAGCCTGTTCCACCTTAAGAGATGTACTACTTTCTCTGGCTGCTGTATACGTAATACCGGTGGTGACCACCGGTATATAAGTACTGTGTAGTGATATTGTATTTAGTATAGTCCTGACCTCCAACTAGTAAAGACCTGTTGAACTTTATTCTTGTAGTCTGTGTCAGTAATTAATCTTAATACAACTGGAACACACAGACTTAACAGTGGCGACGAGTCCGATTCTTACCCTGCGGCAGTTTATATCCACGGCGGCTTCGTCCACAGAACGGGCATCGAAGAGAGGCATCCACCCTCATCACCCTGCTGGAAGACACGTCGCGCGGCAGGCATCGAGAACCCGGAGTGCAGAAGACATCCTGAACTCGAAGCCTCCATCAGCGGCAGTCAGCTATCTTCTGTCTACCTCGGTGGTGGGTAAGCCGGTCAGCGACGCGAGCAGAAAGTCGGCCGCGTTGGCTGTACAGACGGGGGGAGGAAGATGGAGGAATAAGGGCGGTGAGATCGATCGCGACCGGAGATAAGGGCCGGGCCGCATTCGGGCCGAAAGGCGCAGCGCGGGGACATCGATCGCGGCTGGTGATAAGGGTCGGGCCGCTTTCGGGCCAAAAAGGCGCAGCGTCTGGGGCGACTGAAGGCGCGAGAGCCGCGGTGAAGGCGAACGCCGCCAGCGCTAATAACCGGGCTGCAAGAAGGGCTGCGAGGCGCAACATCGGGGAAGCGCGAATGCCCGAGGGAGCCGCGGTGAAGCGGAGACAGCGTCGGGGGAGTTACTAACCGCTGGGAAAGGGGAGCAGCAGCGGCACGCCAAACGCCATTGCAGCTAGTGGGTGAAGACCGCCAAGCGCGGGAAAACCGCCATTTTGTAGGCGGAGGACGAAGACAAGAGCGGGAAGCCGCCATCTTGGGATAAAATAAATTGCAACAATGCCTAAACGTGGGAACATTAATACCCTTGATGGCGACGTCGAAGATTGGGCCAACAAAATTATTGTAAAGCAAATAAAATTCCAGATGCAGAGAAAGCACTAACTTTATTGAACTTAATGGGTGCGAAGACATACGGGCAATTGAAACACCTTTTATCACCAGATGAACCGGCGGATAAGACGTTCGAGGAGATTGTTACTGTCCTGAAAAATCATCTAGACCCCACGCCGCTGATGCTAGCGGAACGATTTAAATTTTACAGCAGAAGGCAGCTGAAGGATGAAAGCAATGCTGAATATTTAATGGAATTGCGTAAGCTGGCAAAGTACTGTCAGTTTGGAACGGGACTGACAAGCGCTAAGAGATAAATTTGTGTGTCGATTATTAAAAGAAGATACACAAAAGCGACTGCTCGAGGAGAATGAGCTGACGCTTGAGAAAGCGGTCACTATGGCAGCAGCGCACGAAGCCGCAGCGAGAGGCACGGCAGTATTGCAGCTACGGTCACCGGAACTCAGTACAAATAAATTGGGTTTGAGTACTGTAAAATGTTATCGTTGTGGAAAGACAACACACGATCAGAACCAGTGTTGGTTTAAAAACCAAGAATGCAGAACGTATGGCAGGCTTGGCCACATAGCTAAAGTATGCCGGTCAGGAAAGAAGACCAGCAACAAAAAGTCACCGCAAGGAAAATACATAAAGGTGCACAAGGTGACAAAGACCAGTTCGAACGAACAGAAGTCAGATTCAGACGCTAGCAGTAATGAACTGGGTAGCTTAAGAGTACACAACGTTGGTAAGGATGCAGATCTCCAGACAATTTGGGTCACTCTTCAGATAGCAGGAGTCCAAGTAAAGATGGAATTGGACACTGGATCGGCATTGACGGTCATGAATAAGAAAGATTACAAAAGGTTATTCCAACATATTCCCCGACGGGATACGGAGATTATATTGAAAACATACACGGGGCAAAGAGTGTACCCCATCGGAAAGATAGAGGTAAAAGTGGTCCACAAGGGCGAAGAAAGCCAAGTAATGGACTTATATGTGCTACCTGAAGGAGGTCCACCGCTACTGGGACGGGAGTGGATTAGGAAAATGAATATGGACTGGCACTCCTTAAAAGCACTAACGGTAGATTCCGGGGAAACAGATGTCAAACCTAAACGATTGTCCAAAATATTGGATGATGCTAAAGAGGTGTTCCAGCAAGGACTGGGAACACTGAAAGGAATTACGGCAAACATCAAGATTGATGAACATGCACAACCAAAATTTTTCAAAGCCAGACCGGTACCCTATGCAATACGACCTACTGTAGAAGCGGAACTGGAAGCGCTAGAACGTTCAGGTGTACTGTCTAAGGTAGATTGGAGTGAGTGGGCTACGCCCATTGTTCCCGTTATGAAACGTCCTTCGAGCAACAAGCCAGGAGAACCAGGGAACGTTCGCATCTGTGGAGATTTCAAGATCACCGTTAATCCGGTGCTTCACACGGTGCAGTATCCGCTTCCGCGGATCGAGGATATTTTTGCTTCGTTGTCTGGTGGGAAACACTTCACCAAGATAGACCTGGCGCAGGCGTACCTGCAGATGGAGGTTGAAGAAGAGTCACGCCAGTACCTCACGATCAACACGCATAGAGGTTTGTACCGGTATAATAGGCTGGTTTTTGGAGTGGCATCGGCTCCGGCAATTTGGCAGAGGGTCATGGAGCAGGTATTACAGTGAATTCCAGGCACACAATGTTACCTGGACGATATTCTGATTACAGGTGATGGTGATGAAGAACACCTCGCAAACTTGGAACTGGTGCTCAACAGACTGAAAGAGTATGGACTTAGAGTTAATCGGCAGAAATGTGAGTTCTTTCAGAAGCGGATCTCGTACTGTGGTCATGTCATTGACCGGGAGGGGCTTCATAAGTCTCCTGACAAGATAAAGGCAGTTGTAAAGGCTCCCGCTCTGGATAATGTCTCTCAGTTGAGGTCGTTTCTGGGATTGATTAACTATTACCATAAGTTTCTACCGAATCTATCCATGGTACTGCACCCGCTGAACGCTCTTTTACAGAAGGGGGTACCATGGGAATGGAGCGAAAACTGTAAGAAGGCATTTCGCAAAAGCAAAGAATTGATCACCTCAGAGGAAGTGTTGACTCACTTCAACCCGACACTGCCTATTCGGTTGGCTTGTGATGCTTCTCCATATGGTATTGGGGCAGTACTCTCACACAAGTTGCCAAATGGCACGGAAAGGCCAGTCGCGTTTGCATCCACATCATTGACCTCCGCTGAGCGCAACTATGCGCAGATCGATAGGGAGGCTCTCAGCCTTGTATGGGGAGTGAAGAAGTTTAATCATTACCTGCAGGGCCAAAAATTCACACTTCTGACAGACCATCAGCCGTTGGTATCCATTTTTAACCCTAAGAAGGGTGTTTCGGTGATGACAGCACAGCGACTCCAGAGATGGTCCCTTTTCCTAGGGGCACATCAATATCAAATAGAATTCAAAGGTACAAAGCAGCATGGCAATGCTGATGGGCTGTCGCGCCTGCCACTACCTGAAGCAGAAGAGACGACGAAAGTTGACCCTGTTGAGTTATTTCATTCGACCATCATCGAGTGTTTACCAGTCACCAATGCAAGTATTGAAAGAGAAACCAGGAACGACCCGACACTGTCCCGAGTTTACGAGGTGGCAGTGAAGGGATGGCCAACACATGGTGATCCTCTGTTACCGGCATTCTCGGCAAGGCGAGACCAGCTGTCCGTCTGCCATGGTACTTTGATGTACGGGACAAGAGTGATTATTCCTCCCAAGTTACGGGAAAGAGTTCTAAAGGAACTGCATGAAGGTCATCTGGGGGGAGTTAAGATGAAAAGTCTTGCTAGGGCTTATGTATGGTGGCCGGGCATTGACCAACAGATAGAGGAGTTGACAAAAAGCTGCGCTGGGTGCCAAAAAGTGCAAAATGCACCTCCGATCGCACCGCTACACCCATGGGAATGGCCTTCAGCCCCATGGCAACGCGTACATATTGACTTTGCTGGTCCATTCATGGACTCCATGTTCCTAATTGCGGTGGACGCACATTCCAAATGGCCAGAAGTGATCAAGATGAATACCACTACTTCAGAAAAGACAATTGCGGTGTTAAGAACAATATTCGCAAGGAACGGATTGCCAGAACAGATATGTTCGGACAACGGACCACAGTTCGTGTCGGAAGAATTCCAAAAATTCTTAAAGAAGAATGGGGTGAAACATTATACCTCTGCCCCATATCATCCGGCGACAAACGGGTTGGCCGAGAGATTTGTCCAAACATTCAAAAAGGCAATAAAGGCCATGAACGATGATCAGATTCCGTTACAACACAAGGTGGACAATTTCCTAATGGCATATCGAAACGCCGCTCATGCAGTGACTAACCAAAGTCCTGCCATGATGTTTTATAACAGGAGGTTGCGGTCCAGGTTGGACTTGTTAAAACCAAATGTGCGGAGGGAAGTGGAAAACAAACAGTTCCGGCATATTAATAACAAGTCCACTCGAAGTTTCGACGTAGGACAACCAGTGTTGGCAAGGGGCTATGGAAACGAAAAATGGCAGTCCGGAACAATTCGGGCCAGACAAGGACCTCTGATGTACACAGTAGATATTGGTAACAATGTGATAAGGCGTCATGCGGATCAACTGGTAGAATCAAGAGCAAGGGTCGAACCCATGGTTGTGACAGAGACAACTGTGGAAGACGTTAATGAACCTGAAGCATCTACCTCGGCAGGGACTGTACCTGATGATGACGTCCAATACATAGGAAACCAACAAGAAGAGTCACCTCAGCAACAAGAATCAGAGACCACTGAAAGGCGTTATCCAAACCGAATCAGAAGGCCTCCTGAGAGACTGAACCTTTGGACTGTTTATACCTGAAGTTATATATGTATATATGTTATGATGTTATGTTAAATGGGGATATGACTGTTAAGCTAAAAAGGGAGGATTGTGGTGTATGTAACCTGTTCCACCTTAAGAGAACTTAAGCCTGTTCCACCTTAAGAGATGTACTACTTTCTCTGGCTGCTGTATACGTAATACCGGTGGTGACCACCGGTATATAAGTACTGTGTAGTGATATTGTATTTAGTATAGTCCTGACCTCCAACTAGTAAAGACCTGTTGAACTTTATTCTTGTAGTCTGTGTCAGTAATTAATCTTAATACAACTGGAACACATAGACTTAACAGTTACCCCTGTCATTCAGCCACTGTGCCGCATCCCACTTGCTCTCCGTGACGGGGTCACAGCTGAACTAAAGCAGCTACTGGAAGCTGGCATCATCAAACCAGTTGATGCCTCCCCATGGGTCTCCAACCTGGTGGTCGCAACGAAAAAGTCAGGTGGTCTATGCGTCTGTGTCGATCTTCAAGCAGTGAATAAGGCCGTAATCCCTGACAAATATCCACTGCCCACGTCAGAGGAACTCACAGTGCAGTTCTATGGTTCCATCCTGTTCTTGAAACTGGTCCTTCGACAGGGCTATCTACAGGTTCCCCTCCACCCCAACAGCAGGGACCTCACTGCTTTTGTGACACATGCTGGCGCCTTTCGGTACACCAGGATGCCATTTGGACTTAGCTCTGCACCCAGCTGCTTCCAAAAGGTGATGTCCTCTGTGCTCGCGGGCATTCCTGGGGTGGCCATCTACCTGGATGACATCGTCGTGCATGGGCCCTCGACCTCCACTCACGACGAACGCCTTCACAGAGTTTTCACAGCTCTAGCAAAACACAAGCTCACACTGAATGGCAAAAAGTGTGTCTTTGCTGTTTCAGAGATCGAATTTGTGGGGTTTCGGTTGTCGGCTGACTGTATATCCCCACTCCAGTCAAACGTGGATGCCATTCACAGCATCCCAGAACCCAGCTCTGCAGCACAGGTTGCCTCCTTCCTTGGCATGACTGGGTACTACCTGAAGTTTTTGCCCCAGTACTCAGCCACCACAGCCCCACTGCGCCAGCTCCTGCGAAAGGATGAGCCCTGGGTGTGGTCACAAGCCTGTACGGAAGCTGTTCGCCTCCTCAAATCGCAGCCCACGTTGCCTCCAGTGTTGGCTCACTTTGACGTCGCCAGCCCCACCCTCGTCACCTGCGACGCGTCCGCTGCAGCTGTGGGGGCGGTGTTATCGCAGATACAGAATGGAGTGGAGAAACCAATCGCCTTTGCCTCCCGAGCCCTTAGCCCCACCGAACAGAAGTACTCAGTAGGTGAGCGTGAGGCGCTGGCGTGCGTCTGGGCATGTGAGCGGTGGCACCTGTACACGTATGGCCGTGCCTTCACCCTGCGAACCGATCACCAGGCTCTCACTGCCCTGCTGTCGACATCCGGCACGGGCCACAGACCACTGCGTCTACACCGCTGGTCTGACCGCCTCCGCCAATACAATTTCAGTCTCCAGTTCACACCAGGACGTGACAATGTTGTTGCAGATGTGCTCTCCCGCACTGTCTCTGCCCTAGCCCCACTCGTCGGGTCTGAACATGTGGAACAGGATATCGCCCAGATGCTGCACACGCCTCTCCAAACCACAGTCTCTCTCCAGGAGCTCAAAGAGGCCTCTGAACAGGATCCGGCCCTCTCCCAGTTGTGCACCTTCATCAGAGATGGCTGGCCTCGCAAGGTGCCTGAGGAACTGTCTGCCTACTCCAGAGTTAAAGAGGAGCTCTCCTGCTGGAATGACTCCTGTATTGCACGTGGGCTCTGCACTGTGGTCCCAAGTGCCCTTCGTGCGCGTGTTTTATCCATGGCGCATGAGGACCACTTGGGCATAGTGAAGCTCAAACAACGATGCCGAGACCTAGTGTGGTGGCTGGGTATCGACAGGGAAATCGAGTCAAGGACTGTGCAGCCTGCCTTGTAAGTGGCAAGACTGGCCACCAAGCTCCCCCACCCCTGCAACCCCTTGCCTGGCCCCCTCAGCCCTGGGAGCACCTGCAGCTGGACGTCTGCGGGGAGATCCATGGTGTCCCCCACCATCAACGGTTCCTAGTGGTGACCTATGCCCTGCACTCAAAATAGCCAGAGGTCACTGCCGTGGGCTCCGTCACCTCTCGGGTCATCATTGATATCCTTGAGTCCCTCTTCTCCCGCTGGGGGCATCCAAAGGCCATCACCACAGACAATGGCCCCCAAATGGTCTCTTCGGAACTCTCCTCTTACCTTGAGAGCAAGGGCATCCGTCACATTCGCACAGCGTACTACCACCCCGAGTCAAATGGGGGGGTGGAGCGTTTTAACCAGACACTGAAAAATGGCCTCAGAGCACACCTATCCCAGGGCTGTGCATTTGACAAGGCCCTCCTCCACACACTGCTGCACTACAGAGCCTCCCAGCATTCCACTACAGGGGTCTCACCCGCATCCCTCATGCTAGGCCGTGAGCTCATGCTGCCCCTTGGCAGGCTCCGCCCCTCGCTAGCTCAGAGCCCTGCTCCACCGGCTCAAGCCACAGTCGCTAGGCAGCAGGAGAAGATGAAACTCCGCTTCGACCAGTCGAAGAGGGCCAAGACGCCCAACATCTCAGTCTCCGATTGGGTCAGAGTCCGCAGGCCTCACTGCAATAATAAGATGGCGTCATTCTGGTCCTCCCCTCTCCAAATCAGCCGCCAACTTGGACCAGCCACTTTCTGCCTCACTGACGGCTCTCGGTGGCATGCCAACCGCCTTCGGAAGGTGCCAGCACACCCTGATGTGGGATTATACGGACCTAACCCCCAAGCCTTACCCCCAGAGTGGCGGGATGCACATGTGACTCAGCCAGCCAACCCCCAAGCAGATGATGTGCCTCAGCCTGCTCCTCAGCAGTCCCCACTTCAGCCTGCTCTTCACCAGTCCACACCTCGGCCTGTTCGTACACGTTCTCGCCCTGGCCACCTACAGGACTTTGTCACTACATTTCATGTTTGAAATTCTGTGAGGGGGGAGGAAATGTTATGTCTGACATTGGTGATAGGTACTCGATTGCCTTGGCCTGAGCACATGGAGTTTGATAGTGCTGTTATCATTGTATTGTGTATAGGTATTCGATTGCTTGTGCCTGGAAGTGTGTGTGTGTGTGGCAGCCATTATAAAAGCACCATGAACTGAACTCTGCTGACGGTCTCTGGATTATCTTTGCAAACGCAACAGAAACGTTGACTCTATTTTCTCTCCACGGAGAGGGCTTTAAACTAACTAGTGGGGGGGAGGTTCCTAGAGAGCACATAATAAAAATGACAACAGAGAAGGTCATAGGCTTAGGTAGCAGTGGGGAAATTAAAAACCAGAGCGTGTCAGGAAGGGGCAGAAGGTATGGAGTAAAAGGTAAAGTAATAAAAAGGGCAAAAGCAGGAACTAAGTGTCACAAAACATATTTGAAAGTTCTCGATCTGAATGCACGTAGCATTCGTAACAAAATAGACGAGTTAATGGCACAAATAACTACATATGGGTATGATCTTGTGGCCATTACAGAAACATGGCTGCAGGGTGACAATGCCTGGGAATTAAACATACCAGGTTATTTAACGATCAGGAAGGACAGGCAGGAAGGAAGGGGAGGTGGGGTGGCTATGTTAATAAAGGAAGGAATCACTGTAATACAGAGAAATGATATTGGGTCAAAAGATCAGGATAACGAAACAGTTTGGGTGGAGGTAAGGAATAATAAGGGGAAAAAAACACTAGTGGGCGTAGTCTATAGGCCTCCGAACAGTGGCAACTCTGTTGGATGGAGTATCAATCAGGAAATAGTTGAGGCTTGTAATAAGGGAACATCTATAATTATGGGGGATTTTAACTATCATATTAATTGGACAAATCAAATTGGGCAGGGCTGCCTTGAGGATGAGTTCATTGAGTGTATTACGGATGGGTTTCTTGAGCAGTATGTAACTGAACCGACCAGGGGGCAAGCAACCTTAGATCTGGTCCTGTGTAACGAGATGGGATTAATTAAAAATGTCCTAGTAAAGGATCCCCTTGGAATGAGTGACCATAACATGGTTGAATTCCATATTCAATTAGAGGGTGAGAAGGTTGGATCTCAAACAAGCGTGCTAAGCTTGAATAAAGGAGACTATGAAGGCATGAGAGCGGAATTGAGTAGAGTGTATTGGGAAAATAGATTAAAGGGTAAGACGATACATGATCAGTGGTGTACATTTAAGGAGTTATTTTACAACTTCCAAAAAATATATATTCCACTGAGAAGAAAAGGGTGTAAAAGAAAAGACAGCCATCCGTGGCTAAGTAAAGAAATTAAGGATAGTATTCGACTAAAAACAAGGGCATATAAGGTAGCCAAATTTAGTGGGAGGATAGAGGATTGGGAAAACTTTAAAAGACAGCAAAAAATAACAAAAAGATTGATTAAGAAAGGGAAGATAGATTATGAAAGTAAATTAGCAAAAAATATAAAAACAGATAGTAAGAGTTTTTATAGTTATACAAAAAGAAAAAGGGTGGCTAAAGTAAATGTTGGTCCCTTAGAGGATGAGACCGGGAAATTAATGGTGGGAAATATGGAGATGGCAAAAACACTGAATGAATATTTTACATCAGTCTTTACAATAGAATACACTAAGAATATCCCAACACTGGACAAACAGGGGGCTAAAGGAGGGGAGGAGCTAAACACGATCAAAATCACTAAGGAAGTGGTACTCGGTAAAATAATGGGACTCAAGGCGGATAAATCACCTGGACCTGATGGCTTACATCCTAGGGTCTTGAGGGAAGTGGCGGTAGGGATTGTGGATGCATTGGTAATAATTTTCCAAAACTCCCTGGACTCGGCAAAGGTCCCGGCAGACTGGAAAACTGCTAATGTAACACCCTTATTTAAAAAGGGCAGTAGACAGAAGGCTGGAAACTATAGACCGGTTAGCCTAACATCTGTGGTAGGTAAAATTTTGGAGTCCATTATTAAGGAGACAGTAACAGGACATTTGGATAATCATAATTTAATAGGACAAAGTCAGCATGGTTTTATGAAGGGGAAGTCATGTTTGACAAATTTGCTGGAGTTCTTTGAGGAAGTAACGTATAGGGTGGATAAAGGCGAACCAGTGGACGTAGTGTATTTAGACTTCCAAAAGGCATTTGACAAGGTGCCACACAAAAGATTATTGCTTAAGATAAAAAATCACGGGATTGGGGGTAGTATTCTGGCATGGATAGAGGATTGGCTATCTAACAGAAGGCAGAGAGTTGGGATAAATGGTTCATTCTCAGACTGGCAATCAGTAACTAGTGGTGTTCTGCAGGGGTCAGTGCTGGGTCCCCAACTCTTTACAATCTATATTAACGATTTGGAGGAGGGGACCGAGTGTAACATATCAAAGTTTGCAGATGATACTAAGATGGGAGGGAAAGTAGTGAGTGAGGAGAACATAAAAAACCTGCAAGGGGACATCGACAGGCTAAGTAAGTGGGCAGAGATTTGGCAGATGAAATACAATACTGGAAAGTATGAGGTTATGCACTTTGGCAGGAAAAATCGTAGAGCAAGTTATTATCTTAATGGCAAGAAACTGGAAAGTACTGAAGGACAAAGGGATCTGGGGGTCCTGGTGCACGAAACTCAAAAGGTTAGTATGCAGGTGCAGCAAGTGATTAAGAAGGCCAATGGAATGTTGGCTTTCATTGCTAGGGGGATAGAATATAAAAATAGGGAGGTATTGCTTCAGTTGTACAAGGTATTGGTGAGACCGCACCTGGAATACAGCATACAGTTTTGGTGTCCATACTTAAGAAAGGACATACTTGCTCTCGAGTCAGTACAAAGAAGGTTCACTCGGTTAATCCCGGGGATGAGTGGATGGACATATGAGGAGAGGTTGAGTAGATTGGGACTCTACTCATTGGAGTTCAGAAGAATGAGAGGCGATCTTATTGAAACATATAAGATTGTGAAGGGGTTGGATCGGGTGGATGCGGGGAAGATGTTCCCGATGATGGGTGAAACTAGAACTAGGGGGCATAGTCTTAGAATAAGGGGCTGCTCTTTCAAAACTGAGATGAGGACGAATTACTTCACTCAGAGGGTGGTAGGTCCATGGAATATGCTGCCCCAAAAAGCTGTAGAAGCTGCATCATTACATAAATTTAAAACAGACATAGACAGTTTCCTAGAAGTAAAGGGAATTAAGGGTTACGGGGAGCGGGCAGGAATTTGGACATGAGTCTAGCTTCGGATCGGTCATGGCCCTGTGGGTAGCGGAGCGGGCCCAGGGGCCATGTAGCCTGATCCTGCTCCTATTTCGTGTGTCTAATTCTGTTAGATTCAGGAGATGGTTCTGTGATAGTGGATTGGCGGTTAGGATCAGATCAGCCATGATCTTATTGAATGGCGGAGCAGGCTCGAGGGGCCGATTGGCCTACTCCTGCTCCTATTTCTTATGTTCTTATGTTGCCTGGCCTGCTGAGTTTTTCCAGCATTTTCTGTTGTTATTCAAAAAATGTGGTTTTGAGTAAATTTTTTATCAATTAATTAATTTTAAGTGGTCATTATTGTAGATCTCTGGAGAGGTTGATCACATTGCTTACTAAGAGAAGCACTATGGGGGTAAAATTCCTCTTAACAATTTTCATGAAAAAATTTATATCCTGTTTTGTACTCACCCCAATCTTTTTACCAAATTTAAAAGGGCTATTTTAGCCTCTTTACTCATCAGAAAGACTAGATTATTTGCCTCAGATTCATGAAAAGAAGACAACTAGAAAGTTAAAAACATGTAGATGTTCATAGTAATACATAAATTGCAAATATAATTGCAGATGTGGGAAGCCATTTGGGCCATCTAGTGCATTATTTCATAGAAACCCACAATCTTCCCTCACAACATCTAATTTATTTTTTTAATGATTCCACTACCCTACCTGAAAAACCATTCCAGGTATTAATCACAATCTGCACACAGATGTGCTTCCTGATGTCTATCCTGAATTTGCCTTTTACTAATTTGTACCTATATCCTATAGCAGTGGTTTACTCTGGGGGAAAAAATGCTTTGAATGAACCTTTTCTATTTCACTTAGTATATTATATACCTCTATACGGTCCCCTCTCATTCACCTGGTTTCGAGACTAGAGTTTGAGTTTACTAACCTTTTCTCATAACTTAATCCTCTAATACGAAGGATCAACCTCCTGGGTCTTCTCTGCACCAAGCTATTTCCAGGGTTTGGATATCCCTCTTGTGTCTCAGTGACCAAAACTGAATGCAATTCTCAAGGTACAGCCTGAGCAAAGCATAATACAACTTTAATATTCCATAAAAACTAAAAACAAAAAAAAATGCTGTTCTAAATGTAGAAATTTAGAGAACAATTTCAGAATGCAGCTGCACTCCTGATGCTACAGAACTCGCCCCATTTACATGACCAGGCAGTTTTTACAACAGCTGGATCCACTTTAAAGCAAACTGTTTCATGAACAGCAACAATTTCACCATCCCCAAAGCCATTAACCAGCAGTCTTGTTAATTGGCTTGTTTTGCCTCTGGCAGCAGCGTTTACATTGGTATCTGCAGAACCATTGCTCAGCTAATGTATTCAGTGCAGGTACCTTCTCTAAAATAGATGATTCAATGCGGGAGGTAGAGGAAAATAGTCCAATAAAGTGTTCTAAAGGTAGCTTTATATCATGCAAGACCCATGGTAGTGTTGCTGGTCTTGGTCAGTCAGGCAGTTTTACATTTGACTTGCACCCAGCTGCGCAAAACCCATGATCAGTAAGCCAACTACCAAGTAGTGCAATATAAAAACAAAAAGAGAAAGGTTGCAACGGTTGGTATGTGGTTTATTCGTTAGAAATAAAATAAAAGTAGTTTGAAAGAGAGAATGAAAAGAGGGAAGGGGGTAAGCCAATGCAAAAAGGATTTAAAAATTAGATATTTTTATTTAAAAAAAGTCATTTTTGTTAATATTAAATAAAGCTATTACTGGCATCTAAATAGTTTTATTATTGTAATAATGGGCCGGATATTCCGATCCCTGCAGGTGGGTACGCGCTGTGTACCCACCCGTAGGAACATCGGAGATGCCGGTTTCAGGCATGTGCTGAAAACCGGCATTTCCGATCTGTCAAGAATGATCTTGACAGATCCTCCGGCTGCCCTGGAGAAGGGCCTTTGTGGGCGGATAGTTCTGCTTTTTGGAGACCCTCCTCCTGCAGAAAACCCTTACAATTCTTGCGCCTGGTAAAAGCAGGCATAAGGCCTGCTTTTTACCAGGATAAGAGTTGAAAAAAGTTTTTTTTTTTAAATTTCCACTGATTTATCATTTAAAAATACTTTTTAAAAAAAAGTTAAGTTTATTTTTAGCCCCGTAAAAAAACTTCAATTATTTTTTCAAAAATTTAAAGTTTTGTTTAAAAGTTAATTTATTGTACTTTCAAGTCATTATAAAAATGTGATTTTTAAAAAAAAAATATTTAAAGTTTTACTATTTTTTCATTGATCTCCATTCATATATTTGACAGGTCTTCCTGTTAAATGTATGAAGGGAGATTCCCTTCTTTGATTGGCTCCCCATGGCCCACGTGATCCCAGGGACGCTGCGAACTACCTGCACCTCTGGGATACGTGGGTCCTGCGCACCGGCAGTTTGGAGAGGCCCAGCATCGGAATTGTGCACATCCCGGGAGCCCTCAGGTAAGGGCGCAGATTTTTCCAGATCACAGTCCTCCGCCCGCGGGAGGCCTGCGATCGGAATATCTGGGCCACTAGGTTTGTTTCATCATAACAGTGTCACAAAATGGCTACCTCAGAGGAACTGGAATTCCCTGGGGTTGGCAGCAGTCTAGAGGTTATGAGCAACTTTTGTTTTGCTCAATTATGTCCAGCACTCCATCCAAACTTGGTAACGGAAAGAGGGAAAAGGCTGTACACGGTGAATTGGGCTATGGTTATCCTTACTCTGTCCCCATTATGCTGTCTAAACAGTAACAAATGGATCTATTTCGAAAAGAATTGTAACTTTAAAAAAAAAAAAATGATAATTGCAAGTGATTACGAGATAATGATAATTGAGCTTTACTGGATCGTATTTGCTGAAACAGTTGTCAAAATGACAGATGGTTATAGTCATTGTGTAGCAAGTGAACAATGCAGCTATTGAAAAGCTGAAATACCAATGAATTTGTATTCCTCTCCATGTCTGGTATATTGATTTGTTTGGAGAATTACTTCCCTGTAGTGATTTCTTTAATTTTTTCACATAGAGTTGCTTCAGTTGCATCTTCAAAAAATATCTTAGCTGGCATTCCCCTCTTTGGGCAGTGTTCCAGGAAGAGGAGACTTCTGCACACCCATCCAAACCCGACCCATTTCCCTAGTTTGAGTGATGCATTGTGGGATTACCGAGATTGCCAGTGAAAAGAGGAAAATCTCAAAAATGCTGCAGTGGTGATGCTGATGCAGCACCAGAAGGGCCAGCATGGGACTTTAAAGGGACAAAAGTGCCCACAGGTCAGAATGCCTGTCCTATGAAGGCCTTGGCTGAAACTGTGGCCTTCAGCAGGTTAGTGATGAGGGTCAGAATGGAGGGAGAGGAAGCCGCTACAAGGCCTTCTCACTTTATGGGGGTCCTCAGGGCCATCACCTCCGCTTTCTGGGACCTGCTGCTAAATTCCCCATGGTTGCCGGGGTGGGGGGTGGGGGGGGGGGGGGGGTGGTGCGATAGCACTTTTTTTTTAAGTCTTGATCAACCCATATACTCAGGAGGCCAAAGGGACATGGCTGGCATCTAGGGGTAGGGAGCCTGGGCAACCCTACCCCACTGGTGGGCAGGTGCTAGATTTTCTGGCTTCATGGTGCAGGTAAGCACACATTTGCATGTGACTACCTGCCCCATGCAAATAAGGGGCCCTCCCACTGACTCCACAAACTACAGCGGGATCCCACTGGAGGGCACCAGCAGGCACAATCTTGGTGAAACTGTCTGGATCGCATCCTGTGGATTTTTGGCGTCAGTTTGTTTAAGTGCAAGTACTTACTGTCTACATTTTTTTTAGGATCCTTGTTTCTAATCTTCAGGGACTAATAGAAAAGCAAAGTGGCTCCAGTCCTCGCCGCCGCCGGTCAAATCCTCTCTACAGCTACGAAGTTTATCATTCTTTAGAAGAGGTATGTAGATAAAGCCACACCAATTCTAAAAAGTGGTTCTGTGTGTCATTTATATGAAAGAAATATACCATACTGGAAATGCATGCAGGCTGTTAAATTTGGGCTAAAGAAACAACGGCCGGAATTTTGCAGGGGGGCCAGCAGGCGTGATCGGTGGCAGGTCGGATGGGGTTGTTTGACAGCGGGTCGGGACCCTGCTGTCAACCCGCCGCCGCGCGCTTTTCCCAATGTCGGGCCTGGCAGCGCTGAGCAGACCCGACAGGCAGCAGCGGGCGACCCAATTAATCTTATTATTGACTTGTTGACAGATCATTAACAGGCTTTTTTAACTTACCTTTTCACTTTAACTTCATGGCTACGGGAGCCACGCTGTTACGGAAGTGGCCATTACTCCAGCTCATTCCTTGACAGCTTCAAATGTGCACTAAAATCTCCCACCTGACAGATCTTCACTTTACTCAGCCACAAGCTGTTTTCAGTCCATTTCGAGCACAGATTCTGCAGGCTTTCCACTTTCCACTCTCCATCCAGTATCACTTCTTTGGAAGAACACACTCACCATTGACAGAATGCTTCTATCATCTCTACTTCACCTGCCATCTATTCCATCAACATGGGTGCCTTTATACCATCTCATCTTGGTCCTCAGAATCCCACCACGACCGGCCCAACACCAGCAGCACCAACAACACCACCAACCTTCTCTGCAATCACCTGATGCTGCACAGGACAGAGAGCATCAGCACCTGAGCACATTGCTGCCCGGGAGGCATGAGATGGCCTCACCATGGCCAGATTTACTTCACTTGGTGCTTTACACCCTGGCTGCCACATGATGCACCAGGTTGGCACCACCCCACACCAACACCATAAAGCATCCCTACAATGTCCAAGCCATTCCTTTCACACTCACCACCATTGCGGGAGGTACCATTATGTCTCACCATTCACTGCAACTCACTAAGCCACTTCCAAAGGTGCCCACAAATCTGTCTAAGAACGCAAAGTGTTGAAAATGAAGGTTTCAATGTTTGACAGCACATTAACAGAAACTTTGCATGAACATTGGATAAAACACCCAAGTGGCTACCCTTGTGTGTTGTTAGTTGGTATGATTGCACTAGGATGAGGGCGAGTATGAAGGGTGGCCAGTGTGACTTTAATCTACATATAGATTGGTCTAACCAAACTAGTAACAATACTGTGGAAGAGGAATTCCTAGATGGTTTCCTGGACCAATATGTCGAGGAACCAACTAGAGATCAGGCCATCTTAGACTGGGTATTATGTAATGAGAAAGGATTAATTAGCAACCTTGTTGTGCGAGGCCCCTTCGGGAGGAGCGATCATAATATGATAGAATTCTTCATTAAGATGGAGAGTGAAATCGTTGTTTCAGAGAGTTGGGTACTGAATGAATTTAAATAAAGGAAACTATGATGGTATGAGGTGCGAGTTGGCTAGGGTGGATTGGGGAATGTTACTTAAAGGGTTGACGGTGAATAGGCAATGGCAAACATTTAAAGATCGCATGGATGAACTACAGAATTTGTTCATCCCTGTTTGGCATAAAAATAAAACAAAAAAGGTGACTCAACATTGACTAACAAGGGAAATTAGGGATAGCATAAGACCTAAGGAGAGGACATATAAATTGGCCAGAAAAAGCAGCAAACCTGAGGATTGGGAGCAGTTTAGGATTCAGCAAAGGAGGACAAAGGGATTAATTAAGAAGGGGAAAATAGAGTGTGAGAGTAAGCTTTCAGGGAACATAAAAACTGGCTGTAAAAGCTTCTATAGATATGTGAAGAGAAAAAGATTGGTAAAGTCAAGCATAGGTCCCTTGCAGTCTCAATCAGGGGAATTTATAATGGGGAACAAAGACATGGCAGACCAACTAAACACATATTTGGTTCTGTCTTCACAAAGGAGGACACAAATAAACTCCGAGATGTTGGGGAACATAGGGCCTAATGAGAGGGAGGAACTGAATGAAATCAGTATTTGTAGGGAAATGGTGTTAAGGAAATTGACGGGATTGAAGGCCGATAAATCCCCAAGGCCAGATAATCTACATCCTAGGGTACTTAAGGAAGTGACCCTAGAAATAGTAGATGCATTGCTGGTCATCTTCCAAAATTCTATAGACTCTGGAACAGTTCCCATGGATTGGAGGGTAGCTAATGTAACCCCACTATTTAAAAAAGGTGGTAAAGAAAAAATGGGGAATTATAGACCGGTAAGCCTGACATCGGTAGTGGGGAAAATGCTAGAGTCCATTATAAAAGATGTAATAGCAGAGCACTTGGAAAACAGTGACAGGATCGGACAAAGTCAACATGGATTTACAAAAGGTAAATCATGCTTGACTAATCTACTGGAATTTTTTGAGGATGTAACTGGTAGAATAGATAAGGGAGAACCAGTGGATGTGGTGTATTTGAACTTTCAGAAGGCTTTCGATAAGGTCCCGCATAAGAGACTAGCGTGCAAAGTTAAAGCACAAGGGATTGGGGGCAAGGCACTGACTTGGATAGAAAACTGGTTGGCAGACAGAAAGCAAAGAGTTGGAATAAACGGGTCTTTTTCCGAGTGGAAGGCAGTGACTAGTGGGGTACCGCAGGGATCGGTGCTAGGACCCCAGTTATTCACAATATATATTAATGATCTAGACAAGTGAACTAGATGTAATATCTCCAAGTTTGCAGACGACGCAAAGCTGGGTGGGTGTGTGTGCTGTGAGGAGGATGCAGGGAAATTCCAGTACAATTTGGGCAGGTTGGGCGAATGGGCAGATGCATGGCAGATGCAGTATAATGTGGATAAATGCGAGGTTATCCACTTTGGTGGCAAAAACAGGAAGGCAGATTATTATCTGAACGGCAGTAGATTGGGAAAAGGGGAAGTGCAACGAGACCTGCATGTCCTTGTGCACCAGTCACTGAAGGTAAACATGCAGGTGCAGCAGGCGGTTAAGAAGGCAAATGGTATGTTGGCCTTCATAGCGAGAGAATTCGAGTACAGGAGCAAGGATGTCTTGTTGCAGTTGTACAGGGCCTTGGTGAGACCACACCTTGAGTATTGTGTGCAGTTTTGGTCGCCTTATCTGAGGAAGGATGTTCTTGCCATGGAGGGAGTGCAGCGAAGATTCACCAGACTGATACCTGGGACGGCAGGAATGACATATGAAGAGAGATTGGGTCAATTAGGCTTATATTCGCTAGAATTTAGAAGAATGAGAGGGGATCTCATTGAAACTTATAAAATTCTAACAGGACTAGACAAACTAGATGCAGGAAGGCTGTTCCCGATGGCGGGGGAGTCCAGAACCAGGGGTCACAGTCTAAGGATAAGGGGTAAGCCATTTAGGACTGAGATGAGGAGGAATTTCTTCAGCCAGAGAGTGGTGAACCTGTAGAATTCTCTACCACAGAAGACAGTTGAGGCCAATTCATTAAATATATTCAAGAAGGAGTTAGATATATTTCTTAAGGCTAAGGGGATCAAGGGATATGGGGAGAAAGCAGGGACACGGTACTGAATTTAGATGATCAGCCATGATCTCATTGAATGGAGGAGCAGGCTCGAGGGGCCGAATGGCCTGCTCCTGCTCCTATCTTCTATGTTTCTATGTGATGGGGATGTGATAATGTAGATAGAGAGGGATGGGTGGAGGTGCAAGATAAGTTGATGTGAGTAAGGCTTTTCAGGGGTAGGGAAGGCAGAGTGATGGGGATGTGATGAGAAGCACCGCAGGATGAAGCTGAGTGTGGCATTGTACTAATGTTTAGTAATCTAATGAGATCATTGAAAGGTTTGCGCCACTGCACCCAGATCCTCCTGATGACATCCCTGCTTGTGACCTCCTGTGCAATGTGCAACCAAGCTGTGTTGGTCTCCTGAGGAGGTCTTTTCCGCCCATGGGAAGGGAAGAAGACCTCCCTGCATGCTCTGACTCCCTCAATAAGCATATGGAGGGAGTCATGGGAGAACCTGGGTGCAGCCGTGCATCTCTGTGCAATGCTTATCGGTGTTTGCAGCACTTTAATGCTGTAGAACACTGATAGCACAAATGTCAAAATAAAGTTGGCCATGGTCCCTTTAAGGAAACCGGCTAATGACGCATCATCAAATGACATCACCAGACCCGCTTCCTCTAATTGGACCGGGAAATGCGTTGGGTGGGCTTAACCAGAGCTATCAACGGAAAGTCATTTCACAGAGCGGGATAGAGCCAGCAGCGGGGCCGGGACCTACCATCGACATCGCCCTGGACCCGCTGAGGTGAGAAAAATCCCAGCCAATAAGATTTGGATATCATTTTAAGAAATACACAAAGAAAAATTGGACAATTAGGAAAAAAATAGATCAAATTCATTTGAAAAAGTTTCAGGTTGTGAGAAAGAGCATAGCTTCTTATTGAATACGTATATCTTTGGAGGGTGGTGTCTGATGTGAAACATATCATAGCTGACTTAAAATGTGCTACTTCAGCCTTCCACACTGGCTCAATTGATTAGAGCGCTGTGCCATGCACTCTGGTAAGGTCCCAGGTTAGATTTTCAATCTGCTGAAATAGCTGATCTGTTAGGACAGCTGTAGGAACACTACAATTTCTGGGATAAATAGAAAACTAGCGAGAGAGCCCCCTGTTGATCTCAAACCAGTGACCTCCAACTGGAAGTGTACAAGTCTACTTGCAGGTGAGGACATTGATTTCTACCCAGCATAGAATACCCAACTGATACTCGCTGTCTTGGTTCATACATGAAAAATAGGCACTTGGGTTAGGCACTGGAAAGCAGCAAAGATGTGTGGAACTCTACCTCACCAATGCCTCCAGGAAAAGAAGAAAGGTCAATGGTCACCTATATATTTTTTTATATCTATATATATAAATCGGTACTTCTGTCATTCTGTCATTCTGTCATTCTGTCTATCTGTCTATCTGTCTGTCATCGCGTGTGCATTGCGGGTATGCACTCGAAAGTTACAGGGCGTACCAATGCGCGCGTTACCTCCAAAGAAAGCTTACGCTTCCGAGACGGTTTTAAGCGTATTTACGTTTCGGCCGGGCTAAAATTGCGCCCGCGGTATCCCAAAAACCTTCAACATTCCGCTCATTAGCATCTCATTATCCGCTCATTAGCGGCAGAGTGACCTCGAGCTCGACCAATCGTACGCCGGGTTGCTGGCGTGTGCCGCCGGGCCAATCAGTGCGCGTGTGGCCGGGCTTTATCGTTCTGAACCGAGGTGAGTCGCCGCCATCTTGATTCCAAACTTTTCCTTTCTTTTTCCCGCTTTCTGCGTCTTAAAAAAAAACGTTGCTTTTAAAACACATATTGTTTTTTTTTTAAATGATTTAGAAAGTAATTAACTTATCTAATCTCATTAATTTTCCTACCTTTCCCCGTTTTTCCAGGTAGGCCTAGAAGCCTCGGCGTCTCCTCCGCACCCACGCCCGAGCTAGGCACCTCCCGGCCCCACTCGAAGGCTGGAGGGCCGAGCCTCAGCCCAGCGCCGCTAGGGTGCGCGCGCAGCAGGAGCTGAGACATCTCTCTCTGCCGGGGCTTGCTGAGCCTCCAGCGTTACCCTGGCAACGGGCGCAATCGGCGGTCTTCACCTCGGGGGGAGGGGGGGGGCGGCCACGACCCTCAAGGGGGGGGGGGCCGCGCGCGCAGCAGGAGCAGCTGAGACGCGGCGTCTCTCTGGCTTGGTCAGCGTCACGGTTGCCCTGGCAACCGGGCCCGCCGGCCGAGAGAGACGCCGCGTCTCAGCTCCTGCTGCGCGCGCAATCGCCGGTCTTCACCTCCGGGGGGGGGCGCGACCCTCGGGGGGGGCGCCCGCCGCCCTCCCTCCCCTCCATCCCCCCCTCCCCCGCCCTCCCTCCCCCCTCCCTCCCTCCCGCCCCCCCTCCCCCCCCGCCCTCCCTTCCCCTCCCTCCCCTCCCCCCCGCCCTCCCTTCCCCTCCCCTGCCCTCCTTCCCCCCCCTCCCTTCCCCTCCCCTGCCCTCCCTCCCCCCTCCCTCCCTTCCCCGCCCTCCCCCCTCCCCCGCCCTCCCTTCCCCTCCCCCTCCCCTCCCTCCCCTCCCCTCCCTCTCTTCCCCCCACCCCTCCCCTCCCTCTCTTCCCCCCAGTCGCTCTCTCTCTTCCCCCCAGTCGCTCTCTCTCTTCCCCCCAGTCGCTCTCTCTCTCTCTTCCAACAACAACATGCCCTCGAAAAAGCCTCGGCACCGCCGGGCACTTCAGCTAGTATATATATATATAGCAGGCAAATTAAATCTTCAAATTTTCATCAATTGGTTGGCATTTGCATCAGATTGGCTCAGTTGGTAGCACCCTCATCTCTAGGTCAGAAGATTATCAGTTTGAGTTCATAATCCAGGTTGTCACTCCAGTGCAGTACTAAAGGAGTACTGCATTGCTGGAGGTGCCGACTTTCAGATGAAATGTTAAACCAGTATTGCACCAGCCTTTTCCAGTGCCTCAGGTGGGCATTAAAGAAGCCATGGCACCATTTCAAAACCATTAAATTTTCCTGGTGTCTTGGTCAATATTCATGCTTCAATCAAATTAATTAACATGAGCTGATATTTTGGTTGGAAATTTAGAATTTTAGAAACTTAGAACTGTTATCCAACATCTTGTAAAAAAATGTTTAGATATATACTGTAAATAAAATACAGAATTAATTTTTATTTCAGAATTAGTGTTTAAAGTTTTCAGTGGCAGGTAAGAATACAAGGAAACATTGTTGTATTCCACAGTTCAATCGATAACATTGTGGTAAATTCATTAATATTGACACCACAGAGCCACATGGCATTTTATTTTGAATGTGCTTCAACTAGTTGAGGGGTTACCTTTAATTGTACTCAATATGCCACCCAGCAAGCCCTCAGATTTAGAGAGAGGTTTCAAACCAGCATTAATTTTGTAGTTTTGTTTTATTCTCTCATCAATCTGAATGCTTCACGCTGTTCCGCTGGTGTACTGGATCTACTGGTGTGCGATCCTAACAGCTGAGGTCACTACACACTTCTGCTGAACCCCAGACTTTAACTTTGGACTCCCTCATATTGTCTCCTCCCATTGACTGTTTCTGACCAGGGCATGTCATAGGAACAGGAAAAGGCCAGACAGTCCCTTGAGACAATTTACCATTCTATTAGATCATGACTGATCTGTACCTACATCCATTTACCCACCATTTCTCCACATCCCTTGAAACCCATCCCTAACAAAACTCTTATCAATTTCAGTCTTGAAAATTTCAATTGACCCAGCATCCACAGACGTTTTTATGGTTGGGGGTGCTGCGGGGATGAGTTCCAGATTTCCACTACCCTACCCAATAATGCTATTTTGGAGTAATTTTTTGCTCTCAAATTTCAAATTAACCATGAGAACAAATCAAGCAATCATAATAAAACAGCTCTTTCAATTCAAATGAACAAATAATTCAAATTAAGCAAGTTTGAATAAGATATGTAGGCTGTCGCCCATTCTCATCTGCCTAAAAGTAGTGATGGGTTAAATTCAAAGCATGCCGTTTTGAAATTCTGATGCCAATCTCTGACTCTTCTGAAGATATCTTAAATACGGCAATACGTATTTTCAGTTGTGGTGTAAGCCGCCAGTATTATGCAGTGGCTGACAACAATTGTCAGCTGGTATCATGCAGAGAATAAAACAATGTGTCATCTTTAGTTGTGCAAATAAGTGTTTGAAATTCAATTAGGCCTCTATATGGTTGCGAATTGTCAAATATTTGAGGATAGTTGCATCATATATGAGACTGCCTTTTGAACATCAGAAGCTTGTTAATGCTTTCTGCATATTCAGTGCACTTTATGGAAATGTACTTCTTGAATGTAGGATTGAGGAACTACAAGGCAGGATCATGTGTCCATTTAAAGATAGATTCATTCCATGTGCTCAGTTATTGGAAACTGTTGCATAGACTCAAATAATTTATTCTGTGACATACGTTTTGAATGCTTTAATGATTTTTCAGATACAAAGCTGGATGCATCAGATGAATCAAACACATTCTCATCTCCTTTATCTTTTCTCCATTGGAAAATCCTATGAAGGACGCCCTCTCTTTGTTCTTCAGGTAGTTTACGCAGGTTACCAAAGCTATTACAATACTCGAGTCATCAGTCAAATATTTTGAATATTTAATGTCTCATTTTGATTTCAGCTGGGCAAGAGATCACGCCCTTTTAAGAGAGCAGTATGGATAGATTGTGGCATTCATGCTAGAGAATGGATTGGTCCAGCGTTTTGTCAATGGTTTGTCAAAGAAGTAAGTATTCAAACTTAATCAACTAAAATTATCTACATTTTCTCATTTGCAGTATTTGAAGAGTTAATTTGGAACATTTAGTTTTATTTAATGGTTGAATGGAGCTACAGAATTGCACTCTTATTGCAGCTAAAATTATACTTTCAAATTAACAATACAGTACAATGATTTCTTAGCATTATGGAAATTGAAGCACAGAATTAGGTAATTTCGGCCCATCATCTCTGTGCCTGTGCTAGCTCCACTAAAGAGCTAGTTACTCTCGTTCCATTTCCCTGCTCTTTTTTTCATATCCTTTATTAATTTTCTCAGTTTTTATCAGACTTCTTAAACATTGTGACAGAATCAGATTCGGTGGGTACTTGTGGTAATGTATTCCGTATTCTTTACGTTGAAACATATTCTTCCAATTCTCTCACTTTATGCTTCTAAGATTTTGAATTCTCCCATTCAAACTATATTCTCTGATTCCTTGGCCTCGATTTTAATAGCCATGAGGAGGAGGGTTTGGAGGCAGGTCTGTAGCGAAAATTGGAAAAAATGGCTTCAGATACCCAACCCGCCTCCATCCCGCCCCCACCCAATTTTTGTGAGTGTTCAGCCGCTCCCAAACTGACTGGAACCGGTGGGACAGGTAGTTAAGGCAGTTAAGAGCCTGTTAATTGCCTTGCTAATCCTATTTTGATAGAGGTTTCCCATTTTTGTGCTTCTGGCTCCTGTTTCCCGTCTTGTCAGAAACAGGCCAGGTTCTCAAGGAGACGAGTTGCTGAAGGACATGATTTGTATTCATTGGTGGAGCACTTTAAAAGCGCCCTGAAACATGGCTGACATTCAAATGCAACAACTTTGCGGTTGTAGGTATGGGATAAGATTTTGCACATCTACTGACCTTGTGACTGTTCAAGCTAACACCCATCTGCAGTGTGACCTGAATGGAATAATATCAGGCCACTTCTACCGTGCGCTTGCAAGCTTGTTGCCTCAAATGAAATCTAAAGCAAGGGGATGGGAAAAATTGATGTCCTCTCATCCTGGTCCTCATAATCGGAGGAGCAGCAGCCGCGTGGCTCAGCGCAGATCTTCCTGGGAAGAGGAGGAGGAGGAAGATGAGAGGCATCTTGCATTCCCTGTTGTGACCAATGCAGCATCCCTCCAGTTCACTGCTGCCCATTAAGCAGGGTATGCACACTGCCATGCTGCATTCACATAAGCTTACTCTTCAACCATAGGTGGCTACCATGTGGCTGTGTAATTGTAGGTGACATTTGTCCAACGTCGTACATCATCTCTGCTATACCCGGTTATTTCCTATCACTTTCACCATCAGCGTTACAAAAGCAAGTCGTCCTGAACCCTCAATGCACTTTTGTCATTTCCCGGAACACATAGGCCACACAATCAACTGTTTGCCATAATTTTTCTTTTACACATGACAGAAGGATCATAAACCAGAAGCAGTCAGAAAAAAAAGACAAAACACCCACGTGAGTCTCCTTGTGACTAGAGGTGTGTAATGAAATCTGTTTGTCTTGATCCTGTATTCGTTTTGCACTCATGTATATTACCCTCCCCCACTGTGTATAGTTTCACTTCCTCTTTCCCGACTAACCTGGGAGGTTCCAGGTCTTGGCTCTTGGCTCCACCCCTGACTTCTCTTACATAAAGATCCCAGGATCTGTATGACTCATTCCTGTGAACCAGTCGGCGTGTTGAGATGTTAGCTCTGATCTTAGTGATTAAAAGCCAACTTGTTTAAGTCTATAACTTCTAGTTTTGTGGTTATTGAAGGCCCATCAAGGTGCTTAATCTTTCTCTTACGCGTGCTTCTACGTGGTGCTTCCCCTGTGGATAGGCAGATGTAGAGGCACCTTGCTGACTAGGATGCTGCGCCTGCTTAGATGCCTTTGGCGGGCGTCCTCTGGGCTTGGGAGCCTGGGAGGGCTCTTCAACAGTCTGCTTTTCCTGTGGTTGTGCAGGGGCTGAAATGGCCATCTCAGTTGTGAGTCTCTGACCGAGGGCTCCACAGTGGCATGGTCGTGTGAGCGCTTTGAGAGGAGCCCACACTTCCTTGTGTCCTGTCAACTATATCCCTCTCATGAGTCAGTCGCACCTCCGTGCTGGCAAGTGGCTGGAGAGCACCTTGCTGCACATGAGGACCCGTATCTGCACTGGCGGTCCTCATCATAAGGATGTCCACGAAGCTCTGGTCTCTCTGCTCAATAGCTGCCCATCTCTCCTCTAGAGATGACATTCTATTTTGAACAGTCACCATGTTTTCCTGACTCTGGTGACTTAGTTCCTCCACGGAGGTAGCCAGCCTTTCCACGGAGGTAGCCAGCCTTTCCACGGAGGTAGCCAGCCTTTCCACGGAGGTAGCCAGCCTTTCCTCGGCGGTAACCATCCTATCCATGGTGGTGCGTTCATGCGCCATTGCCTCCACCATGGCAGTGCTGATGTTAGAGATGCACTCCTCCATTCTATCCACACTCACACTAACCCTGGAGGCAAACCCTTCCAGAGATTCCTGCACTTGTTCCTGTATTTCCCGAGATGCTCTTTTTGTGGAAGGCCCCAGAGGCACAGCGTCTGCATGCAGCTCAGCAGAGCTAGGAGATTGCTGCGAACTCCACTGCAGTCGCTGTCTCCACCGTCTGCTGATGCTCACTTGTGCATTGTGATAGGCCAGGTGGCAACACTGCTCTAACTCGCGAAGACCCTGCCGAGGTGTGCGTTGCTGCGCTGGTGCTGGGTGCATTGAGTCCTGGTGATGCTGGTCCCTCGGAGGCTTCAGGTTCCTCTGAGGAGTAGTCCAGCTCTTCATCCTGGATCGTGGGGAGGGGGGCGCTCGATGGTCCTGTGGGAGATTATGGCATGATTTAGACATCTGATACTGATGTAGCAGACACATCCTTTTGAACAGACGATACAAAGCGATTCAGTATGAACATCATATGCCATTGCAGTCAATCACTAAATGTCAATGAGAGGGATGAAACTCCATTATGTCACAGCTTCCTCTCGTGTTGATTCCGGAGATGAAGGGGTTGTCTTTATGAAGAAAGGTTGGGCCTATACTCATTGGAGTTTTGAAGAATGAGAGGGGATTTTATTGAAACATATCAAATTCTGAAGGGGCTTGACAGGGTAGATGCAGAGAGGATGTTTCCCCTTGTGGGGGAATCTAGAACGAGGGGACATAATTTCAGAATAAGGGGAAACCCTTTTAAATCGGAAATTAGCAGGAATTTCTTCTGAGGGTCGTGAATCTTTGGAATGCTCTTCCCCAGAGAGCTGTAGGGGCTGGGTCATTGAATATATTTAAGGTGGAGATAGACAGATTTTTGAACGATATGGGAGTTGAGGGTTATGGGGAGCGGGCAGGGAAGCGGAGTTGAGGCCAAGTTCAGATCAGCCATGATCTTATTGAATGGCGGAGCAGACTCGAGGGGCCACATGACCTACTGCTGCTCCTACGTCTTATGTTCTTGTGTTCTTATGTGTGCCTGTCTCCCCAACGCCCACTTCCAGATCCTCGCCACCTCTGTGTGCAGCCTCCTCCGCACTTGTCAATGTTGCTCGGGTAGGTGTACCTCCTCCAGTCAGTGTGCTCTCCCTCTTGTTGTGGGCTATCTTTTCCTGCAAGGAGGGACACAAGCGGTGTTTCAACCACAGTGATGGAGTGCGTGTGAAGAATCCCTACCATAGAAGCTTTGAGGGAGACGAAGATGGAGTAAGGTGCCAAGAGGAAGCTAGCTCCCTGTGCGTTGTTAGTTGTTGTCACTGCACGGCAGTGAGAGCGAGTCTAAGGGGTGCATAGGCAGGATTGTGAAGTGATTCAGTACAAAGAAAGGGATGGATAGGTAAGGGTGCAAGGGAAGTAAGGGTAAGGTGGTATGTGGAGGAGCAGGCTTACAATGCAGAGTGCTGGTGATGAGAAGAGAAGGGAAGCAGATTGAAGGTAAGTGTGATGGGATACTCACTTTTGATCGCACAAGATCATTAAAGCGTTTCCTGTACTGGATCCAGGAACGTGAAAATGGACCTTGCGCTGACCTCCTCAGCAATGCGCAGCCAGGCTGCCTTGGTCTGCTGAGAAGGCTTCCTCCGGCCATCAGGAGGGAAGAAAATCTTCTCGCACCCTGTTACAGCTTCGACAAGAACATGGAGGGACTCATCATTAAACCGAGGAGCTGCCTTGCCTCTGGAAGAAGTCATTGTGTTTGGAGCAATAACACTGAGATTCAGAATGCAGAAGAGAAAGGCTCAGGCTGAATGGGAGCTTTAAAACCAGCTGCTAATATGACGTCATCAGAGGCAGCCAGCCAACCCGACGGCCATCTTAGACTGGATATTATGTAACGAGAAAGGATTAATTAGCAATCTTGTTGTACGAGGCCCCTTGGGTCAGAGCGATCATAATCTGATCGAATTCTTCATTAAGATGGAGAATGAAGTAGTCGACTGAGACTAGGGTCCTAAATTTAAATAAAGGAAACTACGATGGTCTGAGGCGCGAGTTGGGTAGGATTGATTGGGTAATGTCACTCAAAGGGTTGATGGTGGATAGGCAATGGCAAACATTCAAAGACCGCATGGATGAACTACAGAATTTGTTCATCCCAGTTTGGCATAAAAATAAAACAAAAAAGGTGACCCAACCGTGGCTAACAAGGGAAATTATGGATAGCATAAGATCCAAGGAGAGGACATATAAATTGGCCAGAAAAAGCAGCAAACCTGAGGATTGGGAGCAGTTTAGGATTCAACAAAGGAGGACAAAGGGACTAATTAAGAAAGGGAAAATAGAATATGAGAGTAAGCTTTCAGGGAACATAAAAACTGACTGTAAAAGCTTTTATAGATATGTGAAGAGAAAAAGATTGGTGAAGTCAATCGTAGGTCCCTTGCAGTCAGAATCAGGGGAATTTATAATGGGGAACAAAGAAATGGCAGACCAATTAAATACATATTTTGGTTCTGTCTTCACAAAGGAGGACACAAATAACCTCCCAGAGATGTCAGGGGACATAGGGCCTGATGAAAGGGAGGAACTGAAAGAAATCAGTATTTGTAGGGAAATGGTGTTAGGGAAATTGATGGGATTGAAGGCTGATAAATCCCCAGGGCCTGACAATCTACATCCTAGTGTACTTAAGGAAGTGGCCCTAGAAATAGTAGATGCATTGCTGATCATCTTCCAACATTCGATGGAATCTGGAACAGTACCCATGGATTGGAGGGTAGCTAATGTTACCCCACTATTCAAAAAAGGTGGTAGAGAGAAAACGGGGAATTACAGACCGGTAAGCCTGACATCGGTAGTGGGGAAAATGCTAGAGTCTATTATAAAAGATGTAATAGCAGAGCACTTGGAAAACAGTGACAGGATCGTACAAAGTCAACATGGATTTACAAAAGGTAAATCGTGCTTGACTAATCTACTGGCATTTTTTGAGGATGTAACTGGTAAAATAGATAAGGGAGAACCAGTGGATGTGGTGTATTTGGACTTTCAGAAGGCTTTTGATAAGGTCCAGCATAAGAGATTAGCATGTAAAGTTAAGGCACATGGGATTGTGGGCAAGGTATTAACTTGGATAGAGAACTGGCTGGCAGACAGAAAGCAAAGAGTTGGAATAAACGGGTCTATTTCCGAGTGGCAAGCAGTGACTAGTGGGGTACCGCAGGGATCGGTCCTAGGACCCCAGCTATTCACAATATATATTAATGATCTAGACAAGGGAACTAGATGTAATATCTCCAAATTTGCAGACGACACAAAGCTGGGTGGGCGTGTGTCCAGTGAGGAGGATGCCGAGAAACTCCAGGATGATTTGGACAGGTTGGGTGATTGGGCAAAAGCATGGCAGATGCAATATAATGTGGATAAATGCGAGGTTATCCACTTTGGTGGCAAAAACAGGAAGGCAGATTATTATCTGAATGGCAATAGATTGGGAGAAGGGGAAGTGCAACGAGACCTGTGTGTCCTTGTGCACCAGTCGCTGAAGGTAAGCATGCAGGTGCAGCAGGCGGTTAAGAAGGCAAATGGCATGTTGGCCTTCGTAGCGAGAGGGTTTGAGTACAGGAACAAGGATGTCTTGCTGCAGTTGTACAGGGCCTTGGTGAGACCACATCTTGAGTATTGTGTGCAGTTTTGGTCGCCTTTTCTGAGGAAGGATGTTCTTGCCATGGAAGGAGTTCAGCGAATATTCACCAGGCTGATACCTGGGATGGCAGGAATGATGTCTGAGGAGAGATTGGGTCGATTGGGCTTGTACTTGCTGGAGTTTAGAAGAATGAGAGGGGATCTCATTGAAACTTATAAAATTCTGACAGGACTGGACAGACTAGATGCAGGAAGGATGTTCCCGATGGTCGGGGAGTCCAGAACCAGGGGTCTAAGGATAAGGGGTAGGCCATTTAGGATAGAAATGAGGAATTTGTTCACCCAGAGAGTGGTTAACCTGTGGAATTCCCTACCACAGAAGGCAGTAGAGGCCAAAACATTAAATATATTCAAGAAGGCGTTGGATATATTTCTTAATGCTAAAGGGATCAAGGGGTATGGGGAGAAAGCAGGGACCGGGTACTGAATTTGGATGATCAGCCATGATTGCATTGAATGGCGGAGCATGCTCGAGGGGCCGAATGGCCTACTCCTGCTCCTATCTTCTATGTTTCACTCATTGGACCGGCCAGCCCGCCCCAATGAACTGAACTTAAGCTGATTTCATTAAAATCGGACATCAGTAGCTGATCCCGCCGGAAGTGGCTCTGGACCTCGCCCACCCTGCAACCCGACTCCAACCCGCCTCGGGAATTAAAATCAAGCCCCTGGTATCACCCGAGTGAATCTATGTTGTACCTTTACCGTTGTGCCATGATCCTTTCCTATAATGAACTGCCCAAGACTGTACACAGTGCTCCAACTCTGATGTGAAAGAGAAATGAGCCGTTGACCGCTGCAGGCTGAATTTTCAAGTTCGTGTTATGGAACAAAATGTGCCATGACTGGCTCGCTTCCCATCCCCTCCTCATCATTCATGTTTTTTTTTATTCGCTTATGGAATTTGGGCATCGCTGGCAAGGCCAGCATTTATTGCCCATCCCTAGTTGCCCTCGAGAAGGTGGTGGTGAGCCGCCGTCTTGAACTGCTGCAGTCCATGTGGCGAGGGTACCCCCACAGTGCTGTTAGGTAGGGAGTTCCAGGATTTTGACCCAGTGATGATGAAGGATCGGCGATATACTTCTAAGTCAGGATGGTGTGTGACTTGGAAAGGAACTTGGAGGTGGTGGTGTTCCCATGTGCCTGTTGCCCTTGTCCTTCTAGGTGGAAGAGGTCGCTGGTTTGGGAGGTGCTGCCGAAGGAGCCTTGGCGAGTTTCTGCAGTGCATCTTGTAGATGGTACACACCACAGCCACGGTACGCCGGTGGTGGAGGGAGTGAATATTTAAGGTGGTGGATGGGGTGCCAATCAAACAGGCTGCTTTGTCCTGGATGGTGTCGAGCTTCTTGAGTGTTGTTGGAGCGGCACTCATCCAGGTAAGTGGAGAGCATTCCATCACACTCCTTACTTGTGCCTTGTAGATGGTGGAAAGGCTTTTGGGAATCAGGAGGTGAGACACTCGCCACAGAATACCTAGCCTCTGACCTGCTCTTGTTGCCACAGTATTTATGTGGCTGGTCCAGTTAGGTTTCTGGTCAATGGTGACCCCCAGGATGTTGATGGTGGGGGATTCGGCGATGGTAATGCCGTTGAATGTCAAGGGGAGGTGGCTAGTCTCTGGCTTGTTGGAGATAGTCATTGCCTGACATGTCTGTGGCATAAATGTTACCTGCCACTTATCAGCCCAAGCCTGAACGTCGTCCAGGTCTTGTTGCATGCGGGCATGGACTGCTTCTCCCACTCCTTACTCTCATCACATACACTTTGCTTTCCCTCTACCTCCTCCCCTAACACACCCTCACTCCCATTACTACCCCTACTCACTCCCATGGCTACCTTACAGGAGCAAAAATACTGCAGATGCTGGAAAAACTCAGCAGGTCAGGCAGCATCCGTGGAGAGAGAAACAGAGTTAACGTTTCAGGTCTGGGACCCTTCATCAGAACTGGAAAAAGTTAGAGATGTAACAGATTTTTAAGCAAGTGCAGAGGCAGGGAAAGGGGGGAGGGGAGGATAGAACAAAAGGGAAGGTCTGTGATAGGGTGGAAGACAGGAGTGATTAAATGACAAAAGGGATGATGGTGCAAGGCAAAAGGAGATGGTAATGGGACAAGTTAAGAAACAAGAGATGAGTCTAGAAGAGGTGTAAATGGGAATGGCAGAATCAACAGCTGACGTGGAAAAAAAATAGGGGCCGAGGTTATGGTCTGAAATTGTTGAACTCGATGTTGAGTCCAGAAGGCTGTCAAGTGCCGAATCGAAGGATGAGGTGCTGTTCCTCGAGCTTACGTTGAGCTTTGTTAGAACAGTGTAAAAGGCTGAGGATGGAGAGGTCAGAGTGGGAGTGGAGGGGAGAATTAAAGTGACGGGCGTCCGGAAGCTCAGGGTCACGCTTACGGACTGAACGGAGGTGTTCCGCAAAGTGGTTACCCAATCTGCGTTTGGTCTCCCCAATGTAGAGGAGACCGCATTGTGAGCAGCGAATATAGTATACTAAATTGCAAAAAGTGAAAGTGAATCGCTGTTTCACCTGGAAGGAATGTTTGGGGCCCTGGACAGTGAGAAGGGAGGAGGTAAAGGGGCAGGTGTTGCATCTCCTGCACTTGCACGGGAAAGTGCCAGGGGAAGGGGTGTTGGCGGTGATTGAGGAGTGGACCAGGGTGCCACAGAGGGAGCGGTCCCTTCGGAATGCTGGGAGGGGAGGGGAAGATGCATTTGGTGGTGGGATCACGCTGGAGGTGGCGGAAATGGCAGAGGATGGTACGTTGAATGTGGAGGCTTGTGGTGTGAAAGGTGAGGACTAGGGGACCCCTATCGTGGCTCTACGAGGGAGGGGAAGTGGTGACAGCAGAAGTGCAGGAAATAGAACAGACACGGTCGAGGGCCATGTCAACCACAGTAGAGGGGAATCCTCGGTTGAGTAAAAAGGAAGACATATCAGAAGCAGTAATATGGAAAGTGGCATCGTCTGAGCAGATGCAAGAGAGACAGAGAAACTGGGAGAACAGGAAGCGGGGTGGGAGAAAATGTAGTCCAGGTAGCTCTGGGAATCAGTGGGCTTATTGTGAATGTTTGTCAATAGCCTATCCCCAGAAATGGAGACAGAGAAATCAAGGAAGGGAAGGGAAGAGTCGGAGATGGACCATGTGAAGGTGAGGGAAGGTGGAAATTGGAAGCAAAGTGATGTAGGAATCTACGTACTCCGAGCAAAAAATACTGAACTCGGAGAGGTTCAACAGAAAAGGTTTAATTGTTGAGGCTGCATGCTGAACACAAAATGGAGTCAGAGACTACACAAAGTACAACTCTCTTTCATCAGTGCACAGCTTCGACTGCTCCTCCCCCGCTCTGGGCTTAACTATGTTGCAGATCGAGTTTCTTAAAGGTGTGATCCTTCTTAAAGGCATGACGCCTGATTTATAGTCTACGGACCGGAAAGCGGATTGTGTCCGTTCTGTGATCGGTACGCCACACAGCTCCCCCCAGAATCCGGCAGTAGGGAGTGTACGAACCGGCGTTGCGGCTTGATGGCACGGCCGGAACGGCTCTTGGCGGTTGCTGTCGGGAGCGGGGCGGTCGGACGCGTCGGGCTCTTAGGCGGTCTGCCCCGCGTTGGGGGTTGGCCCACTTGAACGGGTTCGTCGGGCTCTAGGTGCGCCAGCTTGAGCCGGTCGACCGACACCTTGTCAGTTCTGCCGCCCACTTCGAGGAGGAAGAACTTGTTCCCTGTCTGGAGTACCTTGTAGGGTCCGTCGTATGGGGGCCGTAGAGGTCCTCGGTGGGCGTCATGGCGCACGAAAACAAATTTGGCCATGTGCAGGCTAGGTGGTACGCGGGTTGCTGGTTCGCCGTGCCGGCCGGTAGGTACCGGAGCAAACTGTTGTGCTCGGTTGGCAAAAGCACGGCGTTGCTGGTCAGCCGACCAGGGGGCCGTGGCAGTGGGCAGGAACTCTCCGGGTACGCGCAGCGGCTGGCCGTACACGAGTTCCGCCGCCGAGGCTTGCAGGTCTTCCTTGACCGCGGAGCGTAGGCCGAGTAGCACCCACGGGAGGCGGTCGATCCAAGCCTCGTCCTCGAGGCTGGCGCGGAGGGACGCCTTCATGGACCTATGGAATCGCTCGCACAGTCCATTGGCTTGGGGGTGGTAAGCCGTGGTGCGGTGAACGGCCACCCCAAGGTTTCGGGCGATGGCGGCCCACAGATCAGAGGTGAACTGCGGGCCTCTATCGGACGTCATGTCGGAGGGGACGCCGAACCGAGCGACCCAGGTACCGATGAACGCCCTCGCGATTTCGGCGGTGGTGGTGGACGTCAGTGGAATGGCCTCGGGCCAGCGGGTGGTACGGTCCACGATTGTTAGCAGGTGCGTGTGATCTTGTGATGGCGGCAGGGGGCCGACGAGGTCGATGTGGACGTGGTCGAACCTTCTTTCTGGCACGGTGAACTCCTCAAGTGGGGCTTTGACGTGTTGGTGGATTTTGGCACGCTGGCAAGGTATGCAGGATCTGGCCCAGACGCGCACATCTTTGCGCAGGCCGCGCCAGACAAATCGGTTGGCCACCAGTCTAATGGGCGCGCGGGTGCCGGGGTGTGAGAGGCCGTGGACGATGTCGAACACCCGTTTTCGCCAGGACGCCGGGACTACAGGGCGGGGTTGCACCAAGGAGGTGTCGCATTTGACTGTGATGGCGGACGGGCTGCAGGCGACGTCAGTCAGTCACAGCCCTGGGAGGGTTGTGGGCGCGGAGAGCAGATCGGGGTCGGTGCGTTGCTCCGCTGCCAGTTGAGCATAGTCCACTGCCAGGTGGGCGCCGTGGACGGCGGGGCAGGATAGGCAGTCGGCCACCACGTTGTCTCGACCAGAGACGTGCCGGATGTCCGTGGTGAATTCGGACACCGCAGCGAGCTGGCGTTGTGTCCTGGCTGACCACGGGTCCGCAGATTTCGCCATCGCGAATGTCAGGGGTTTGTGGTCGACAAACGCGGTGAAGGGGCGGCCCTCCAGAAGAAATCTAAAATGGCGGACTGCCAGGTACAGTGCGAGGAGCTCACGGTCAAAGGCGCTGTATTTGGCTTCCGGGGGGCGCAGTTGGTGGCTGAAAAAGGCCAGCGGTTGCCAGGCCCTGTCGACCCACTGTTCGTACACGGCGCCGACCGCGTGGTCGGAGGCGTCCGTGGTGAGGGCCACCCTGGCGTTGGGCTGTGGGTGAGCGAGCATGGTGGCGTCAGCGAGCGCCTTTTTGGTCGAGTCGAAAGCGGTCAACATGTCCACCGACCACTCGATCGCCATTCTGTCTTTCTTACCCCGGAGGGCTTCGTTTAGGGGCCGCTTGAGGAAGGCCGCTCCGGGAATGAAGCGGTTGTAAAAGTTGATCATCCCCAAGAACTCCTGGAGGCCTTTGATGGTGGTAGGCCGGGGGAACTGCCGGACGGCTTGCACCTTGGTGGGCAGGGGAATGGCTCCGTCCTGCGTGATGTGGTGGCCGAGGAATTCGATCCTGCTGAGGCCGAATTGGCACTTGGCTGGGCTGATGATGAGCCCGTGCTCACTGAGCCGCTGGAACAGGGTGCGGAGGTGCTCGATGTGTTCCTGCTTGGAGGAACCAGCTACCAGGATGTCATCCAGGTAGACAAAGAGGAACTTCAGGTCCCGGAGGACCGAGTCCATGAGCCGCTGGAAGGCCCGGGCCGCGTTTTTGAGGCCGAAGGGCATTCGGAGGAACTCGAATAGCCCAAAAGGGGTGATTATGGCCGTCTTGGGAATGTCCGTGGGGTGGACTGGCACCTGATGGTAACCGCGCACCAGGTCGACTTTGGAGAAGACTGAGCGGCCGGCCAGTCTAGCCGAGAAGTCTTGAATGTGCGGTATGGGGTACCGATCCGGCGTGGTGGCGTTGTTTAGGCGCCGGTAGTCCCTGCAGGGGCACCATCCCCCGTCGGGTTTGGTGACGATGTGGAGTGGGGAGGCCCAGGGGCTGTTGGAGCGGCGGATGATGCCGAGCTGTTCCATTGTGGCGAACTCGGCCCGCGCGATCTCCAGCTTGGCCGGGTCCAGCCTGCGGGCGTGGGCATACACCGGTGGGCCTGTGGTGGGGATGAAGTGTTCTACCCCGTGCTTAGTAACCTTCGCGGAGAAGGTCGGGTTGGTGAGGGCTGGGAACTCAGCCAGGAGTGCTGAGTAATCGTCCGTTGAGCGGGCGCGGCACTTCCACGCCATTTCGGCGGGTTGGGGGGGGGCCATGGCACCCGGGACAGGTGACATGGTGTTCATGTCCACGAGGCGGCGCCGAGGCATGTCGACCAACAGGCCGTGGGCGCACAGGAAATCCGCACCGAGGAGCGGGGAGAGCACCTTGGCGGTGATAAACTCCCAGTGGTAGCGGCGGCCTGCGAGGTCGATGGTGACGGTGTGGGTGCCGTACGTCCGGATGTCAGTGCCGTTGGCGGCACCCAGCGCAGGGCTGCGGCCGCCTCGCTGGATCCCGAGGGCGGACGCGGGGATGATGCTGCACTGCGCGCCCGTGTAGCATAGGAAACGGCGTCCGGAGGCGCTGTCCGTAACGTACAGCAGCGTGCCTGGTTGCCCCACGGCCATCGTGTAGGCCGGTGTGGGGGCGGTTGGAAATGTGCAGGGATGGCTGCAGCGGCGTGCCCGTGCGCCGAACCGGGTATGGAAGTAGCAGTAGCCCTGGGTCGGAGGGCTTGGGGGACGTGGGGACCTCGTGGCCGAGCTGTGTGGCCGTGCGATAGAGGGTGGAGCGCGCACCGACGCTGCGGAGGCCAGGTCGGGGGTGACGGCGTGGTTGGAGCTGGCGGACAGGAGCTTATTGGCTTCGTCGGCCAGGGCCTCGAGGTCCGTGAGGCTGGACGCCACGATCGCCGGGCGGATGCTGGGAGGTAGTTGGCGGATAAAGAGCGTGCAGAAGAGGGAGCCGGGTGGTTTCTCATCAGCCAGAGCAAGCATGTGTGAGAGCAAGTCTGACGGCGTGGAGTCACCGAGGCCCGGGAGGTCGAGGAGGTGGCAGTTGCGCACGAATTGGGAGGCTGTGAATTTTTTAATGAGCGCGGCCTTGAGATGTGCGTACTTGCCTTCTTCCGGAGGGTTTTGTAGTGTTGTCCAGACTTTCGTGATTGTGGAGCTGCCCAGGGAGGCGAGGAGGTAGTCGTACATCGTTGCGTCGGCGGTGATGCCGCGGAGTCGGAATTGCGATTCGGCTTGAAGGAACCAGGCGGTGGCCAGGTTCTCCCAGAACTCCGGCAGCTTCACAGAAACTGCGTTTGTGTCAGCCATGGTTATGCTTAGGAGTCGGCCTGAGCATCGGGGTCACCAATGCAGGAGTCTACGTACTCCTAGCAAAAAATATTGAACTCGGAGAGGTTCAACAGAAAAGGTTTAATTGTTGAGGCTGCATGCTGAACACAAAATGGAGTCAGAGACTACACAAAGTACAACTCTCTTTCATCAGTGCACAGCTTCGACTGCTCCTCCCCCGCTCTGGGCTTAACTATGTTGCAGATCGAGTTTCTTAAAGGTGTGATCCTTCTTAAAGGCATGACGCCTGATTTATAGTCTACGGACCGGAAAGCGGATTGTGTCCGTTCTGTGATCGGTACGCCACAGTGAATGAAATTTTCTAGCTCGGGGTGAGAGCAGGAAACAGCACCGATACAGTCATCAATGTACTGGAAAAAGAGGTGAGGGAGGGGACCCGAGTAGGACCGGAACAAAGAATGTTCCAGAAATCCACGAAAAGGCAGGCATAGCTGGGACCCATGCTGGTTCCCATAGCAACACCTTTAATTTGGAGGAAGTGAGTAGAGTCAAAGGAGAAGTTGTTCAATGTGAGAACAAGTTCAGCCAGGCGGAGGAGGGTGGTGGTGGATGGGGACTACTGGACCCCTATTCAAGGAAGAAGCTGAGCGCCCTCAGGCCGTCCTGGTGGGGGATGGCTACTTTTACCTCTTTCCTTTTTAAATAACCCATTCAATCCCAGTATTGTCACCTCCCCTCACTTTGTTGTCACCCTTAGCTCACTATCCTCAAAGAGGAGTAGTAAGTCAGAGGCCTTTCCCCTCAAACTATTTCCCTTCTCTCCACTCCCTCCTACCATCATCTCTTATCATTTCAGCTCAAAACAGCTTCGTTTGATTTCAAAATTCATCATTCTTTTGGGATAGAGGTTCCGTTTTGGGTGCAATCGGCAATCTGGGCACGAATTGCACTCAAAATTGCGCTAGTTTATTTAATTTAATTTTTTGCTCAAGTGTTTGCTCAAACTCATTTGCCTATCTCGAACGTAAATTCTTCCATGAACCAGCGCAATCGGGTTTTGGAACAAAATTGTTCAGGTTTTTTTTTCTTGCATTAAAAAATATCTTTGATAAATTTAAGAGAGGTAACCTGGTGCAGTTTTATTAATACAGCTGAAAATGGGTTTATCACAAAAAATAAGCATTTTAACACGTGTTTCTAGTCCACCACTTAGAACATAAGAAATAGGAGCAGGAGCAGACCATTTGGCCCTTCGAGCTTGCTTCGCCATTCAATAAAATCATGGCTGATCTTCTACCTCAACTCCACTTTCCTGCACTTTCCCCATATCAATTGATTCCCTTAATATCCAAAAATCTATCGATCTCTGTCTTGAATATATTCAACGACTGAGCCTCCACAGCCCTCTGGGGTAGAGAATTCCAAAGATTCACCACCCTCTGAGTGAAGAAATTTCTCCTCATCTCAGCCCTAAATGGCCGACCCCTTATTCTGAGACTGTGACCCCCTGGTTCTAGACTCCCCAGCCAGGGGAAACATCCTCCCTGCATCTACCCTGTCAAGCCCTATAAGAATTTTGTATGTTTCAATGAGATCATCTCTCATTTCTTCTAAACTCTAGAGAATATAGGCCTAGTCTACTCAATCTTTCCTCATATGACAATCTCCCCATCCTAGGAATCAGTCTGGTGAACCTTCATTGCACTCCCTCTATGGCAAGTATATCCTCCCTTAGGTAAGGAGATCAAAACAGTACACAGTACTCCAGGTGTGGTCTCACCCGGGCCCTGTATAATTGCAGTAAGACGTCTTTACTCTTCTACTCAATTCCTCTTGTAATTAAGGCCAACATACCATTTTCTTTCCTAATTGCTTGCTGTACCTGCGTGTTAACTTTGTGATTCATGTACAAGAACACCCAGGTCCCTCTGAACACCAACATTTCCCAATCTATCACCATTTAAAAAATACTCTGCTTTTCTATTTTTCCTACCAAAAGTGGATAACTTCACTTTTCTCCACGTTATATTCCATTTGCCATGTTCTTGCCACTCACTCAGCTTGTCTATATCCCCTTGAAGCCTCCTTGCATCCTCCTCACAACTTACATTCCCACCCAGCTTTGTATCATCAGCAAACTTGGATATATTGCATTTGGTCCCCTCATCCAAATCATTTATAGATTGTGAATAGCTGAGGCCCAAGCACTGATCCTTGCGGTACCCCACCAGTTACAGCCTGTCAACCCGAAAATGACCCGTTTATTCCAACTCTGTTTTCTGTCCATTAACCAATCCTCAATCCATGCTAATATATTACCCCCAATCCCATGAGCCCTAATTTTGTTTAATAACCTCTTGTGTGGCACCTTATCGAATGCCTTCTTAAAATCCAAATACACCACATCCACTGGTTCCCCCTTATCTATTCTGCTAGTTACAACCTCAAAAAACTCCTACAGATTCGTCAAACACGATTTCCCTTTCATAAATCCATGCTGACTCTGCCCAACCCTATTATTATTTTCTAAGTGCCCTGCTATCACTTCCTTAATAATAGATTCTAGCATTTTCCCTCTTACTGATGTCAGGCTAACTGGTCTGTAGTTCCCCGTTTTCTCTCTCCCTCCTTTCTTAAATAGTGGGGTTACATTTGCTACTTCCAATCCATGGGAACCGTTCTAGAATCTATGGAATTCTGGAAAATGACAACCAATGCATCCATTATCTCTATAGCCACCTCTTTGAAAACCCTAGGATGTAGGCCATCAGGTATTGGGGATTTATCATCTTTCAGTCCCATTAATTTCTCCAGTATTATTTTTTGACTCATACTATTTTTTTCTGTTCCTCATTCCCGCTAGACCCTTGGTTCTCCACTATTTCCGGGAAGTTTTTTGCGTCTTCTTCGGTGAAGACAGACACAAAGGCCCCGATTTTCCCCCAGCCGTCGGGCGGGGGCTGAAAATTGCAGAAATAGGGGGTCGTGACCACCCCCCCCACCCCGCCCGACTTTCGCCCCCGTGTTTCAGCGCGACCCGAATCAGTCCCGCACGCAACAGGCGGGAATGGTCGGCGGGAGCCTATGATCAATAATTGGCATGTTTAATCCTATTTTCACGGTCCCTTGCAAATTTCAGCCTTTCCCCACGTAAAACACGCCTGGTGGGAACACCGCTGATGAAACCTGGCGTGAACAAAGTTGGCTTGCTTGCTTTCAGCTGCAGGTCAATCAGGACTGAAGAGATTTAATCAGACAGCATTTGTAGGCTGCAAGACCTTGTTGCTGAAGGCTTGGGGCAACTTGTTGAAGGCTTAGGCACAGCTGTGGAAGGTTGGAGCCTCACACACTTCTCCAGTGTGAGCTCCTGGGAAGCCCCTCTCACCACCCTAACTCTGCGCCTCCTCAATGGAGGCATCTGCCAGAAGCATGGGAGGCCTTTTGTTCCTTCCCTTCCTGGCATTAGAGGATTTCCAACAGCAGAGGAGGCTGGAGCAGCTCCAGCAACAGCAGCAGCACCAGCAGGAGCGACAGGCTGCGGCTCAGCCACCTGAGGCAGCACAGGCCAGAAGGGGCCAGTGCATGGAAGGCTGTCGGTGCAGGAGATACCCCCCCCCAAACAGGGTCTACAGACACAGGGTGAGCTACCTCAACATGACTGAGCAGCAGTGCCAGAGGCGGCTCCGACTTTCGCGAGAGGTTGTGACTGGCATCTGCGCAATGCTGCAGCAAGACCTGGAGCCCAGAGCACCAGGTCCACACTCCTTACCAGTGGCCATCAAAGTCACCACCGCACTCAACTTTTATGCCTCAGACTCCTTCCAGGGATCAGCAGCAGACATCAGCAGCATCTCCCAGGCGGCCGCACACACTTGCATCAAATAGGTCACCGATGCCCTCTTTGCCCTCGCGCGCAATCACATCCATTTCACCAGGGATTGTGCAAGTGTGAGGGCGCGAGCGCTTGGATTAGCTCAGCTGGCAGACTTTCCAAGGGTGCAGGGCATCATTGACTGCACACATGTGGCCCTTAGGGCACCCCACCGCAATCCAGGAGTTTTTGTCAACCACAAGGGCTTCCACTCCCTTAACGTTCAGCTGGTGTGTGGCCACAAGGTGATTTTGCATGTTTGTGCCAAGTACCCTGGCAGCTGCCATGACTCCTTCATACTGCGCCAGTCTACTGTACCTCCGCTATTCAGTCCGCCAAACGAACTTCAAGGATGGCTACTTGGAGACAAGGGATATCCCTGCGCTCTTGGCTAATGACGCCGTTGAGGAGACCAGCCAACGAAGCTGAGGAGCGCTACAACTCCAGCCACATTACCACCAGATGCATTATCGAGCAAACCATCGGATTGCTGAAGATGCGCTTCAGATGCCTCGATAGATCAGGTGGAGCCCTACAGTACTCATCAGCCAGGGTCTCCAAAATCGTGGTGGTATGCTGTGTGCTTCACAACATGGCACAGCGTCGTGGCTTGCCGATTCCGCAGGACGAAGAGGCTCCTCACAGAGCCGCCTCGGATGAGGATGATGCTGAGGAGGAGGAGGAGGACGGAAACGAGCATCCTGCAGAGGCCCACCAACCAGCGGCACCAGTGCGCGAGAACATTGCTGGGCGGAATGCAAGGAACGCACTCATCCTGGGCAGATTTGCATAGCCTGGTACAGCAAACACTGCAGCCTCACTGCTTCTTAACTGACCATGGACAGTGACCCATGCCTGCACATTCCTACCTATTTGACCAGCTTGCTGACATTTGCAAGTTATCCTAAGGCCTCAATGTGAAATCCCCATTTGCCAAATGAACAGATGCCATTACTGCAGCAGTTGCCACCAGATTTTTTATGTACAGGCAACTGATGGGTGAAAAGTCTTGTAAATAGTTTTAATGCCAAGTGACTACCCTTATGATTAGTGGTGCTTTATTTTTCTCTTACGCGTGCTCCTACGTAGTGGTACCCCTGTGGCTTCAGCAGATGTGGAGGCCCCTTGCTCACTTTCCTGCTGCGCCTGTCTCGACGCCTTTGGCGGGCGTCCTCTGGGGTGGCGAGCCTGTGAGGGCTCGCCAGCAGTCTGCTGCTCCTGCGGCTGTGCAGGGCTTGAGACTCCTATCTCACTGGGGTGTGGACTCCGGCGGGGCTCTGACCGAAGGCTCTGAAGTGGCATGGAAGTGTGAGCGCGTGGAGAGGAGCCCTCACTTCCTTGAGATGTGCCAACAACCTCCCTCTCATGGGTCAGCTCCCCCTCAGCACCTGCAAGTGGCTGGAGAGCACCTTGCTGCACATGAGGGGGGCCATGGGGACCCGTCTCAGCACTGGAAGTCCTGCTCAGAGGGACTTCCATGAAGGTCTTGTTAAGTCTGTGTGTTATATTGAGAATTACTACACAGACCACAAGAGTAAACTTTAACAGGTCTTTACTAATTGAAGGTCAGGGCGGACTGCCCAATAAATCGTTACACAGCACTTATATACCGGTGTGGTCACCACCGGTATTACAGTATACAGCAGCCAAGATAAAGTAGTGCAACCCTTAAAATTGTTCTCTTAAAGGTGGAACGGTTACATACACTACAATCCTCCCTTTTTAGGTTAACAGTATATATTCCCATTAAACATAACATCATAACATATATACACAACTTCATGTAAAAACAGTTCACAGATTCAGTCTCTCTGGAGGCTTCCTGACTCGGTCCGGATAACGCCTCGGTGGTGTAGTAGTTTTCGGTGGTGTAGTAGGTTCTTTTGGCAAGGTCGATTCGGCTTGAATGTCAGTGTCGGGTTCATCTGGTTCCAGTATCACCGGATTGGAGGTAGATACTATGGGTATCTCTGCTTCATCATTAGGCATATAGAGTTGTGGTGTAGGTTGTCCCTTTTCGGATGACGCTATGATCTGGTCAGCATGGCGCCTTATTATGCTTTCACCAATGTCCACGGTATACATCAGCGGTCCTAGTCGTGTGCAAATAGTTCCAGGCTGCCATTTCTCGGTACGGTAGTCCCGGGCCAAAACTTGTTGACCTATCTGGAAGGTTCTAGTTGGCCTTTCATTCATGCTTTGAAATTGCCGGTTCTCTACGTCCCTTCTGATGTTTGGCTTGATCAAATCCAGCCGGCATCTTAGTCTTCTATTGAAAAACATCATGGTGGGAGTTTGGTTTGTGACCGCATGTGTTGCATTCCTGTACGCCAACAAGAAGTTATCTACCTTATGTTGTAGATTTATGTCTTCATTACCCATGGCCTTTATGGCCTTCTTGAAGGTCTGGACAAACCTTTCAGCTAATCCATTGGTGGCGGGATGGTATGGGACGGACGTGTAGTGCTTAACCCCATTGTTTTTCAAGAACTTCCTGAATTTTTCGGACACAAATTGCGGTCCATTATCAGAACAGATCTGTTCCGGCAGCCCATTCCTGGCAAATATGGTCCTTAATACTGTGATGGTTTTTTCCGTGGTGGTGGAGGACATCTTTATTACCTCCGGCCACTTGGAGTGTGCATCCACCGCGATTAAGAACATTGAGTCCATAAATGGACCAGCAAAGTCGATATGTACCCTTTGCCATGGAGATGAGGGCCACTCCCATGGATGCAGAGGAGCTTGTGGTGGGGCGTTTTGGACCTTCTGGCATCCTAGACAGCTCTTGGTCATTTCTTCGATGTCTCCATCGATACCTGGCCACCACACGAACGCTCTGGCTAGGTTCTTCATTTTCACTCCACCCAGATGCCCCTCGTGAAGCTCCTTTAGCACTTTATGCTGGAGTTTGGGTGGAATCACCACTCTGGATCCACACATCAAAGTTCCTCGGCACACTGACAGCTGTTCTCTTCTTTGCGAGAATGCTGGCAACAGTGGTTCACCATGTGCTGGCCATCCCTTCACCGTTAAATCGTAGACTCGTGAGAGAGTCGGGTCATTTCTTGTTTCCTTTTCGATCGTAGAATTTGTTACTGGTAGACATTCCACTATGGTTGAGTGGAACATCTCCGCTGGGTCCACTGTAGGCGCCTCTTCTACCGTTGGCAACGGTAGGCGTGATAAACCGTCAGCATTCCCATGCTGTTTTGATCCTTTGTATTCTATGTCATATTGGTGTGCCCCTAGGAAAAGGGACCACCTCTGTAGCCTTTGCGCTGTCATAGTGGAAACGCCCTTTTTAGGGTTGAATATGGATACCAGCGGCTGGTGGTCTGTCAGCAGTGTAAACTTCTGGCCCTGCAGGTAATGATTAAACTTCTTTACTCCCCACACCAGGCTGAGAGCCTCCCTATCTATCTGAGCATAGTTGCGCTCAGCGGAGGTCAATGATCTGGATGCAAATGCGACTGGCCTTTCCGAGCCATTTGGCAACTTGTGTGAGAGTACTGCTCCAATGCCACAAGGAGAAGCATCACAAGCTAAACGAATAGGTAGCATTGGGTTGAAGTGAGCCAACACTTTCTCTGAGGTGATCAATGTCTTGCTTTTGCGAAAGGCCTTCTTACAGTCCTCGCTCCACTTCCATGGTACTTCTTTCTGCAAAAGAGCATTCAGCGGGTGCAGCGCCGTGGATAGATTTGGCAGAAACTTATGGTAACAGTTAATCAACCCTAGGAACGATCTCAACTGGGATACATTTTCCGGAGCGGGAGCCTTCACAACAGCTTCGATCTTGTCAGGTGACTTGTGCAGCCCCTCCTGGTCAATGACATGACCACAGTACGAGATCCGTTTCTGAAAGAACTCACATTTCTGGCGATTAACTCGAAGGCCATATTCCTTCAACCTGGTGAGCACCAGTTTCAAATTTGCAAGGTGTTCCTCATCGTCATCTCCTGTAATCAGGATATCGTCCAAGTAACATTGAGTGCTTGGAATTCCCTGTAATACCTGCTCCATGGCCCTCTGCCAAATTGCCGGAGCCGAAGCCACTGCAAAAACCAGTCTATTATATCGATACAAGCCTCTGTGCGTGCTGATTGTGAGATACTGGCGCGACTCTTCCTCAACTTCCATCTGTAAGTACGCTTGCGCCAGGTCTATCTTGGTGAAGCGTTTCCCGCCAGACAATGAAGCAAAGATATCCTCAATCCGTGGAAGCGGATATTGCACCGTGTGAAGCACCGGATTAACTGTGATCTTGAAGTCTCCACAGATGCGGACCTTCCCCGGTTCCCCTGGCTTGTTACTCGATGAACGCTTCATGACGGGAACAATGGGCGTGGCCCACTCACTCCAGTCCACCTTAGACAGTACTCCTGAACGTTCCAGCCCTTCCAGCTCAGCTTCCACAGCAGGTCGTATCGCATACGGTACCGGTCTGGCTTTGAAAAATTTTGGGTTTGCATGTTCTGCAATCTTGATTTTTGCCTTAATTCCTCTCAGTGTTCCCAGTCCCTGTTGGAACACACCTTTAGCCTCATCCAATATTCTGGACAATCGTTCAGGTTTGACATCTTTTTTTCCGGAATCTACCGTTATTGCGTTTAGGGAGTGCCAGTCCATATTTATTTTTCTGATCCACTCCCATCCCAGAAGTGGTGGACCTCCCTCAGGTAGTACATATAAGTCCATTCCTTGGTGTTCTTTGCCCTTGTGTATCACCTTGACTTTTATCTTTCCGATGGGGTGTACTTTTTGCCCCGTGTATGTCTGCAATACTATCTCCGTATCCCGTAGGGGAATATGTTTGAATAACTTTTTGTAATCTTGCTTATTCATGACCGTCAACGCCGATCCGGTGTCCAATTCCATCTTCACTTGGACTCCTGCTATCTGCAGTGTGACCCAGATAGTTTGTCGGTCAGCTTCCTTACTCACGTTGTGAATTCTCAGACTACCCAGTTCCTTGCTGTTGGAGTCTGAATCAGAATTCTGTTCATCCGAACTCTTCTCAGCCACCTTATGTACCTTTCTGCACTTTTCCTGTGGTGACTTTTTGTTGCTGGTCTTCTTTCCTGACCGGCATACTTTAGCTATGTGACCAAGCTTGCCACATTTTCTACATTCCTGGTTTTTAAACCAGCATTGGTTCTGATCGTGTGTTGTCTTTCCACAACAATAACATTTCGTTGTACCCAAAGCCATTTGATCTACGCTGAGTACCGCTGCCTTCAGCTGCATTTCCGCAGTGCCTCTCGCTGCGGCTTCGTGCGATGCTGCAATAGTGACAGCCTTATCAAGTGTAAGATCATTCTCTTCAAGTAGCCGCTTTTGTGTTCCTTCTTTCGACAACCCACACACGAATTTGTCTCTCAGTGCCTCTGTCAGGCTTTCCCCAAACTGGCAGTATTTCGCTAGCTTACGCAGTTCAATTAAATACTCCGCGTTGCTTTCCTCTTACAGTTGCGTTCTCGCATAAAATTTAAATCGTTCCGCTAACATCAGCGGTGTGGGGTTCAAATGATTCTTCAGGACAGCAACAATTTTAGCGAAAGTCTGATCCGCCGGTTTAGCTGGCGATAGAAGATGCTTCAATAGCCCGTATGTCTTCGCACCCATTGAGTTTAGTAAGGTTAGTGCTTCATCTTCATCTGATATTTTATTTGCCTTACAATATATCTCTATGCGTTCTACATACGTGGCCCAATCTTCAACATCGGGATCGAAATCGTTGATGTTACCACGCTTAGGCATCCTCGCGATCTTCTTGAGAAACAAAAAAATTATTTTATTTTTTTTCTTTTACAAAATGGCGGTTTCCCGCGCTTGTCTTCTTCCCCCGCCTCCGAAAATGGCGGCTTCCCGCGTTTGCCTTTCTCCCCCGCTGGCTGTAATGGCGATTACCGTATTGCTGCGTTCGCCCTCCCCCAGCGGTTTTCAAATCGTGCCTCCCAGCCCCTCTTGCAGTCCGGTCCTTTCCCCTCGGTTGCGGCTGAGTTCTCCGCGTTTTTAAAAAAAAAAAATTCTCCCGCGCCTTACGCTGACCCGGTCGCTGCGCCTCGTGGCCTCGGTAGCTGCCCGGCCTTTTTCACCGGTCGCGGTCGAGCTCTCTCTCGACGCTGTTGCGTCTCCCAGCCCACTTGCAGCCCGGTCTTTCGCACCGGCTGCGTTTGCATTCACCGCGGCTTCCGTGCCTTACACTGCCCCAGTCTCAGCGCCTCTGGCCCCGACTTCTGTCCGGCTCTTTTCCCCGGCCGTGGTCGAGTTCTCCGCCCTTATATCCTCCGTTTTTTTTTTGTTATTTTCTCCCCTACTCACAGTCAACGTGGCTGACTTGCTGCTCGTCGCTGATCGGCTTACCCACCACCGTGATAGAAGGGATGATCACTGCCTGTTGCTGATGGAAGGCTTCGTGTCAGAATTCTTCCGTTGCTCTGCAGACCCGAGTCTTCTCTCAGCAGAATGATGAGGGCGGATGCCTCCTCTCGACGCCCGTTAAACTGCCTTGGATGTATCTCTGCTGCAGGGTAAGATCGTACTCGTCGCCACTGTTAAGTCTGTGTGTTATATTGAGAATTACTACACAGACCACAAGAGTAAACTTTAACAGGTCTTTACTAATTGAAGGTCAGGGCGGACTGCCCAATAAATCGTTACACAGCACTTATATACCGGTGTGGTCACCACCGGTATTACAGTATACAGCAGCCAAGATAAAGTAGTGCAACCCTTAAAATTGTTCTCTTAAAGGTGGAACGGTTACATACACTACAGGTCTGGTTTCGGTGCTCAATAGATGCCCATCGCTCCTCAAGAGATGCCATTCTATTCAGAGCACTCACCATGTTTTCGATACCCTGGCGACTAAGCTCCTCCATGGCCGCAGCCCTCCTCTCCTCGGCTGCAGCCCTCCTCTCCTCGGCAGTAGCCAGCCTTGCCACGGAGGTAGCCAACCTTTCCGTGGTGATGCTTTCATGCGCCAATGACTCCAATAAGGCTCTGCTCATGCTCGCCATGGACTCCTCCATTCGCTCCACACTCGCAGCGACCCTGGAGACAAAACCTGCCAGAGACTCCTGCATCTGTGCATGGAGATCCATCACCTCCTCTCTTGCGGATGGACCCAGAGGCATAGGGTCGACATGCAGCTGAGCTGAGCTGGCAGAGGCCTGCGCCCTCCAACGAGGACTCTCCACTGCTGTCCCTGTCTCCACACTCTGCTGATGCTCACTTGTGAGCTGTGATACACCAGGTGACAACACTACTCATGTCCCGAAGGTTCCACTGAGGTGTGAGTGTCTGCGCTGGTGCTGGGTGCGCTTACTTCTGCTGACGCTGCACCCTCAGAGGCTGGAGCTTCCTCTGAGGAGTCTGGCTGCAAAGCCTCTTCCTCCTCGGCAGTGGCGACGGGGGCTCCGGATGGTCCTATGGGGGAGTAAAGGAAAGAGTTAGAGATGTGATGCCAAGGCTACTTGCACATTGGATTTGGCAGATGCTCATAAGTCCAAATGATGTAGCTTCAGAATCATATCAGCAACTCATGCTATGTCAATGAGAGAGATGGGGAACTATTCTGTCACCAGCTTGCGGGCTTGCTCCTGTCTCTCCTGCCCCAGCATCCACAGGCACGTCAGCCCCAGCAATCTCCATCACGGCTTCCTCCCAGGGGCTCAGGTGGGCGATTGAGGGTGATCCTCCTCCAGTCTTCGCATGCTCTCGTCTATTGTGAGCTTTCTTTTCCTGCAATGAGAGAGACAAGTGGAGTTTGAGTGAGAGTGCAGGAGTGAGTGTAGAGATTGCATAGCATAGATACTTAGAAGGAGACAAAGATGGTGTGAGGCTGCAAGACCAAGGGCCCTCCCTGTGTGTTGTTAGTTGTGTTCCAAGCATCAGAGTGAGAGGCAGTGTGAGGGCTGCATGGTGGAATAGTTACGTGAATGTGAGCAGAGAGAGATAGGGAATGGGTAAGGGTGAAGTGGGATGTGGAGGAAGAGATTGCTGAAGCTGAGTGCTGTTGGGGAAAGGCAATGGGGATCAGGTTGAGGGTGATGGAAACTTCGTACTTACTTTTCCTGGGCGGTGAAGGTCATGGAAGCGCTTCCTGCACTGCATCCAGGTCCGACGGGTGACTCCCAGAGTGTTGACCTCTGCAGCCACCTCCATCCAGGCAGCCCTGGTCTCTTTGGGAGGCCTCTTCCTCCCTGAGCTAGGGAAGAGGACCTCCCTGTGGGCCCTAACCCCATCCACCAATGTCTGCAATGAGGCCTCGTCCAATTTGGCGGCAGCTCGGCCTTTGCCGCTGGCAGCAGCTGGTGCAGGCTCCTCTGCCATTCTGCAAGACTGGTTGAGAAGCCTGCAGAGGTTGAGAAGCTTGCTGGAGACTTTAAAAGCACCACGAATGATGACATCATAATGTGGGGCTTTCTGACTGGAATTGGACACTTAGCAAGGGTGCACACACGCTGGAAATTAATTGGCCAATTGAGGGAAAATTGCGTGCAGCTGGCTGACCCATTTAGATTCGGGTTGGAACCTGACATTCGGGGAACCCGACAATTCCCCGCACCTTCGGGAAAATCGGGGCCAAAGTATTTGTTTAATTTCCCTGCTATTTCCTTATTCCCCATTATAATTTCTCCTGTCTCAGCCTGTAAGGGACCGACATTTACTTTTGCTAGACTTTACTTTTCTACATACCTATTGAAGCTTTTGCAGTCTGTTTTTATGTCTCTCGCTAGTTTACTCTCATTCTATTTTCCCTTTCTTTATCAATTTCTTGGTCCTCCTTTGCTGAATTCTAAAATCCTCCCAATCCTCAGGCTTACTTCTCTTTTTGGCAACATTATAAACCTCTTCCTTTGATCTGATACTATCTTTAACTTCTCTTGTTAGCCAACATTGGACCACTTTTCCTGTGGGGTTTTTGTGCCATATTGGAATATTTGTTGTAAATTATGTATTAAGCCTTTAAATGCTAGCCATTGGTTCTCTACCGTCATACCTTCTAATGTAGTTTCCCAATCTACCTTCGCCAACTCGCCCCTCATACCTACATAGTTTGCTTTGTTTAGATTTAAGACCCTAGTTTCGGATTTAACTAAATCACTTTCAAACTCGATATAAAATTCTATCATATTATGGTCACTCTTCCCTAAAGGCCTCTTAACTACAAGGTTATTAATTAACCCTTTCTCGTTGCGCAGTACTAGATCTAAAATAGCCTGTTCCCTATTTGGTTCCTCAACATACTGATCTAGAAAACTATCTTGAATACATTCCATGAATTCGTCCTCCACACTATTACTGCAAATTTGGTTTGCCCAGTCTACATGTAGATTAAAGTCCCCCATGATTATTGTATTACCCTTGTTACATGCTGCTCTAATTTCCTGATTTATACTCTGCCCTACATTACTCACTTGTGAGTAATCAATTTTAAATAACTGAAAATGACTTTAAAAAACTATACAGAACCATTTACCAGTTTCATTGGTGTACAGTAATTAGTTTCTTAGTAAATTAAATATTTTTTAATATTTAAAAGCTTTTAAAAGGTGCCTTACATCTAAAAAAGAAAAAGCTTAATTTTAAGAGCCTGCTCGGAGGCCTGCAAACGGGCACAATTAGCGGAAACTCGCTGTGGTGATTAATTTGATCTGGGGCGCGACCAGTTTTTTGGGTGGGGCTGGCTTCCTGCACAATGTTTTTTAAACTAGTGCAAAAGATCGCCGAAACTCGATTTGCGGTGGACATAATTTGCGCTTGAAATGCCTTGAACTTTTGCACTGGTTTGGCTGATTTTGGGTGAATTGCGCTGAAAAAAATAAGCGCAACCTAGCGGAAACTCTAACCCACTTTTTAAAGGAATCACATTATGCTGAAAGATTCAGTCTGTTGGCCGCGCTCTATATATCTCTTCCTCTGTATGTCTCACAGGTATCAGCAATTAGAATGCTTATATTTTCTAATTGATATAATTAGAGGCTTTCTGCTTGCTTCAAAATTTAATTGAACTGCACTTTGAATTAGAAATCCCACAAACTTGTTGGCCCACAACAGAAGCTACACCTTTCATCAGACATAGATCTGATTGAGCCCATCAGGACAAGCTGAGCAGAATTCTTGAGGCATCCAGGTAATGTCCCAGAAACACTTTCAAAGTTCTGTGACTTTATAGTGGCAGGCCTAAAAACACCCCTCTGTCCATGTTGAGTAAATTATCATCATAACACTATAAATTGGTGGTGCCACACATGGCTCCTATTCCCATGTCATATAAAGGGCCAGCTTGTTTTTCCCAGATGAAAAGTATCTATTCCCTATTTCTCACATCCCAACTCTTGGTACATATTGTTATAAGCCTTCAAACAACCCACAAGAATAAGTTAGCTCAGATCGTCCTTGTTATTTTCACAAAGATTTTTTTTATTGCAAAGTTAAATGGTATACAAGCTCTGTAGTTTTATATGGTAATAGCCATATTCATATACAGTATTGCAAGCTTACAGTTACAATGTAAATCGGATTTTAAAAAGCATCTGAATGTTTGGTTTTCTTCTATGTAAGGCTGTGCAAACATACCGCAGTGATCCTGCAATGCGACGACTTCTAAATCAACTGCATTTCTACATCATGCCTGTTTTTAATGTAGATGGATATCATTATAGCTGGACAACTGTAAGTGAATCATGTTTTTTTTCTAAATCAAGTCCTCCAAAGATCAATTCCAATTATAGTTTTTGTTGGTGCCCTCTTTTTAAGGAAACAGTTTGATCTCCTGCATGTCTATGACTTCATAAATTAATTAGTAAACTTCATTGTTTTTTGTTATCTGGTCATGTAAATAAGCTTTGGGTGTGGCTGTAAATGAAAAATTATCACATGGCTCTGTATTGTCAAGTGACCTATTTTATCAGTCAACACAATTAAGGTGAAGATGTTCTTTAGAAAGTTGAAGTCTGATCATTGTAATTTGAAAAGTACAATTTTTGCATTATGTTTAGGATCGGTTCTGGAGGAAGACACGTTCTAATAGTACCCATTTCAATTGCCACGGAGTTGATGCCAACCGTAATTGGAAGATCAAATGGTGCAGTAAGTTCAAATTGAGAGGCTGGTTGACTGTCGGGTGGTAGGCCTTCGGCACCAGGCCACAGCCAGGTAGCGGAGTGGAGAGGAGGGAGGGAAGGATCGGAAAAGTCAGTTGGGGATATTGGCGGGTGAGATAGGAGTCTGGGAGGGGGGGGGGGGAGAGAGAGGAGGACGGAGCGGGGGGGGAGAGAGGAGGACGGAGCGGGGGGGAGAGAGGGGAGGACGGAGCGGGGGGAGAGAGAGAGGAGGACGGAGCGGGGGGGGGGAGGGAGGAGGACGGAGCGGGGGGGAGAGAGAGGAGGACGGAGCGGGGGGGGAGAGAGGAGGACGGAGCAGGGGGGAGAGAGGGGAGGACGGAGCGGGGGGAGAGAGAGAGGAGGACAGAGCGGGGGGGGGAGAGAGGGGAGGACGGAGCGGGGGGAGAGAGAGAGGAGGACGGAGCGGGGGGGGAGAGAGGAGGACGGAGCGGGGGGGAGAGACAGGAGGACGGAGCGGGGGGGGCGAGAGGAGGACGGAGCGGCGGGGAGAGAGGAGGATGGAGCAGGGGGGAGAGAGAGAGGAGGATGGAGCAGGGGGGGAGAGAGAGGAGGACAGAGCAGGGGGGAGAGAGGAGGATGCAGCGGGGGGGAGAGAGGAGGACGGAGCGGGGGGGGAGGGAGGAGGACGGAGCGGTGGGGGGGGGAGGGAGGAGGACGGAGCGGGGGGGGAGAGAGAGGAGGACGGAGCGGGGGGAGGGAGAGGAGGACGGAGCAGGGGGGAGAGAGGAGGATGGAGCAGGGGGGGAGAGAGAGGAGGACGGAGCGGGGGGGGAGAGAGGAGGACGGAGCGGGGGGGGAGAGAGGAGGACGGAGCGGGGGGGGAGAGAGGAGGACGGAGCAGGGGGGAGAGAGGAGGATGGAGCAGGGGGGGAGAGAGAGGAGGACGGAGCGGGGGGGGGAGAGAGGAGGACGGAGCGGGGGGGGGAGAGAGGAGGACGGAGCGGGGGGGGAGAGAGGAGGACGGAGCAGGGGGGGAGAGAGGAGGACGGAGCGGGGGGGGGAGAGAGGAGGACGGAGCGGGGGGGGGAGAGAGGAGGACGGAGTGGGGGGGGGGAGAGAGGAGGACGGAGCGGGGGGGGAGATAGGAGGACGGAGCGGGGGGGGAGAGAGGAGGACGGAGCGGGGGGGAGAGAGGAGGACGGAGCGGGGGGGAGAGAGGAGGACGGAGCGGGGGGGAGAGAGGAGGACGGAGCGGGGGGGAGAGAGGAGGACGGAGCGGGGGGGAGAGAGGAGGACGGAGCGGGGGGGAGAGAGGAGGACGGAGTGGGGGGAGGGAGAGGAGGACGGAGTGGAGGGAGGAGGGGGGTGGAGAGATAGGAGGGCGGGGGGGTGGTTGGGGGATCGGAGGTCTGGCTTTGGGGGCGATCCGAAAGGTCGAGGGGAGTGGTCGGGGGGAGATCAGAGGCTGCAGCTGGGGATGCAATGGAGGGATGTAGGGAGGGTTCGAAATGACTGGGATGGGGGTGGGAGATCAGAAAGGCTGGGTCGGTGGGAAATTGTGGCTTGGGAGGGCATCGTGGCTTGGGGGGCGGCGGGTGGGGGAGATTGAATCGCTGGGAGTGGAGGGGAAGCAGGTTAGCTTGGTGGGCTGGTGGGAAGCACTCCTGCTCCTCCTGGCCCACAAGCAATGCTGGAAAGGCACTTACCTGCTGGATCCAGCAGTCCTTGCCTCCCCTCAGCTGCCGGAACCCGGCCAGCCAGTTTTAAGTTTAAAATGGAGGTAAAATCGGAGGCATGCAGCCTCATTAAAATATTTAAATGAGCAAATCCCCTCCTGGGAGCAGATTGGTTGCCCGCCCCCTGTCCCGTCTGCGTTAAAACTGGAAGTCGGCGTGTTCAAGGTGGGCTGGGTTCAGGTTTGACATTTTTAATATTTTAACATCCCACCCGAACCAAACCCACCCGTTTTTGGGAGTTGAAATTGCCCCATTAATTTCTGGAATTAATCTAGTATGCCTCCTTTGCATCTCTCCAATAATTTAATCTCCTTTTAAAAAATGAGATAAAAATTTCGAGCAGTACTCCAGATGCAGTCTCTCCCAAATCCAGATATAATTTTCAAATTACCTTTCTTGACTTATACATTGCAGCCTTAGCTATACACCGCAACATCCTGTTCAGCCTCCTAACTGCCTGTGAACACCACTGATATTTTTAGCATCCCATCTACCAATTCCTCAGACCTTTTTCCTGTTGTGAAGCATAAGCACAGTACCATTTTATGCACATTGATAATCATCATTAGACACCTTGGACATGATTCCTCCTGTTGAGATTCACGTATCTCTGGTAAACAGGATCAAGTGCAAACCGATATGGCGGGTATATTGTGTTTAATCAGAGTTTAGGACGGAATATAACACACTAGTAATACAGGTAAACTATCCTTTATCCGAACTTCCGAAAACCTCTAAAAACCGAAAGTTTTTTCGTTCAGCGTAAGTCGTGCGCACGACATGACCAGAGCGACGCACGACTTACGCTGAGCAGGGCAGAGGGTCACAGAGTTCCCTCCTGCGTAGGAGATTGCAGGCCGAGCCGGGCAGTGTGAAGGAGGTACCGGGAGAGTGAACCCAACAATACAGCGGCCGGTCCGATATTCTTTTCTCCCCCGACCCGACCTGCGGCCCGTCTGATATTCTTTTCCGCCCCCCCCCCCCCACCCGACCCGACCCGACCCCCGACCTGTCCGATATTCTTTTCTCCCGTCCCGACCCGACCCGAACCGCGGCCCGTCCGATATTCTTTTCTCCCCCTGAGCCCCCCCCCCCCGGACCCCCCCCCCCGACCCCGACCCCTCGGACCCCCCCCCCGACCCCGACCCCTCCGACCCCCCCCCGACCCCCCCCGACCCCGACCCCCCCCCTGACCCCGACACCCCCCGGAACCCGGCCTGAACCGCGGCCCGTCCGATATTCTTTTCTCCCCCTGACCCCCCCCCCCACCCCCAGACCCCCCCCCCCGACCCCGACCCCTCGGACCCCCCCCCCGACCCCGACCCGACCCCGACCCCCCCCGACCCCGACCCCCCCCAGACCCCCCGGACCCCGGACCCCCCCGGCCCCGACCTGAACCGCGGCCCGTCCGATATTCTTTTCTCCCCCCCCCCCCCACCCGACCTGATTTGCGGGCCAGCTTAGTAGGAGTCAGCCGATATCCGGCTTTCCAGAGAAGCAGGAAGGGGAATGAGACACGGAACAGTCGCAAGAGGTAGCCTGAGCTTTTAAAATTTATATTAAATACAAATTTCCCAGTCTTATAATAATACCTTCTGAAATCCAAAAAATTCCGAAAACCGAAACTCAGCTGGTCCCAAGGCTTTCGGATAAGGGATAGTGTACCTGTACAGCAAAAACATACGACCGTGACAAGCAGCTGACCTCGGACCCAATCGGACAGACGGCTGGCATGCGTAAACAGTTCTCTGGCTTCTGGTCTCTCTCTCTTTCTCTCGGGCCTTCGATGGTGAGCATGGGATCACTCTTAAAAGAGTGTTCGACCAGCTGTTCGGCTCTCCCTTCCACCGTCTGTGTGCAAGCTCTTGGGGTGTCACTTTTTATTCTCTTTTTAGGGGTGGGCCTGAGGCCAAGTTATTGACAAGACCATTTAACCTACAGAGGTTTCTCCAAAACTTCATCAACCAATGACAGCTTAAGTTCTTTGTCTTGGTGTTTGGATGAAAGCCCTCCCCAAAAGGTCTCATTACTTCATCCTTGTTTTTACAAATTGAAGGTTCCTCCATTGGAATCCATCTTATCTCTTTTTACTCTCTCCCCCTTTTTCCCAGCCAGTACAAGGCCCCAGTCAGAGCTGTCACACATTAACCAGTCGCTATCTCACCATTCTGACCTTCACAAGTAAGGTCTACGATTTACTCCCTCTTTCTGTTGTGATCTTTTCTCTCAGAACTTTTACATTCCCATGAATTATGATTCCGCGCTGCTTTCAGTGTTCAATAGCTGTTGCTTTATACTTTTTTTTCCCTTTCAAAAATACATAGCAACTTGCAGTTGCTTGGGCTATCTCACCTTCATTTAACAAATCTGTGGAGATTATAATATGGTTATTAGTAATAATGGAAGAAACATAGGTTGGGCCTTTACTGGCCAAATTAAAGATACATTAACAAAGTCAAAACCCTAACTTACAAGCAACAGATAACTAGCCTGGCAGGACCATCCTATGGGCCCCCGTGTGGAATGTTTATGTTTCACCTAATCTAACTGATTAAAAAGACTGTCTCAAATTCTAATTTAAAAGCCATATACATTTTAGGCACCCCTAGTTTCTAACACTCCTCCAAATCATTTATAAAAACTATAAACAATAACAGTCCCAGCACCGACCCCCGTGGCACACCACTAAATGGCTGCCACCCAGATACATCCCCATTTATTACTACTCATTGCTGTTTACCAACCTACCAGTTACTAATTCAGTCATGCCTTGTCTTCTATTCCATGAGCCAGAACCTTATATAGTTGCTTTATGTGGAGCAGTACCAAATGCCCTCCTAAATTCCATTGGTTAATCACAATCTGATGCTTCACATTACCATGATGCTGCTCTTGATTACGTCGCCTAAGTCTCTGTCCTTCTCCTCATCACAGGTATTGAAAACTGTATACCTATTGGACAAATCCTGACCCACAACATTTCCTCTACTAGTTCCTCCTGTCTCCTTCATTCCCTGTTAGTGATTATCTACTTCCCTAACTGTTTTACTGTATTCTAATGTGGGTTGACCACTTTCTGGAACATGTCTTTCATAAACTTTCCTCCCCATATATGTTGTAGAGAGTAGCCAGCTGCATTGCTCTGCTCAAACAACACACCTTTCTGACGCTTCGAGTGTGCACTCCTCCTGGAACTTTGCTGAACAAGGACATTCTACATTATACATGCTGCACATATCACAAGCCTAGCCCCTGTTCCTGCCTCAACTATAGTTCTAATTTAGATTTAATTAATTAGAACTAATTCTTAGTTAACTGCCTAGTCTTGCAGATTCAGGCCCACTCTCTCAGCACCAAACTCCTATTCAGGCCAAAATCCTTATTTCCTTTCAATAAAAACTCAGTCTGTCAGTGTCTCACTTAGTTGGCCTCTCATGGCTCAACAAATGTTTTCAGTGTAACCCTTCATCGGAACTGAAAGATCATTATCTGATATTCGAGGTTTACAGGATAGAAGGAAGCCATTTGGTCCATTAGGTCTATGCAGGTTCTTTGCTAGAGCAATCCAAAACTAATCCCACTTCTTTGCTCTCTCCCCATACCCTCTAAATAAAGATTTTTTTCCTAACTTCTGTTCTAACTCTCTTCGTGATAATCTTAAATTGATGATACCGCCTCACTGACTCCCAAACCAAATGAAAGAGTCTATCCATATTCATTCTATTTAAACTCTTCACAATTCAAAACCTCTATTAATTCTCCTCTTGGCCTTCTCTGCTCCCCTGGAATTAGTTCGTGTCTCAAGTCTATCCTCATAACTGCAGTTTGACATCACTGCCATCATACTTGTGAATCGAAACTGAAGGTTCGCTAAGGCTTTAATATCCTTTCTATCATAGGGCATCCAAAACTGTACAGTACTCTAACTGTGACCTAACTAATGTTTTGTATAAAATTCATCATTCTTTACTATTGTACTGTATACCCCTATTCATAAAACCTGAAATGCTACTAGCCTTTTTTTATGGCTCTACTTGCAATCACACTTTTAGAGAATTATATATTTGAACCCCTAGATCTCTGTTCATTTACACCCTTTCAACTTCCTTCCATTAAGTGCATACTGCCACTCCTTGTTTTTTTTCTCTCAAAATGTATTGCCTCACATTTATCCACATGAAATTGCATCTGTCACCTGCCTGCCCATTCTGCTAATCTATCTCTTTTCCTGAAATCTTTTGCAGTCCTTCTGTTTGTTTGAAAAACCTCCTACTTTTGTACCATCTGCAAATTCCAAGTCCAAATCATCTGTGCATGCACAGAGAACAAAAGTGGACTTTTTACTGATCTCTGGAGTACACCACCTCCAACCCTTCTCCTGAGCAACACCAATTTACCTGAATGTTATTTCTTTTTCATCAACCAACCACCTGTCCGTGCTGCTATACTTCCTCTTGCACCATACACCTGAATTTTTCTAAGAAGCCTCTTGAGACACCTTATCAAACACCTCATGGAAATCCATGTACACTACATCTACTGCATTTCCATTACCTATCCAATTGGTCACTTCTTCAAAAATCTCATTATGCTGTAATGACTGTTAATACTAGTTAATAATTGAATGGCCTTACTTGCTCATTCAGATCTATCTTGTGAGCATTCTCCGGCTCCTTTCCCTTGATCATATTGACACATGGACACAAGACTACCTTACCCAGCACCCCTTTTTTAATACAGTATCTGCAAGCTATTTGAGCATGAAAGGGAAAATCCATCTAACACTGAGATGAATGCATAAAAGAAATATTGTGGGCCTAGTTTTAAGCCAAGTCTGTTATTTTCTAATTGGCACAGCAACAACGTACAATTACCATCACCAAAAAAACACTTCACCATTATTCTTTGAGAATGTTAGTAATATCCTGTTAGATACTTCTGACAAATTTTGCCAAGACAGGTATTACATTAACTGGCCTATAATACCCTTTTTTAAATATTTCCCTTTTTTAAATCAAAAGTAAAATGTGTTATAACTAAAAGTGGAGTGCAAGAAGGAAAATAAAAGAAAGGTAAAACTAATGCAATTACAAAATTCACAAAAGAAATCTCCGAAGTAAATTGAAAAAATAATATTGTTTACTTATGCAAAATGTTTTATTTTATTTGCAATGTTTGCTTATAATTTTTATAAAAGTTACCAGTTAACCTTATTTCTGTAAATCTCAGTAAATTTTCCCATAATAAATTTGCAATGATTACATTACAATCATTATTCTTTCAGTATGGATATCATCACACAACAACATGAAGCATTCTGGCCAACTATATCTGCCATGACACCCACCACCAACAGAACAAACGCGACTAAAAATACAATAAAATGGCCCTCTTAAACTTAGCATATACTTTAAAAAATGGAAATGTGGGAATTCTGATGAAGGGCTACACTTAAAATGTTAACCTATCAGATGCTTTGCATTGCTGGCATTTTCTGTTTTAATTTAGATTTCTAGCATTGATGTGTTTTATAACTCAGACATATGGGAGTGATTTCTAGGCATTAATCTCATCGACAAGTTCAAATCATAGTATCAACTACTTAAACTTGGCACTTGGTTCATGGCATCATCACAATTCCTCAATAAGGTTAATGCCTTTTAATCATTCCCAGGTTTCTGTTTTTCTCTAGCTTTCATTTATAATTTTTTCTGTAACACTTTAGGTGAAGGTGCTTCCTTGCATCCTTGCGCTGATACATACTGTGGACCCATGCCAGAATCTGAGCCAGAAGTAAAGGCTGTTGCAACCTTCCTACGTAAACACAAGAAACAAATTAAAGCATACATTTCATTCCATGCATATTCACAAATGCTACTATATCCATATTCCTATAAGGACGCAATCATTCCTAATTTCAAGTGTGTGGTAAGTAGAATTAACCTGAATTAGTATTTTAAACTCATTGGCCTAGAAATTCAGTGGCCTGCGCCACCAGTTTGCGCCCAAGGAGGGCACTCAGTGGCTTTTGCGCCACTGGCCACAACTACCGCGATATTTAGCGGGGCGCTAATGGCGGCATTAGCCTGTAGCGCTGCGCCGCCACCGATGACGTCATCGGTGTGCGCAGCGCCCCGCTCCCGCCCCGATGACCATATTTGGTCACGCCCGCCTCTTCAGCGCCGGCCGCAAATAGCGACCGGTACACAGGGGCCTACCTGTGGCGGTAGTGACACTAGTTAAGGTGGAGGTGCGGCCGGCCGCTTTTTCGGCAGCCGCCTGCCAGCACCTCCGTCCCCGGCCTCCTACACTCCCCCCCCCCCCGCGGCATTGCCGGCTGTTTCCCGAGAGCCCGGCACTTCTCCTTGGTGCCGGGCTCATTTGCCGGCACTCGCGAGCGGGGATCACGCTGTTGCAGGCACCTCCCCCTTAACAGTGGGAGGAAGGCCTGCAGTACCGCAGCATGCCGTGCCGCAGCGTGTGGCGCTGCGGCCCTTAGCGCGCCGAAATTCAGTTTCAGCGCCCCAAGCGGGGCGCGGGAAGCCTCGATTAGTGGCCCGCTTCCATTTGGGGCGCAGAAACTGAATATCCGGATGGCGCAAGTGGCTCCGCTCGCAGCGGTAATTCCGGCGCCCAGGCGAGCTTGGCGCCCCAAACGGCGCCCAACTGAATTTTTAGCCCATTAACTTTTAAGTGTTACCAGATAGTTTCTGTTTAAGCACGTGCAACAAATTTACAGAATTGTTCCCAGGAGTAATAGACTGTAATGCATTGACTTAGCGTTAACACTTTATTTATTGATTGCTTATTAAGCATTAATTAATGGTTACCATGTAAATTCACTCAGGATTTACTTGATTTGCACATTGTGTTAATTTCACACAGTTGAAGCTGCTTTAAAAGCACTAGAGGGAACAAATAGAGCTCCAGGGCTGAGCAGAGCATGGGTAGTTTACCAAACTAGTGAATGAGGAGTCTTTCGATGAAGGTAGTGGCATAGGTTTGGAACTAAATATTTTAGAGGAGAGGGAGAGTAGGATGCCATGCCCAGAAAGTTCAAGACTGTAAGAGACCGGCATTGAAGACTTGTTACTATCCACTGCAGTGTGAGTGTTGCTGAAGTGCCACCTACCTGCGCCTTAGTGAGGGACAGTATTTAAAGAGATGCATCACCAAAGGGACATAATTTCAGACCTGGAACCAAGCAACAACATCAGGACAATGCTCATAGTCGAAGAGAAGTGACTACCACTCTAATGTTTTACATTACTGGGTGCCTCCAGACACCAAGGGCTCGATTTTATTACCTGAGGTGGGTTGGAGTCGGGTTGCATGGTGGGCAGGTTCAGGAGCCACTTCCAGCGGGAACAGCTGCAGAGTTGCGATTTTTATTAAAGTACCTTTTTAATTTCATGGAGGTGCGCTGGCCAGTCCAATGAGTGGGATCGGGTCGGCTGGCCGCCTCTGATGATGTCATAATAGCAGCTGCTTTTAAAGCTGCCATCCAGCCTGAGCCTTTTCATTGTGATTTCCTGCACTACTTTTCAAAGCTATGACTTCTTCCAGAGGCAAGGCAGCTCCTTGTTTTAATGATGAGTCCCTCCAAGTTCTTGTGGATGCTGTCAGAGGCGCAGGGAGATTCTCTTCCTTCCTGTTGGCCGCAGGAAGCCTCCTTAGCAGACCAAGGCAGCCTGGCTGCGCATTGCTCAGGAGGTGAGCGCAAGGTGCATTTATGCACGCTCATGGATCCAGTGCCACAAAAGGTTTAATGATCTTGTGAGAACATCAAAAGTGAGTGTCCCATCTCACTTGCCTTCACTCTGCTTCCCTTCTCTTCTCATCACCAGCACTCTGCTTTGTAAGCCTCCTCCTTCACATCCCACCTTACTCTTACTTCCCTTGCACCCTTTCTTATCCATCTCTGTCTCTGCACTGAATCACATCAGCATCCTGCCTATGCACCCCTTAGACTCGCTCTCACTGTCATGCAGTGACAACAACTAACAACGCACAGGAAGCTAGCTTCCTCTTGGCACCTTACCCCATCCTCGTCTCCCTCAAAGCTTCTATGGTAGGGATTAATCACATTCACTCCATCACTGTGGCTGAAACACCGCTTGTGTCCCTCCTTGCAGGAAAAGATAGCCCACAATAAGAGGGGGAGAGCAATGACTGGAGGAGGAACACCTACCCTTGCAACATTGACCAGTGCTGAGGAGGCAGCAAACGAGATTGTTGGAGGTGGTGAGGACCTGGAAGTGGGTGATGGAGAGACAGGCACACTAGAGGAAGCTGGTGACATAATAGAGTTTCATCCCTCTCAGAAAGCAATGCAATATGATGTTCATAGAGAATCGCTTTGTATCATCTGCTCAAAAGGATGTGTCTGCTACATCAATATCAGATGTCTAATTCAAGCCTTTACTCTCCCACAGGACCATCGAGCGCCCCCCCTCCCCACGATCCAGGACGAAGAGCCAGACTACTCCTCAGAGGAACCTGAAGCCTCTCGGGGACCAGCGTCACCAGGACTCAATGCACCCAGCACCAGCGCAGCAACGCACACCTCGGTGGGACCATTGCAAGTTAGAGTAGTGTTGCCACCTGGCCTATCACAGCGCACAAGTGAGTATCAGCAGATGGTGGAGTCAGCGGCAGCAGTGGAGAGTCCTCTGCGGAGGTCACGGGACTCTCCTAGCTCTGATGAGCTGCATGCAGATGCTGTGCCTCTGGGGCCATCCAGAAAAAGAGCGGTTTGTGAAATACAGGAACAAGTACAGGTGTCTCTGGAAGGGTTTGCCTCCAGGGTTAGTGTGAATGTGAAAAGAATGGAGGAGTCCATCTGTAACATCAGCACTGTCGTGATGGAGGTAATGGCGCATGAATGCACCACCATGGATAGGATGGCAACCTCCGTGGAAAGGATGGCTACGACCATGGAGGAAATCAGTTGCCAGAGTCAGGAAAACAAGGTGGCTGTTCAGAATAGAATGACATCTCTGGAAGAGCAATGGGCAGCTATTGAGCAGAGAGACCAGGAAAATCGGGTGGGGGTGGGATGAAGGCGGGTTGGGTGTCTGAAGCCATTTTTCCCAACAGACCCGCCTCCTCAGGGCTATTAAAATCGAGCCCCAGCAGTCAGTATGGTGGGTGATGGGACTGTGGGCCTTAGTGCTGGTGGGGACACAGGCCACAGCATTCTAGATGATTTATACTTTACTAATTGGCGAAAGAGCAAGGAGAGCATTGGTGAAGTCCAGCCATATATTGATAAATATATGGATGAATGTCACAGCGTATCTGAAAACCAATCCTGTGCTTCCAGATAACATCACAAGAGGTAATATGTAAGTGACAAAGAGGAGGGTTTAAGGATGAAACCCTGGAATACAGTTGTGTAGTGTTTATGGTACTGAACTAGCAACCAAGTTCAATATCACCATGTGAAATATTATTCAATAAATCTGTTTGTGGGCTAGCTGCTGCCATATAAGCCCAACTGGTTCACTAATGTCGTTCAGAGAATGGAAACAGCCACCCCTATCTGCTCTGGCCTACTTGTGATTCCAATCCATACTATGTGGTTGACTCTTAGGAGGAAAAATTCAGTTGTTTGCGCCTCCCGTTAGCGCCTTAAGAGGGCGCCAATTGGGGCGCAAAGCAACTAGAGGCCGGGCGCGGCGATGTTTGTGCCGCTCGCGAAATTAACTAGACATTTTGCGGCAGCGCTAAACACTACCGCCATGATCTCCTGCGCTGGCAGATTGTGACATCAGTCGAGTGCGCAACGCCCCATTAGCGCCCCGGACCGGATATTGAGTGGCGCCCCCTGCATTACCACCTGCCGCTAGCAACGACAGGTTGAGGGGAGCGTTTTGCAGTCAGAAAGGGACTAGGGGAGCGCTATTTAAAGGCGACCGCTTCCTGCCTTTTTTTGTCGGTGACATTTTTGCACCACGCATTCTGAGAGAGAGAGACTTCTGGAGAGATTCAACGCTGTGTGAAAGAGTTTTGAGTACTGAGCAGCACTTTGTAGGTTCATTTGGATTTGCCCTTGCTTCGCCAGCGCTCTGAGGTAGCGCCTCGCTCCTCGGCCTTTGCGCCTTAAGATAGGTGTGAAGCGCCTGATTTAGCGCTCCAATCACCTCCAAGGGCAATAAAAGCCAAGTTTGCTGTCGGAGGCGATAATTAGCAGCAGGTGCTAAACTTTGCGCACCGCCAATAATGGCGCCCCAAATGGGGCGATACCAAATTTTTCCCCCTTAATGTCTTAAGTGGCCTAGCAAGCCACTCAAGTGTAAACAATCACTATAAAACAGAACAATGAGAAACATCAGATAGGTCTATCAGCAATGACCCTGGCATCAGATTATCACAACTCAGGCAGTGCCAGCCCAGTCTACCCGCAAAACCCTCACCTCTAACATCGCAGGCTGGTGCCCACATTGGGAGAGTTGTCCTACAGACTAATCATGGAACAGCATGATATAATCATACTCACAGAATTACATCTATCAACCAACATCCCTGAATCCTCCATCACCATTGTCTTATCTCATTGGCATGATAGACTCACCATAGGGACACAGTGGTATACACACAATTGGGAGTGTCTTTCTGGGAGACTTCAGCATTGACTCTGGACCCCATGAAGCTTCATGGCTACAGACTAAACAAGGCCAAGGAAACTTCTTGATGATTACCAGCTGCTCCCATCCCCCCTCAACTGACTTATCAGTACTCTTCATGTTCAAAACTAGATTTACATAAGAATTTTACAGCACAGTAACAGGCCATTCGGCCCAACAGGTCTATGCCAGTGTTTATGTTCCACACAGGCCTCCTTCCACCTTACTTCATCTCACCCTATCATCATATCCTGTTTCTTTCTCCCTCATGTACTTATCTCGCTTCCTCTTAAATGCATCTATGCTATTTGCCTCAATCACTCCACGTGGTACCAAGTTCCACATTCTAACTATTCTTTGAGAAAAGAAGTTTGGATTTATTAGTGACCATCTTATATTTATGGCACCTAGTTTTGGACTTCCCCCCTACGTCTACCCTATTGAACCCCTTCATAATTTTAAAGATCTCTTTAAAAACTAGAAGGAAGCACTGAGGAAAACCAGACGTAAAATGTACTCTGGGTGGGGGACTTAAATGTTCAAGACTAGCTCGGTACTACTGAGTCCTGAAAGACATAGCTGCCAGACTGGTCAGGTGTGAGGAAACCAACACAAGGGAATAACCTACTTCGATTTGTCCTCACAAACATACCTGTCTCTGTTGCAGACACATCTGTCCACAATAGCATGGTTAGAAGTGGCCACTGCACAGTTCTTGTGAAGACAAAGTCTCGTCTTTCGTCTGGCACTACCACCATGCTAAGTGGGACAAACTAAGGAGAGCACTAGCAGCCCAAAGTCAGGTATTCATAAAGTACTGTAAACCATCAGCAGGCTTGTATACCAGTTCACTTGATCAGCATCATTGCCACTGAACTCAATATCACCTCCTCTACCATTGGCACAATGTGACTGCAGTATGTAGCATCTACAGGATGCACTGCAGGAATGGATGCTTATTTTAATAGCACCTCCCAGCCCTGTGACCTCTACTACCAAGAAGGACAAGAACAACAATATTATGGGAGCATGAGACCTCCAAGTTACATGCCGCCCTGACTTCGACATGTACCGTCATTCCTTTATCACCAATCAGGTCACTCAACCAGGAAACACCAAGACTGGTTCGACGAGAATGACCAGGAGATCCAGGAGCTAATAAGCCGCAAGCGCAAGGCATTTCTGATCTGGAAACAGCAACAGAACTCGAGAGCAAGAAAGCAGCTCTACAGAAGCCTGAAGGCCGAGGTCCAACAAAAAAACTTGCGACCTAAAGAACAGATGGTGGGTGGAGAAAGCACAGGAGATCCAGCAGCTAGCCGACAACCACGACGTGCGTGGATTCTTTAGCGCAGTCAAGACCATCTATGGCCCAAGCACCCAAGGCCCTTCCCCACTGCGGGGCAAGAACGGAGAGGTACTCATCAAGGACAGGGAAACAGTCAGTGCCTGCTGGAAGGAGCACTTCAAGGATCTCCTTAACCACGACTCTGTCTTCGACACGAGTGTCCTCAACTCCATCCCACAGCATGCTACCCGCCACCATCTCAGCACAACCCCAGCCCGGCATGAGGTTGAAAAGGCCATCCGACAAGTGAAGAACAACAAGGCCTCAGGAGCAGATGGAATCCCTGTCGAGGCACTAAAGCATGGCGGAGAAGCACTACTGGCGCGAATTCATGAACTCATTTCTCTTATCTGGAAGGAAAAGAGCATGTCAGGGGATCTCAGACGCCGTAATTGTGACCATCTTCAAGAAAGGTGACAAATCCGATTGCGGTAATTACAGGAGTTTCCCTGTTACCTGCTACAGGGAAAGTCATCGCAAGAATCTTCCTCAATCGCCTTCTCCCAGTGGCTGAAGAGCTCCTCCCAGAGTGGCAATGCGGATTCCGCCCACTAAGGGGCACAATGGACATGATCTTCACCGCACGTCAATTACAAGAGAAATGCAGGGAACAGCACCAATCACTGTACATGGCCGCCTTTGATCTCACAAAGGCCTTCGACACTGTTGTAATGATATCAGCAAATAGTGATGGTATTTGCCTGTTTGATTATGATGCCTTACCAGCATATTTGCCTGCTTGATTATTTATGCCTGACCAGCAGAGGTCATGTGAGAGAGGCAGTTTAGTTTCGTTTTAGTTTCGTTTTAGATGGATCTCTAAGATGGTGTCTCCTGTAATGCTGTTAAATGAGTTGAACATACTTTAGATAAATAGTCATTCTCTTTCATGAATGTGTCGTCATTGAACCCACATACAAATCGATACATGGTGTCAGAAGTGATTGAAAGAGATGAAGAGGAAAAATCTGAAGTTAAATCAGCTCTCCACATATTAGCAAGCCAAGAGAGAACATCGTTACTTACCATTGGAGAATAGCTAACGAAGTGAAAAATAGAAGGTTTACACCCACCGGCGAAGCTTCAGTTGACAGGTAATGTGGCTGAAAATTGGAGGAGGTTCAAACAACGTTTGGAGTTGTATTTAACGGCAATCGGAGCTGACGAGAAAAGTGATCAAATGAAAGCGTCAGTGTTCTTACATGTCGTGGGTGATGAAGCGCTGGAGGTGTATAATAACTTCACATTCGCTGCTGATGGAGAGAAAATGAAGTTGGATAAAATAATGGAACAGTTTGAGGCCTACTGCATACCTAAACGTAACGTGACGTTTGAGAGGCACAGATTTTTCACATGTGTACAGAAAACAGGTGAGACTATTGATCAGTATGTGACTGAACTGAGAAACAGAAGCAAATCGTGTGAATTTGGGGGACTGACAGACTCGCTGATAAAAGACAGACTGGTGTGTGGTATTCCAGATAATGGTCTAAGGGAAAGACTGCTAAGAGAGCAAGATCTAGACCTGGGAAAAGCCATAGCACTGTGTAGGGCTACAGAGACTGTGAAGTCGCAGGCAAAGGAGCTGTTCAGTGACAGTAGCTGCAACGTGGATGCAGTGAGAAAGAACGGACACACACCGTTTAACAAAAAGAGCGCCAATGTGAAAAAAGAGGCGTGGCCAGCGAACAAAAATGAAAGGGGCAATCGAAAGTCATGTAGTCGATGCGGTACACAGCATCCACCAAAAAAGTGTCCAGCATATGGTAAAACATGCAATAGTTGCAACAAAAACAACCATTATGCCCGTTGCTGCAAGAACCAAGCGCAACAAAGCAAGGTCCATGCAGTAGATGAAAGCGAGATAGATGAGTTCTATGTAGATGTTGTGTCTGAAAACAAAAAAGAAAAAAGAGACTGGATGTTGACACTAAAAGTGAATGACATACACATTCCATTTAAATTGGATACTGGAGCACAAGTTAATGTGATATCAGAGACTGATTTTAAGAAAATTAGACCCAGACCAAAGATACATGGAATAAAAGTGAAAGTGACAGGATACTCAGGTACTGATATACCAGTGAAAGGAAAATGCATTGTCAAAGTGACACACAAGGACAGAGAGCACACGCTAGCATTAATCGTGGTGCCAAAGGATGTGCAAGCCATACTAGGTTTAATAGCCTGTGAGAGACTAAACCTGGTAAAGAGAGTCCTCGTTGTGGAAAGCGAAGGAGAGACAGTCTATGATGAACTCATGCAAGAGTACAACGACCTATTTCAGGGTCTAGGCTGCCTTCCAGGAGAACACACGATCAGAGTAGATAAAAGTATGCCAACGGTCATACATCCGTGCAGAAAAGTTCCGTTTGCTCTTCAAAAGCAACTGAAGGCAGAGTTGGACAGGATGGAAAGCCTGAACGTGATTCAGAAGATAGATGAGCCAACTGAGTGGGTGAGTTCCCTCGTCGTTGTGGACAAAAAGAATGGAAAGCTCAGAATTTGCCTGGATCCAAGAGATCTAAACAGAGCAATAAAGAGAGAGCACTTCAAGCTTCCTACACGTGAGGAAATCATGTCACAGTTTGCAAATGCAAAGTATTTCAGCAAGTTAGATGCATCATCAGGATTTTGGCAGATGAAATTGGACGAGGCAAGTTCAAGACTGTGCACGCTCAACAGTCCATTTGGCAAATACAGATTCCTAAGGTCACCATTTGGCATTGCCTCAGCTCCTGAAGTGTATCACAAAACTATCCATATGATCTATGAGCACCTGGAGGGAGTTGATACATCAATGGATGACATCATAGTATGGGGAACCATGAGAACTGAGCATGACGAGAGACTGAAAAAAGTGCTGGAAGCAACAAGGAAAACAAACCTGAAGCTGAATAGAGAGAAATGCCAGCTCGGGGTGACAGAACTGACATTCGTGGGAGATATCCTTAGCAGTGAGGGCATCAGACCAGATCCCAGAAAGGTGTCCGCCATTGAGAATATGCCAAAGCCACAATGCAAAAAGGACGTGCAGAGGTTTAATGGAATGATCAACTACATGGGTAAATTCATATCCAACCTCTCAGAAAAGATGGCGCCACTGAGAAGACTAACTGAAAAGAACATAGAATGGGAATGGAATCATGAGCATGAGAAGTCATGGAGCGATCTAAAGAAACTGCTCACAGAGGAACCAGTTCTGAGGTTTTATGACCCAGCGAGACCCATCAAGATATCATCAGATGCATCACAGAGTGGGCTCGGTGCTGTTCTTCTGCAAAAATATGACTACTGGCAACCTATTGCATATGCATCGCGCTCAATGACAGACGCGGAGACGCGATATGCTCAAATAGAAAAGGAGCTGCTCAGCATCACATACGCCTGTGAAAGATTTCGCCAGTTTGTGTCAGGACAAGCAATCAGTGTAGAGACTGACCATAAGCCCTTGATTGCATTGTTCCAAAAGCCACTAAATAGCTGTCCACTTAGAATACAAAGAATGATGATCAGGCTGCAACGCTATACACTGAATGTTGCATACACACCGGGTAAGCTGATGTATACAGCAGACACGTTGTCCAGAGCTGTTGACCCAAGTGAGCCCGCAAACACCAAAATGGATGAAAAAGTGAACGCCTACGTGGACATGATCACAAGTGCACTGCCCATAGCAGATGCAAAAATGGAGCTCATAAAGACTGAGACAAACAAAGATGAAACAATGAGACGACTGAGGAAAAGCATCTTGGATGGATGGCCCAACATGAAGCAAGACTGCTCACCTGACATGGCAGAGTACTGGAACTGCAGGGCGGAACTATCAGTGGTCGAAGACATCATCTACAAAGGAAGTAAAATAGTTATCCCAAAGAGTCTGAGAAAAGAGATGCTAAAAAGGATCCATGGAGGACATCTGGGAATCGAAAAGTGTAAGAAAAGAGCACGAGAGGTGATGTACTGGCCACGAATCAACCAAGATGTGACAAATGAGGTGTCAAACTGCACAATATGCCTGAAATATCGAGCAAGCAATCCGGTAGAACCACTAAAGCCACACCCAGCGCCAGACAGACCTTACCAGAAGGTAGGCGCTGACCTATTCGTATGTCAAGGGAAGGACTATCTTGTAGTCACAGACTATTACTCCCTGTATCCAGAGGTTTGTAGACTGTACACCACCACTGCAGATGCTGTGATAACATGTATGAAAGCCATATTCTCCAGACATGGCGTGGCAAGCGAGGTCTTCACAGACAACGGACCCCAGTTTTACAGTGCAAGTTTCTGACACTTTGCCAAAGAGTGGGACTTTGTCCACACAACATCAAGTCCTCACTTTCCACAGTCCAATGGACTAGTGGAAAAATCGGTCCAGACAGTGAAAAGACTGACGTACAAGGCGAAAGACAGTGGAACTGACTTCTACCAGAGCATGCTTGTATACCGCACAACGCCGCTCGAGTGTGGTATGTCACCAGCCCAACTCCTGATGGGACGTCTGCTAAGGTCAAACCTACCCATCCCGGAGAACCTCCTGAAAACAAAAGAGGGGGAGAAAGTGAGGAAGTTCAAAGAACAACAGAAAGAAAAGCAAAAGTACTACTATGACAGAGGAACACAAAACCTACCTGAACTCCACACTGGTGACCAAGTAAGGTTCAAAGACAAAACAAACACATGGACTCAGAAGGGAACTGTCCTGAGTGAAGTTCAACCAAGATCATACACCATTCAGACAGATGAGGGTGCTGTTCTGCGAAGAAATCGTCGGGATCTTCTCATGGGACCAGCCACAGCAGGTCAAAAGACTGATACTGTTGAACAACCTGATCACACAGCAAGTCAAAAGACTGATACTGTTGAACAACCTGATCACACAGCTGAGAAATCATCATCTGAGGCAACAACTCAGATTCAAGGACAATCAATCAGAAAATCCTCAAGACACGTGAAGCCTCCTGAGAGACTCATTGAGCAAGTTTAAGGACTCTTGTTATAGAATTAAGTAATGTTATCTTATTCTTTCTTCAAGTTCTAGTGTATTTACATATTTCATGTGAACACATAAAACAAGGTTAAAAAACCTTGATAATGATAATGATAATGTAAGCTCATTAAGTGTTACAGTTAAAATGCAGAGTAATACAAAGAAAACATGTAGTTAGATAAAAGTAAAATATTTTTGTTTTAAGAAAGGGAGATGTAATGATATCAGCAAATAGTGATGGTATTTGCCTGTTTGATTATGATGCCTTACCAGCATATTTGCCTGCTTGATTATTTATGCCTGACCAGCAGAGGGCATGTGAGAGAGGCAGTTTAGTTTCGTTTTAGTTTCGTTTTAGATGGATCTCTAAGATGGTGTCTCCTGTAATGCTGTTAAATGAGTTGAACACACTTTAGATTAAAAAGTCATTCTCTTTCATGAATGTGTCGTCATTGAACCCACATACAAATCAATACAACTGTCAACCGTGAGGGATTATGGAGTGTCCTCCTCAAATTCGGCTGCCCTCAAAAGTTTGTCGCTATCCTCCGCCTGCTTCACGACGACATGCAAGCCGTGATCCTGACCAATGGTTCTACCACAGACCCAATTCACGTACGAACCGGGGTCAAGCAAGGCTGTGTCATCGCACCAACGCTCTTCTCAATCTTCTTTACTGCAATGCTCCATCTCACCCTCAGTAAGCTCCCCACTGGAGTGGGGCTAATTTACAGAACAAACGGGAAACTGTTCAACCTCCGTCGCCTCCAGTCCAGATCCAAGGTCGTCCATCCTCTGTCATCGAATTACAGTATGCAGACGATGCTTGCGTCTGCGCTCACTCGGAGGTCGAACTCCAAACCATCGTAAACACCTTCACCAAAGCATATGAGAGCATGGGCCTTACACTAAACATCCGTAAGACAAAGGTCCTCTACCAACCTGCCCCCGCCACACAGTGCTGCCCCCCGATTATCAAAATCCACGACAAGGCCTTGGACAACGTGGACCACTTTCCATACCTCGGGAGCCTACTGTCAACAAGGGCAGACATCGACGACGAAGTCCAACACCGCCTTCAGTGTGCCAGTGCAGCCTTCGGTCGCCTGAGGAAGAGAGTGTTTGAAGACCAGGACCTCAAACCCGGCACTAAGCTCATGGTCTACAGGGCAGCAGTGATACCTGCCCTGCTGTATGCCTCAGAGACATGGACCATGTACAGCAGGCACCTCAAAGCACTGGCGAGGTACCACCAACGCTGCCTCCGCAAGATCCTGCAAATCCATTGGCAGGATAGCCGCACCAACGTCAGTGTTCTTGCTCAGGCCAACATCCCCAGCATCGAAGCTCTGACCATGCTCAATCAGCTCCGATGGACGGGTCACATTGTCCGCATGCCCGATACGAGATTCCCAAAACAAGCGCTCTATTCGGAGCTCTGGCACGGTAAGAGAGCCCCAGGTGGGCAGAGGAAATGCTTCAAGGACACCCTCAAAGCCTCCTTGAAAAAGTGTAACATCCCCACCGACACCTGGGAATCCCTGGCCCAAGACCGCACAAAGTGGAGGAGAAGCATCCGGGAAGGCACCGAACACCTCGAGTCTCTTCGCCGGGAACAACCGGAAGCCAAGCGCAAGGAGCGCACGTCAACCCAAGCACCCCACCCACCCGCCCCTTCAACCACCGTCTGCCCCACCTGTGACAGAGACTGTAGGTCCCGCATTGGACTCATCAGTCACCTGCAAACTCATTTTTAATGTGGAAGCAAGTCATCCTCGGTTCCGAGGGACTGCCTAAGAGAAGAAGATTGGATCATAAGTATGGAATTTCCTGCCTAATATGATCATGCAAGCATCATTACCACAGGGGCTGCAGCGGTTCAAGGAGAAATCCCACGGCCTTCCCAGGGATGGGCAATAAATGTGCCTTGTTAGTGTCGTCCCATCACAAGACAATTTTGCTTTGTGTATCATTGTAAACCTTCAGTGTCAGTTTTATTCTGAAATGTCATCTTTGAAAATTAAGTCCTCTGTTTTGTAAAATGCTTTAAAACTGTGTGGAAACTTCTTTTTACATGCATTTATGATTTCCCTACAAATAGTGAACAAATCCACCCTTAAATGCTCAAGTGTTCAGTTGGCTCAGTGGTAGCACTCTTGCCTCTCAGTCAGAAAGTTCAGGCCCTACTCAAGACTTGAGCACAAAATTCAGGCTGGCTCTTCAGTGCAGTACCAAGAGAATGCTGCATTGTTGGAGGTGCTGCCTTTTGGATTCAATATTAAACCAAGGTGCCATCTGCCTGTTCAGGTGGTGTAAAATAGCAATTGGCACTATTCAAAGAAGAGCAGGGAGTTCTCCTGGTGTTCTGGTCAACATTTATTCCTCAACTGATAGCCCCCAAAACAGACTACTTTATTGCAAGGGGGTTGGAGTACCAGAGTAAGGAAGTCTTGCTACAATTGTACAGGGCTTTGGTGAGACCACACCTGCAATACTTCGCACAGTTCTGGTCTCCTTATATGAGGAAGGATATACTTGCCTTAGAGGTGGTGCAACAAAGGTTCACTAGATTGATTCCTGGGATGAGAGGGTTGTCCTGTGAGGAGAGATTGAGTAAAATGGGCCTATACACACTGGAGTTTAGAAGAATGAGAGATGATTTCATTGAAACATACAAGATTCGGAGGGGGATTGACAGGCTAGATGCTGAGAGGCTGTTTCGCCTGGCTGGAGAATCTAAAACTAGGGGGCATTGTCTCAGGATAAGGGGTCGGCCTTAAAATTTCTTTACTCAGAGGGTTGTGAATCTTTGGAATTCTCTACCCCAGAGGGCTGTGGATGCTCAGTCGTTGAGTATATTCAAGGCTGAGATCAGCAGATTTTTGGACTCTAAAGGAATCAAGGGATATGGAGAATGGGCGGGAAAGTAGAGTTTCGGTCGAAGATCAGCATCATATTGAATGGCGGACCAGGCTCAAGCGGCCATGTGGCCTACTCCTGCTATTGCTTATGTTCTTGGACTAACTGGTCATTGCTGATTGTGGGCCTTTTTTGCCAACACTTCAAAAGTAATTAATTGGCTGTGAACTGCGTTGGGACATCCTGAGGATATAAAAGATGATCTGTAAATGCAGGTTACTTTTATTTGATTAAAAAATGAAAGGATATGTTTTTATAGATTGATCAGTTGCTTAAATGCACATTGGCCATAGTAATCAGTGCTGAGAATCTATGGAAAACACAGTGGCCTAGAAATTCACTTGCGTTTGCGCCCAATTAGGGGCGAAAGAGTGGGTTGCGCCGGAAGTTGCGTCGCGCCCGAAATTAGGTGGGCCCTAACATCGGCGTTAGCTGGTAGCGCTGCGCCGGCACCGATGACGTCATCGGTGTGCGCAGTGCCCCGGTACCGCCCGAAACCACGCCGATCCCCATCTTCAGTAGCGGCCGCCTCATCCGTGGCGGCCGCTAACAACATCGGGAGACCGGGTCCTTACAGCAGCCTTAGCGGGGCGCTTTAAGGTGGAGGTGCGGCCGGCCGCTTTTTCGGCGGCCGCCTGCCCGCACCTCCTTCCCCGGCCTCCTCCACCCCCCCCCCGCGGCATTGCCGGCTGGCTTCCATGGAGCCCGGCACTTCTCCGTTGTGCCAGGCTCTTTTGCCGGCACTTGCAATCGGGGCTCCGGCCGTTGCAGGCACCTCCCCCTTAAGAGAAGGGGGAGGCCTGCAGTACAGCAGCCTGCCGCTTCGCATCGGGTGGTGCAGCGGGACCGGCAGCGCTGAAATTCACTTTCAGCGCCCCAAGCGGGGCGGCCAAACCCTGGAACAGTGCCCGGTTCCGCTTTGGGGCGCTGAAAGTGAATATGGGGCGGGCACAACTGGCTCCGCGGCGGGCGCAAAATTTACGGCGCAAACGAGCTGGCGGGGCTTTACCCAATTTCTAGGCCAGTGTTATTATCATCATAAAACAAAGACCCAAATCTTGCTGGAAAAATAACAGCAAGTTCACAACGCACGCCGTTATTAAAGTACAAATTGGCCAGGAAGTTCAGGCGAAGAAGAGATGCGCCGTGAGTTGCGAATCGCCATAACATGTTGGTCGATTTACACCACTACGCCGTTTGCCTCGCACAAATGGCAGCTCGCCCTCAACCTCCCCGTTATTATTTGCGAACTGGCTCCAGCAGCAAGATTTGGGCCAGGATGTAGGTCAACAGTGAATAACCCCACCGGATGAGGTTGAATCTATGTAGATTAAACATTTTCCATTTAGTATTCACTGCATACAATGGCCAGCCTAAGTTGCTTAAGTGCCACTATTAAGCATTTATGATATACCCCAGTAACAAAGCATCAACTGGAGACTTCAAAGTAGACATTTCAGGGATACTTTAGTCTTCTTTCGTTCACTGCAGATTTCACAGACAATTTTCAATTTATGTAATACTAACTAATAAGTTGTGGCGGAGACCACATAGGGACAGTAACACAATTCACTATGTATAGCCAATGTTGTTATCGCTCCACGTTATGTATGGAACTTGGTTGGGTTATCGGGGCAGGGTCCCTTTAAGAGTCATCGATTGTGTGATGACGTCATAGCCCTGTGACGAGGCCGAGTCCCTCAGTCCATGCGGGGAGTTAATAAAGCTTTAACATGCGTTTTTCTTTGCTGCTATGAAAGTCTCGCAGTCTCTTTATTTCCAGCGACTCCTACATTGGTGACCCCGTTTCTCTTTTGGATGTTTCCAAAGACTTTATCCGAGCTGGCGACGAATGCCGTTTCTCTCAAATTACCGGAGTTTTGGGAATGACAGGCTGCCGCTTGGTTCGCCCAGGCCGAGGCTCAGTTTGCACTCCGGGACATCACCGCGGACGACACGAAGTATTATTACGTCGTCTCTGCTCTCGGCAGCTCCACCGCGGCCAGAGTCGTGAGCCTGCTCGAGGACCCCCCGGAGCACCACAAATTTGCGACGCTGAGAACGCACCTCCTAGAGACTTTTGGACTAACTGAACCCGAGCGCGCACACCAGCTTCTCTCTCTACCCGGGCTTGGCGACTCCAAGCCCTCAGAACTGATGGACCACATGTTAACCCTCCTGGGCAAGCACAAGCCGTGCTTCCTCTTCAGAGAACTGTTCCTACAACAGCTACCAGGGCAGGTACAGTCGGCTTTAGCCAACTCTCATATTAGTGATTTCTGCGCCCTGGCCAAGGAGGCCGACAAATTTTTCTCCGCCGGGCAACAGTACTGCGCGGCCATGCGGGGTCCTGCCCCCACCGTCACAGCCCAACGGCGGCAGCCCCCAAGCATATGCTTCTATCACGCGCAGTTCGGCCCCAACGCTAAGAAGTGCCGGCCCCCGTGCAGCTTTACCGCGTCAGGAAACGCGAAGGCCCACTCATTAGCTACCATGGCTGTCGGCCGTTCATGTAGTCTGTTATTCATTACGGACACTGACTCTGGACGTCGTTTCCTCTGCGACACGGGTGCCCAGGTGAGCGTCCTGCCCGCGTCAACCGTAGACATACAGGGGGGGAACCACGGCCCTGCCCTCGAAGCAGCCAACGGCAGTTCCATCCGTACTTTCGGGAAACGGAGCGTGGCGCTGTGTTTTGCCGGGCAGCGTTTCGCTTGGGACTTTGTTACAGCGAAAGTGTCCACCCACCTTGGTGCTGTCTTCCTCTGCGCCAATGGCCTTTTGGTGGACGTCAAGAACCAACGTCTCGTCAACGCTGAGACTTTCAGTTCGCTCCCTTGTTCGCTCAGTGGTTCCGGCACGACGAAGTTGTCCAGCGCACTCTCGGCCTCCGACGAGTTTTCCCGCCTCCTCGCCGGGTTCCCGGACCTCACGAAGCCCACTTTCTCGTCTGCCACCACCAAGCATGGGGTAGAACACCACATCCCGACCACCGGTCCGCCTGTCTACGCCCGCGCTCGGCACCCTGACCCGGGGAAACTCGCCATCGCTAAAGCCAAGTTCGACACGATGGAGCGCCTCGGCATCATTCGCCAGTCGAACAGTCCGTGGGCCTCACCCCTCCACATCGCACCGAAACCAGGCAGCGGTTGGCGCCCGTGCGGCGATTACCGGCGCCTCAACGACGCTACGACCCCCAACCGCTACGCGATTCCACACATCCAGGACTTTTCCGCCCGCCTGGCCGGGAAAGTTGTTTTCTCTAAAGTGGACCTCATTTGGGGTTACCACCAGGTCCCCGTTCGGCCGCAGGACGTCCCGAAAACCACGGTGATCACCCCGTTCGGGCTGTTCGAATTCCTCCGCATGCCATTTGGTCTCAAAAATGCCGCTCAGGCTTTTCAACGCCTAATGGACACCGTGTTACGGGACCTGCCATTCCTGTTCGTCTACCTGGACGACATTCCCATCGCCAGTGCCTCCAGGACGGAGCATGTGTCCCACCTCTGGACTCCCTTCGAACACCTCAGCCAGCACGGCCTAATCGGCAATCCGGCCAAGTGCCAGTTCGGGCTGTCCTCGGTCGACTTTCTCGGGCACCGCATCACGAAGGACGGGGCGGTGCCACTGCCGTCGAAAGTTGAGGCCGTGAAGGATTTTCCGCGACCCTTCACCGTGAAGGCCCTGCAGGAGTTTTTGGGCATGGTTAACTTTTATCATCGCTTCGTTCTCCGGGCAGCCCAGCTTATGCGGCCCCTTTACAAGGCCCTCAAGGGCAAGCCCGCCAAGCTCGCTGTCGACTGGTCCGAGGAGATGGCCAATTCTTTCACGGACACGAAAAGGGCCCTGGCTAATGCGACCATGCTGGTGCATCTGTTGCCCGATGCACCAATCGCTCTCACCACTGACGCTTCAGACTATGCTGTCGGCGCCGTCCACGAACAGTGGGTCAACGGCACCTGGCAGCCGCTCACCTTCAGCCGGCAGCTCCGCCCCAACGAGCGGAAGTACAGCACCTTCGATCGCGAGCTTCTCGGCCACTACCTCGCCGTCCGACACTTCAGTTTCCTGCTGGAGGCCCGCCCATTCATGGCGTTCGTGGACCACAAGCCGTTGACCTTCGCCATGGCCAAAGTTTCCGAGCCGTGGTCGGCCCATCAGCAGCGCCAGCTTTCCTTCGTCTCCGAGTTCATGACGGACATCCAGCATGTGGCTGGGAAAAACAACCCTGTCGCCGACTGACTCTCCCGGGCCGTCGCCAGTGCCGTACACCTCGGCATCGACTACACCCGCATGGCGGCCGACCATGCCTCCGACCCGGACGTCCAGGCCTACAGGACGGCTGTCACGGGCCTTCAGTTAGCGGACATCGCATTTGACGATGCCGGTACCACGCTCCTGTGCGACATCTCCGCTGGGCAGCCACGCCCCGATGGGTGGAGACGGCAGGTTTTCGACGCTGTCTATAGCCTTTCCCACCCGCTCAGGAAGCCGTCACAGAAGCTGGTGGCGGCTAAGTTCGTCTGGCACGGGCTCAAGAAGGACGTTCGCGACTGGGCCAATACCTGCGCGGTATGCCAGCGCTCAAAAGTGCATCGCCATACTAAGGATCCCGTTGGCGCCTTTCGCGGTGCCCGAGAGGTGGTTCAACCATGTTAACGTGGACCTGGTGGGGCCCCTGCCGCCCTCCCGCGGGTTCACCCACCTCCTCACGATGGTCGACAGAACCACCCGATGGCTGGAAGCCGTCCCGCTGTCGTCAACAACGTCCGCCGATGTGGCTCGGGCGTTCATCAACACTTGGGTCGCCCGGTTCGGCGCCCCATCTGACGTCTCCTCCGACCGGGGGCCCCAGTTCACGTCGGAGCTCTGGAAAGCTGTCGCCCAAGGCCTCGAGTTGAGACTCCACCGCACCACCGCATATCACCCTCAGGCTAATGGGCTGTGCGAACGGTTTCATAGCTCCATGAAGGCCGCGCTCCGGGCCAGCCTCCAGGACGACAGTTGGATCGACAGACTCCCGTGGGTCATGCTGGGACTCAGGACCGCCCCCAAGGAGGACCTCCAGTCCTCATCCGCCAAGCTCGTCTACGGGCAGCCGCTGCGGGTCCCCGGGGATTTCGTCCCCAGCGCCACAGACCCTTGGTCCGCAGCCCGTCAGCGGTCCGCTCTCCTGGACAACGCCAAGGTTTTTGCACCGGTGCCCACGTCGCAGCACGGTCTCCCTCAGTCCCACGTTCCGCCCGATCTTCATGCGGTGGAGTACGTTTTAGTCCGCCACGACGCCCACCGGGGACCTCTTCACCCACCCTACGACGGACCATTCCACGTCCTGGAAGCCGGGGACAAGGCCTTCGTGGTGGATGTCGGCGGTAAGCCGGACTACATTTCCGCGGACCGTCTTAAGCCGGCCCACCTGGATCTGGACCGACCCGTTGGGTTGGCTCAGCCCCCGCGGCGGGGCCGACCTCCGGCTTCTGCACCCTCAGTCCACCACCAAGCGCCCGGGGACCCTCCTGCGACCCCCCCCCGGTCCCCGCCCCAGACTTAATGAGCTGTTTCGGCCGTGTGATCCATCCCCTCAACGACTGACATTGCCAGTTCTAGTGAATTCTGGGGGGACGTATGTGGCGGAGACCACATAGGGACAGTAACACAATTCACTACGTATAGCCAATGTTGTTATTGCTCCACGTTATGTACGGAGCTTGGTTGGGTTATCGGGGCAGGGTCCCTTTAAGATTCGTCGATTGTGTGATGACGTCATTGCCCTGCGACGAGGCCGAGTCCCTCAGTCCATGCGGGGAGTTAATAAAGCTAACACGCGTTTTTCTTTGCTGCTGTGAAAGTCTCGCAGTCTCTTTATTTCCAGCGACTCCTACAAAGTAACGTTTTAGAGATGAATTGAACTAGTCTTTTAGATATACCATGACATTTTGATCTGTAGATTCAGTATGGACTTGATTTAAAAGAACACATGACAGTGCTCGTTTCAGCTACTTAAAGCTAAGAACAGTCAGAATCTAATCATTTTAGCTGGAAGCATGCTAATTATTTCAATGAAGACACAAGATTGGGCATGCTTTGTGAATATAGCTGCCATTGTCTAAAACTGAAACAAAATAATGAAGCAGAAATAAACCAGATTAAAATATTGTTTGTGTATAACCCCATAAACTGAAATTATCTGAATTTAATGAGTATAAATGTGATCCCTAAAATCACTCATTGTGATTTACTTTGATGTTCACAGCATCACTAAACAATGTTGCAGCATATTTATTCAACTGAGACTAATATTTTTTAAGTAACATGCTGTACTTTTTTGTTTCATTTTTCAGGAATCTGCAGCATACAATGCTGTCAATGCTCTTTACTCAGCGTATGGTATCAAATACAAACATGGGCCGGCATCTAGCACTTTGTGTAAGCTTTTAAAATTGATAATGTTTCAATTGGGCTCTAACGGACGTTAGATAGGCAGATCAGAAATTATATTTAGTTCATAATTGTAAGGAAAATGTCACAAAAAATGTGTACAATATTTCTGATTGGTCCCCTTGGAGGACAAGACACACCCAACAGTTTTACGATAGCAAAATACTGCGGATGTTGGAAATCCGAAATAACAACAGAAAATGCTGGAAAAACTCAGCAGGTCAGGCAACATCCGTGGATAGAAATTTGAGTTGACGTTTCGGGTTGAACCCTTCTTCAAAACTGGAAAGAAAAGATAGATCGGAGGCAGGGCTGCGATCAGACAAAAGAATAAAAGAAACAAAAGAAGTAAAAAAGAGACAATAAAAGGTGTTAGAAGCTAGACGAGATGGTAATAGGCTGAGATTGGGTGTAAAGTGTACTGGCAGGGCAAGGGATAGCTGCCAGGTGTGAGAGCGAAACAAAAGGAAAGGGGGGGGAAAGGAGTGGAAAAATTCCAAGAAAAAATGAAATAGGGGCCGAGGTTATGATCTGAAATTGTTGAACTCGATATTGAGTCCAGAAGGCTGCGGAGTGCCTAATCGGAAGATGAGGTGCTGTTCCCCGAAACGTCAACTCAAATTTCTGTCCACGGATGTTGCCTGACCTGCTGAGTTTTTCCAGCATTTTCTGTTGTTACACCCAACAGTTTGTCTGGAATATGTAATTTGATCCTGCCTGTTGGAGAGTAATTGAAGGTCTCTGCAATGTGTAATTTGATCCAGTCATTGTCATATGCAGGCTCCCCGAACCAAACTGCACCAGTGCAGTCATGACAGTGGCATCTACCTGTTAATGTGGAGGGTCACCTAGAAAAGCAAGATAACTCTCACACGGCCTGCCCTGTTGACCTCTTCCCATAACATATATAACGTGAAATGCTCAGGAAGTTAGGCAGCATCTGTGGAGAGAGAAGCAGAGTTAACGGGCTGAATTTTAAGGAGGAAGGCGGGTTGGGGAGGGGGTGCTGTCAAACACTGACGATCTGTCCTCTAAGTTGAGCCCTTCCACTCAGACTCAATTAGAGATCTCCCCTGAGCAGAAAGCAGAAGGCTGCAGCTTTTGACAGTTCAGCAGCCATTATGCTTTCTGTGACAGTGAGATGAGGGACTCCTGAGAACTGAAGGGATGAAGCCTGCAGGAAGAAGTAAAGGTAAGTAAAACTTATTAAAACACTTTACACTCACCTCACACACTCACCTCTCTACACTTGCACTCATCACTCACTTGCACACCGGACATCTCGACCCCTCCAACCCCCGCAGCCCGACAGCCCGCCTCGCTGACCCTGGCGAGGTTCGGAGCCGTCGGGAAGCCCACACTTCAGGGCTGAAAATAGGGATTCTCAAAAAAACTGCCTGTTAACACTAATTATCTTCCTGCCTCAAGGAGACAGGACCCAGCGTGGGTCGGGTACCCGCCTCCTGGGAAGACGGCACAGAGGCAGATTGGGGGTGCGATGGGTACCCGCCTCCAGATTCTGCCATTTTCCCGGCAGTCCTGCCTCCTTACCCGCCTCCCCAGGGCTGGCAAAATCACCCCCAAAGTATTTGTTTAATTTCTCTGCCATTTCCTTATTTCCCATTATAATTTCTCCTGTCTCAGCCTGTAAGGGACCCACATTTACTTTCGCTAATCTTTTCTTTTCTACATACCTATTGAAGCTTTTACAGTCTGCTTTTATGTCTCTCGTTAGTTTATTCTCGTATTCTATTTTCCCTTTCTTTATCAATGTCTTGGTCTTCCTTTGCTGAATTCTAAAATCCTCCCAATCCTCAGGCTTACTTCTCTTTTTGGCAACATTATAAGCCTCTTCCTTTGATCTAATACTATCTTTAACTTCTCTTGTTAGCCACGGTTGGACCACTTTTCCTGTGGGGTTTTTGTGCCTTAAAGGAATGTATATTTGTTGTAAATTATGTATTAAGTCTTTAAATGCTAGCCATTGGTTCTCTACCGTCGTACCTTTTAATGTAGTTTCCTAATCTACCTTAGCCAACTCGTCCCTCATACCTACGTAATTTACTTTATTTAGATTTAAGACCCTAGTTTCGGATTTAACTAAGTCACTTTCAAACTCAATATAAAGGCTCCTTAACTAACGTAGTTAACCCTTGTTGCACAATACCAGATCTAAAATAGCCTGTTCCCTATTTGGTTTCTCAACATACTGATCTAGAAAACTATCTTGAATACATTCCATGAATTCGTCCTCCACACTATTACTGCAAATTTGGTTTGCCCAGTCTATATGTAGATTAAAGTCCCCCATGATTACTGTATTACCCTTGTTACATGTCCCTCCAATTTCCTGATTTATACTCTGCCCTACATTACAACTACTGTTTGGGGGCCTATAAGCAACTCCCATCAATGTTTTCTGCCCCTTGCTGTTTCTTAGCTCCACCCAAACTGATGCTACTTCTTGATTTTCGGAGCTAAGATCCTTTCTCTCTGCTGTCTTTATCCCATCCTTTATTATCAGGGCTACCCCTCCTCCTTTTCCATTTTGCCTATCCCTTCTAAAAGTTATGTATCCTGGAATATTTCGTTCCCAGCCTTGGCCACTTTGCAACCACGTCACCGCTATGGCTATTAGATCAAACCTGTTCATTTCTATCTGCGCTATTAATTCATCTATTTTGTTGTGAATGCTTCATGCATTCAGATATAGTGCCTTTAGCTTTGACTTATTTCTCTTTTTCCCTGATGTCACCTTAGTCACTGATGCCCTATTACCTTTGTTACTCTCTCTGTCCCTTCCTGACACACTCTGCTTATTTTTACCCAAAGCTCTACTCTGCTCTAGAGCCTTGACATTTCTCCCACTGCTTTTAAATTTACTCTTTCCTGGATCCTCCCAACCTCCCCCCCCCCCCCGCCCCCTTCATTAGTTTAACGCCCTCTCTATTGCCCTAGTTATTCGATTCGCCAGGACACTGGTCCCAGCCCTGTTGAAGTGGAGCTCGTCCCATTGGAACAGCTCCCTCTTTCCCCAGTACTGGTGCCAGTGTCCCATGAACTGAAACCTTCCTCCCACACCACTCTTTGAGCCACGCATTTAAACTTCTAACCTGTTTGTCCTTATGACAATTTGCACGTGGGTCAGGTAACAATCCAGAGATGATTACCTTTGAGGTTCTGCTTTTTAATTTAGACCCTAGCTCCTCAAACTCCCTCAGCAGAACCTTATTCCTAGTTCTACCTATGTCGTTGGTTCCTACATGGACCACAACAACTGGATCCTCCCCCCTCCCACTCCAAGTTCTTCTCCAGCCGCGAGACGTCTTTAACCCTGGCACCGGGCAGGCAACACAACCTTCAGAACTCTCGGTCACGGCTGCAGAGAACAGTATCTATCCCCCTGACTATACTGTCCCCTACCACAACTACATTCCCTTTCACTCACCCCACTTGAATGGCCTCCTGCACCATAGCGCCATGGTCAGCCTGCTTATCCATCCTACAGGCTTTTCCCTCATCCACACAGGCAGCAAGAACTTCATACCTGTTGGACAAGGGCAAAGGGTGAGACTCCTCCAGCACTACACCTGCCTGAGTTGCTGTCACACCCTCCTGTTCCTGACCATTAACCAGACCTGTACCACTACCTAACCTAAGGGGTGTGACTGCCTCCTGCCTCCAGGTAACTCTCCCCATCCCTGATGCCCTGCAACGTCTGCACCTCAGACTCCAGCTCAAAAACTCTGAGCTGAAGTTTCTCAAGATGTAGGCACTTACTGCAAACGTGGTTGTTCAGGATCACAGTGCTCTCCACAAACTCCCACATGCTGCAGTTGCAGCACACCGCCTGCACTGCCATCCCTATATGACCTTGATTTATTTAATTAAATTTGTAATTAGGTAATTTAGTGTAGTTTCCTGACTACTTACTTGATCTAGATTAAGTTAAGGGTACTGAAATTAAATATTTACCTGTAACACAAAGCACTACAAGTAGTGTAGGCTAAAAGCAACTCCTTCCCTCTCTTTAATATTCCCACTCTTTCCAAATTCCCAACCAAAGCACTCTGTTCAAGTCCACTCCATTTAACCCCGCTCTGTGCACTGCCTGAAAGGGTGGTGGAACCAGATTCAATAGTAGCATTCAAGAGGGAATTGGATAAATACTTGAAGGGAAAGCATTTAATGAGTAATGGGGAAAGAGCAGGGGAGTGGGATTAATTGGCTAGTTCTACCAAAGAGCCGGCATAGGCACGATGGGCCAAATGGCCTCTTTTTGTACTCTATGGCCCCGATTTTCGGGCAGCTGTCGGGCGGCTTTTCATGCGGCCGTGGTCCGAAAATCGCGGAAAAAGCGGGTCAGGACCCCCCCCCCCGCCTGATTCCCCGCCCCGTCCAACTTTCGGACCGCCGTTTCCACACGCCCCGCTTCAGTCCCGCCCGCCGCTGGCGGGACTGCTCGTCGGAGCACTAATCACCAATGATCACCTTGTTAAGGACAATTTTCCCGTGCCGTTGCGACTTTGGGGCTTTCCCCACCTGAAACCCGCCTGCGGGGAACCCCGCTGATGAGAGCTGGCGTGAAAACAGCTGGCTTGCTTGCTTGCAGCAGCAGGTCGCTGAGGGCTGAAGAGATTTAAAGAGGCAGCATTTGCAGGCTGCAGGACCTTGTTGATCAAGGCTTGGGGGAACTATTTGAAGCCTTAGGAGCAGCTGCAGAAAGTTGGAGCCTCATACACTTCTTCAGTGTGAGCTCCTGGGAAGCCCCTCTCACCACCCTAACTCAGGACCTCCTCAACCGAGGCATCTGCTAGAAGCATGGGAGGCCTTTGGCACCTTCCCTTCCTGGCATTAGAGGATCTCCAACAGCAGAGGTGGCAGCAGCAGAACCAGGAACAGCAGGATGATTACCAGGAGCACCAGGCTGCTGCTCACTCACCTGAAGCTGCACAAGCCAGAAGGGGCCAGCGCTTGGAAGTGGCTTGAGAGCACCTTGCTGCGCTTTAGGGGGCCATGGGGACCCGTTTCTGCACTGGCAGTCCTACTCAGAAGGACTTCCATGAAGATCTGGTTTCTCTGTTCAACAGATGGCCAACGCTCCTCAAGAGATGTCATTCTCTTATGAGCACTCACCATGTTTTCCATATGCTGGCGAGTTATCTCCTCCATGGAGGTTGCCAACCTTTCCATGGTGCTGCGTTCATGCACCAATGACTCCACAAAGGCTCTGCTCATGGTCGCTATGGACTCCTCCCTTCGCTCCACACTCGCAGCGACCCTGGAGACAAAACCTGCCAGAGACTCCTGCATCTGTGCATGGAGATCCATCACCTCTTCTCTTGCGGATGGACCCAGAGGCAGAGGGTCGAGATGCAGCGCAGCTGAGCTGAGCTGGCAGAGCCCTGCGCCCTCCGACGAGGACTCTCCACTGCTGTCCCTGTTTCCAGTATCTGCTGAGGCTCACTTGTCAGCTGTGAAACACCAGGTGACAACACTACTCTATGTCCCGAAGGTCCCCCCGAGGTGTGAGTGTCTGCGCTGGTGCTAGGTGCGCTTACTTCTGCTGATGCTGCACCCTCAGAGGTTGGAGCTTCCTCTGAGGAGTCTGGCTGCACAGCCTCTTCCTCCTCCACAGTGAGGACGGGGGCTCTGGATGGTACTGTGGGGGAGTAAAGGAAGGAGTTACAGATGTAATGCCAAGGTTCCTCTGGTGACTCCCAGCGAGTTGGCATCTGCTGACACCTGCATCCATGCAGCATTGGTCTCAGTGGGAGGCCTCTTCCTCCCTGACCTAGGGAAGAGGACCTCCTTGTGGACCCTAACCCCATCCAATAATGCCTGCAGTGAAGCCTCGTCGAATTTGAAGGCAGCTCGGGGTCTGGCACTGGCCACAGCTGCTGCAGGCTCCTCTGCCATCCTGTATGGTTCATTTGGAAGCCTTCAGATGATGCAGTGCTTGCTATGGACCTTGAAAGCACCATGAATGATGACATCATACTGTGGGGATTTCTGACTCGATTTAGACAATTAGCAAGGCTTCCCACATGCTGGGAATTAATTGGCCAATTGAGGGAAAATTGCGTGGGGCTGGCTGACACTTTTTTATGTGTGTCAGAAACCCCACATTCGGGGAAATCCGACCATTCCCCACACAAGCCGAAAATCGGGGCCCATCATTCTATGATAACGAGTAATGATAAATTTGTATTAAAAAAAAATTGGTTAGGCCATAGTTAGAGTACTGTTGGGCACCCCATTATAGATTCATCAGGATAATGCCAAGAGTGGAAAAATGAGACAATTTCTATTGTAGCAGAGAAAGCTAAGAAGATATTTTTTAGCATTAGAAAGAGTTTTGATTGAGTGAATAGAATCATAGGAACTTACAGCACAGAAGGAGGCCATTTGGCCCATCATACCTGTGTTGGCTCTTTGAAAGAGCAGTCGTGCTTAGTCCCACATCCCCGCTTTTTGTCAGTAACCCTGTAAGTTCCTCATCCTCAAATACCTGTCCAACTCCATTTTAAAATTATTTATGGAATCAGCTTCCACCGCCTTTTCAGGTTGAGCATTCCAGACTCTGACAACTCTTGAGTGAAAAAATTCTCCTCATCTCCCCTCTAAATCTTTTGTCAGTGATTTTAAATCTATGACCTTTGGTTATTGACCCACTCACCCGAGGGAATAGCTTTCCTCTGTCTAGTCTATCAAAACCTCTCATCATCTTGAAAACCTCTATTGGATCACCTCTTAACTTTCGCTGTTCCAAGGAGAGCAATCCTAAGTTTTCTAACCTCTCTTCATAATGGAAGTCCCTCATCCCTGGTAACAACCTGGTAAACCTCCACTGTACCATTTGTAAGGCCTCTACATCTTTTCTGAAGTGTGGGGCCCAAAATTGTCCACAATACTCCAGCTGAGGCCTAACCAGTGATTTCTAAAGTTCTGGCATGATCTCTTTGCTTCTATGCCTCTATTTATAAACCCAAGTAACCCATATGCTTTTTTAACCACCTTATCAACTTGCCCTGCCACCTTTAAGGATTTGTGTATATGGACACCAAAGTCTCTTGCTCATCTATACCTTTCAAAATCGTGCTATTTATAGTATACTGTCTTTCCATATTAGTTCTCCCAAAGTGCATCACTTCATATTTCTCCACATTGAACACCATCTGCCATGCGTCTGCCCATTTCACCATCCTGTAAATGTCATCCTGAAATTTACAACTATCCTCATCACTATCTATTACGTTGACAAGTTTCGTATCTGCAAACTTTATAATGCTTCTCCCACACCCAAGTCTAGGTCATTTATAAAAATTTGAAAGAGTAATGGACCCAAAACTTACCCTTGGGGAACATCATTGCAAACCACCTCCCAGTCTGAAAAACATCCATCCACCAACACCTTTGCTTCCTGTCACTGAGCTAATACCATATCCATACTGTGGGGAAGAGCAAAAACTAGAGCCCATCAATGTTATATCATCACCAAGAAATCAAATAGGGAATTCAGAAGAAACTTCTTTACCCAGAGAGTGGTGAGAATGTGGAACGTGCTACCACAGGGAGTAGTTGAGGCGAATAGTATAGATGTATTTAACGGGAAGCTAGATAAGCATGTGAGGGAGAAGGGAATAGAGGTTTATGCTGATAGATTTAGATTAGGAAGGATGGAAGGCGTCTTGAGTGGAGCATAAATGCCGGCATGGATTCGTTGGGCAGAATGGCCTGTTTCTGTGCTGTATATTTTATGTAATTCTATGCCACCACTTTTCCCTTAATTCTATGGGCTTCTATCTTCTTAACAAGTCTCCTGTGTGGCACTTTGTTGAATGACTTCCAAAAGTCCATATATATAACATCTACTGCACTACCTTGGTCAACCTTCTCTGTTATCTCATCAAAGAATTAAATCAGGTTAGTCAGTCATGATTTGTCTTCAACCAATCCATGCTGGCTCGACTTAATTAACCCATGTCTTTCCAAATGAAAGTTTATTTTGTCCCTGATGATGGTTTCCAATAACTTCCCCAGCACCGATGTTAGGCTGACTAGCTTGTAGTTTCCTGGTTTATCCCTCTCCCCTTTCTTGAATAGTGGTATAACATTAGCAACCTTCCAGTCCTCCAGCACAATAGGGAAAGACTATTTCCTCTGTTTGGGGTGTCAGTAACGAGAGGTCATCAATTTAAAAGTATCACTAAGAGAGAAAGGTTAGGAGAAATTTCTTGAGACAGAGCATTGCTGGAGGATTTAATGCTTTGCCACAGGGAGCAGTTGAGCCAGAAACCATTGCTTCCTTTAAAAAAAATTGAGTAAATATTTGAAGAGAGAGATACAAGGCTATGGGGAGAGACCACGGAAGTGGGATTAGTTTTGGATGGCTCCAGGAAAGAGCCGGCACAGACACGATAGGCTGAATGGCCTCCTATGCTGTAAATTTAGGACTGATCCCAAGAAATTCTTAGCACAAAGAGTGATTTAAAAAAAAAATGGAATGGACTTCTGGATAGTGCCATGGTGGTGAAATCCTTGGAATCCTTCTAAAAAATCCAATTTTTTGAGGACTTTAAAGTCTTTCTGGATGAATGAACTAAGGTGGGTCAAATGGTCATCTTCATCCATAAATATCTTGTGATATGATATATTGAAATGTAAGCTCTAATAATACATTTCCTTCTTGCCTTTCAGATGTCACTTCTGGTAGTTCTATGGATTGGGCCTATAAACATGGCATTCCCTATGCATTTGCATTTGAACTGCGAGATACTGGTTATTATGGATTTTTGCTGCCAGAATCTCTAATTAAACCCACATGTACAGAGACAACATTAGCTGTTAAAAATATTACAAACCATATTCTTAAGAAATGCCCATTGAAGTGAGCTATTCATCATCACCACCTGATTTGTTTTTTTTTTAAAACAGTACAAACCATTTTGCAATGTAACATTTTTTGCTTAAATAAGCTAAATCGACCATAGATTTACATCTCTTTCTATATTTTATCTTTTTTATCTTTATATGGAAGATAAGTATTTTGGCAACCACAAATGGCAGAAATTTGTCACCATAATATGCAAATATACTGTTGTAGTAAATCATAAGAATGTGTTCTGTATGGATTATTGTATAATTAAAGAATTATATAACTATTCTAGACAGTGAAGCTTTCAAGAACACATCTGAATTTAGACAGGGTTGTCACAAATGATTCTCAACTTAGACAGTTTCAAACTATTAAGGACACAAACATATTTAGCCTTATTCCTCTTTTATCTTACTATAATTGAGATGATTTATTGCACTATGAATTCCAGCAAAGTATTGTCAAAATGTATCTAAGTTAATTGATGCTTTTATTGTAACTACTACAGTAACTGCAAAGTACAGGGGGGAAAAAGTCAGATTTTTTGAACAGGTTTTTAAAAAAAAAACTACTGAAGTGGCCTGAGGGTCTTAAGAATAAGTCAATGTAGAAAATTTTACTGCTTTCATCTTCCACCTTAAAATTACCAATTGAGTGACATATTTTAAATTACCCCAATTTTTAATATTTTATTTTATCCCTGCAGCAAGAATACTGAGGCTAAAATGTCTTGGGAATGACCATTTACTGAAAGCCTCCTCTGATTACCAGCAACTCTCTTGTACCACCAGATAGTCAGTTCACAGCAACATTGGCACATTCCTGGGAACAGGTAGCTCACCTTCCATCTTGATGCAATTGGATCAGGACTTGAAAGACTCGGAGAGAAAAATAAAGTGTACCTTAATATTTTAAAGAACGTTGTTAGTTGCAGTAGCAGAAGCAGTCACTCTTGTATGCAGAGATGAGAAATTTCAAATTATATAGAATGCATGATAAGGTGAGATTTTACATAGTTGGTGAAAGCAATGTACTTGGTTAGCTAAATGGAATTTTAACTTTACAATTTTTAAATTATTTACAAAACCACAATGAGATTGATGTAAAAAATGTTTTGCCATATTAAATAATGGTAAGCTAATATACTTAGTTTACATTTCAGTAGAAACTCGCTGTATAGCAAGAAAATACTGCTTGCTTGATTAAGGCTGTCTATAACATTGTCATAATTAATGACAAGAATATGATATATATCAGTTGTCTTCAGCACTAATGGATATTACCTTTGTAGCTTTAGTTAAGCCTGAAATATGTGTTCAAAAATCTCATTAAAATCAGAATTTAAGTAAAATGCTTCCCTGACGAGATATCAAACTGCAGAAAACAAGTGTGAAGATTGACACAGATCTATGCAGTAGCCTACCAGAATGCAGAGTGTCTTACCACTGCATGTCTACAGAAATGAAACCTCCAAAGGGGGTCCGAAAGTTAAAAGCATTAAGATTTGAAGTTGCATTTTCAGAGGAATGGTAAAGCATCCAACACTGGAAGTGAGGTTATTTAAGCAATATCACTTAAAATTAATTTGTCGATATGTTTGGAAATAACAGTTGCAGAACTGCGATGGTTGTTATGCATAGCAACATCATAAGCGAATTCCTGAAGATCTCTGAAAGGTATTTCTAGCAAAATTGTACAGCGTTCAAAAAGATTGTGTTTATGATTTTGCTAAGAATACCAACCACAGAAAACTTTATGAATGCAATAACACGGACTGTCCCGAGTGAGCACAGCAACTTTTCCTCCAGTGTATGTTGAAGGATTTGCGAATGTTTTAAAATCCTGAAAAATGGCGTGGATAATTGTTTATACAGTGGCTCGTATCAAATTGGACAGAAGTAACAGGCTAGATTTACAGGTTAGTTATCAAAGAATAGTGAAGTCATATTCACTGCTGGTTAAATATGCAAAATGTATTCTTGTTTTCAAAGTCATTTTGCAAAAATATATATATTTGACCAAGTCAGCGGTTGGGAAATAATTTACAGGCTCTTTTCCCTGCTATTATTTTTCTGTTTCAGCCTTTTAGAGTTGTGTAAATAGCAGTTAGTCAAATATGAAAAGGTAATGGATTTTTCTGACTAGAATTCAACTGCTGCATGCATAAAACAGAAAGAATAAATCAGAAAAAAAATACCTGGGAAGTAAGAATTTAAAAATTGTTCCTCATCATTCATTTAGTGAAACAATTTTTTTTTTCAATTTTAATTTTTCAATGTTTGAAAAAATACTTACAAAGTAACAAATATGTATTGCGCCATAACATTTTGAAAGTGGATTGAAAGACAGGAATCAATATATCATTAATCAACCATTGGATGCAGACTCATGCATCCCAATCTTTACTGGGGCAGGATTTACAAACAGGGGAAGGAGTTCTGGTTGGGAAACCTGGAAATCCGCATTTCCCCAAATGCTGTGGAGTGATCACCAGGGGTTGGAGACCACAGGGTCAGAGATAGGGGGGTTGGTGGGGGTGGGGGGATTCTGATTGCAGAGAGGGAAGCAGGTTAGCTTGGGGGTCCGAGAGGAAGCCCTCCTGCTCCTCCTGGCTCACAAGCAGTCCTGGAAAAGCAATTACCTCTTCCACGCAGCAGTCCTCGCCTCCCTTTAGCTGTCGACTTTCCCGAGGCCTGGGATACGTGGCCAGCCAGGGTTAAACCTGGAAGAGGGATATAGTAGCCTCATTAAAATGTTTAAATGAGCAACCAGCCTCCTGGGAGTGGGTTGGTTGCCCCCCCACCCCTGCAATCTGTTAAAACCAGAAGTGGGTGGGTTTGAGGTGGGTTGGGTTTGGGTTTCAGACTTTTTAAATTTTAACATCCTACCCGACCCAAACGCAGCCGATTTTGGTGGTTAAAATTCCCCTCATTATATCTCAATTCATTTTGCATACATAATAGCAAAATAAGTAAGCGTAATGTGCACCATCGCACAGGTAAGTATTGCATTTTTCCTGAAAAACTATGATGAATATAAATGAAAGAACAGTTGAAAAAGTTGTATATATTGAATCTTAAATGAAAGAATCTTTAAATGCTGAAATAAAACCAGAAAATGCTGGAAATACTCAGCAGGTCAGGCAGCATCTGTGGAGAGAGAAACAGAGTTAACGTCTCAGGTCGATGACCTTTCATCAGAACTGGAAGAAGTTAGAGACGTAACAGATTTTAAGCAAGTGCAGGGGCAGGGAAAGTGGGGAGGAAAGAACAAAAGGGAATATCTGTGATGGGGTGGAAGGCAGGAGAGACTAAATGACAAAAGGTATGATAGTACAAAGCAAAAGGAGATGGTAATGGGCCAGGTAAAGAAACAAAAGATGAGTCTACAAGAGGTGTAAATGGGAATGGCAGAAACATCAACAGCTGCCGCCTGAAAAAATAGATTTTGGTTTGAAATTGTTTAGCTTTTGTAATCTTTAAATGCTGATAAGCTATGTAATCTCAAGATAGGTAGATTTATAAAATAATTAATTGCTAACATAATTTATTTTAAAAGGAGGAAAAAGGGCTGTGTTCTCTCATACTGGAAAGTAAATGAATAAATTATTTCCTGTTACATTAAAAAGGTGCAATTTATGCATAGGACAAAATATTAGCTGAGTCAATTCTGTTCACATTTCTATTTTGAGCCCTCCATCTGATTGGGAATACAAAGGGAAAGAGACACATGGATAGGCAGATTTTTAAATAAGAAATTGCAAGCTATAGTCGTTGGCCAGGAGCTGGAAGCTAAATTGCAAGAGGTCAGTTTTTGCGGTTAGAAATTCTCTAGAAAGAAAGGCTGACGTGGAGGTGCTGTCTCAGATTTGAGAACCATGGGATCTTGGAGTAGCGGGAGAAGCCATCACATCCAATGCTGTAGGCTATGTGGAAGGATAATGGATGATGATCTCAAGGGTTCTACCATGAAGGGAAGCAAAACACAAGACACATATGGAGATTCTGCATAGCTTCTATCACGATGTACAGAAGCTGGTTGGTATAAGAACATAAGGTATAGGAGCAGGAGTAGGCCATTTGGCCCTTCAAGCCTGATCCGCCATTTAATAAGATCATGGCTGATCTTCTACATCATCTCCACTTTCCTGAACTATCCCCATACCCCTTGATTCCCTTAAGATTTAAAAATCTATCGATCTCTGTCTTGAATATGCTCAACGACTGAGCCTCCACTACCCTCTGAGGTAGAGAATTCCAAAGATTCACCACCCTCTGAGTGAAGAAATTTCTCCTCATCTCAGTCCTAAATGGTCGACCCCTTATTCTGAGACTGTGACCCCTGGTTCTAGACTCCCCAGCCAAGGGAAACATCCTGCATCTACCCTGTCAGAATTTTGTATGTTTCAATGAGATCACCTTTCATTCTTCTAAACTCTAGCGAATATAGGCCTAGCCTACTCAATCTGTCCTCATAAGACAATCCCCCATCCCAGGAACCAGTCTGGTGAACCTTCGTTGCACTCCCTATATGGCAAGTATATCCTGCCTTAGGTAAGGAGACCAAAACTGTACACAATACTCCAGGTGTGGTCTCACCAGGGCCCTGTATAATTGCAGTAAGACGTCTTTACTCTTATACTCAAATCCTCTTGTAATAAAGGCCAACATAAAGGTTCTGGTGGTTGAAGGTCAATCATCACAGCCCCAGGACATCGCTGCAGGAGTTCCTCAGGGCAGTGTCCTAGGCCCAACCATCTTCAGCTGCTTCATCAATGACCTTCCCTCCAACATAAGGTCAGAAATGGGGATGATCGCTGATAACTGCACAGTGTTCAGTGCCATTCACAACTCCTCAGATAATGGAGCAGTCCATGCCTGCATGCAAAAAGACCTGGACGACGTGGCAGGTAACATTCGCGCCACAGAAGTGCCAGGCAATGACTATCTCCAATGACTATCTCCAGCACGGTGGCATAATGGTTAGCACTGTTGCCTCACAGCGCCAGGGACCCGGGTTCGAATCCGGTCTCGGGTGACTGTGTGGAGTTTGCACATTCCCCCCGTGTTTGCGTGGGTTTCCTCCGGGTGCTCCGGCTTCCTCCCACAGTCCAAAGATGTGCGGGTTAGGTTGATTGGCTATGATAAATTGACCCTTAGTGTTAGGGGGATTAGATACGTGGGGTTACGGGGATAGGGTGGGATATGTGTTGGTGTAGGGGTTACGGGGATTTGGTGGGCTATGTGTCGGTGCAGGCTCGATGGGCCGAAATGGCCTCTATCTGCACTGTGGGGTTTCTGTGATTTCTGTGAAGTGAGAGTCTAACCACCACCCCTTGACATTCAACGGCATTACCATCGCCGAATCCCCTACCATCAACATCCTGGGGGTCACCATTGACCAGAAACAACTGGACCAGCCACATAAATACTGTGGCAACAAGAGCAGGTCAGAGGCTAGGTATTCTGCAGCGAGTGTCTCACCTCCTGACTCCCCAAAGCCTTTCCACCATCTACAAGGCACAAGTAAAGTGTGTGATGGAATACTCTTCACTTGCCTGGATGAGTGCAGCTCCAACAACACTCAAGAAGCTCGACACCATCCAGGACAAAGCAGCCTGCTTGATTGGCACCCCATCCACCACCTTAAATATTCACTCCCTCCACCGCCGGTGTACCGTGGCTGTGGTGTGTACCATCTACAAGATGCACTGCAGCAACTCGTCAAGGCTTCTTTGGCAGCACCTCCCAAATCCGCGACCTCTTCCACCTAGAAGGACGAGGGGAGCAAGCGCATGGGAACACCACCACCTCCATGTTCCCCTCCAAGTCACACACCATCCTGACTTAGAAGTATATCGCTGATCCTTTATCGTCACTGGGTCAAAATCCTGGAACTCCCTATCTAACAGCACTGTGAGAGTACCTTCATCACACGGACTGCAGCGGTTCAAGAAGGTGGCTCACCACCACCTTCTCAAGGGCAATTAGGAATGGGCAATAAATGCTGGCCTTGCCCGCGACCCCCACATCCCATAAACAAATTTTTAAAAATACCATTTGCTTTCCCAATTGCTTGTTGTACCTGCATGTTAACTTACACTGATTCATGTACAAGGATGCGCAGGTCCCTCAGAACACCAACATTTCCCAATCTCTCACCATTTAAAAAATACTCTGCTTTTCTATTTTTCCTACCAATGTGGATAACTTCACATTTCTCCACAATATATTCCATTTGCCATGTTCTTGCCCACTCACTTAGCCTGTCTATATCCCTTTGAAGCCTCCTTGCATCCTCCTCACAACTTACATTCCCACCCAGCTTTGTATCATCAGCAAACTTGGATATATTACCCTTGGTCCCCTCATCCAAATCATTGATATAGATTGTGAATAGCTGAGGTCCAAGCACTGATCCTTGCGGTACCCCACTAGTTACAGCCTGCCAACCCGAAAATGACCTGTTTATTCCTACTCTCTGTTTCTGTCCGTTAACCAATCCTCAATCCATGCTAATATATTACCCCCAATCCCAAGTGCCCTAATTTTGTTTAATAACCTCTTGTATGGCACCTTATCGAATGCCTTCTGAAAATCCAAATATGCCACATCCACCCGTTCCCCCTTATCTATTCTGCTAGTTACAGCCTCAAAAAACTGTAATAGATTTGTCAAACACAATTTCCCTTTCATAACTCCGTGTTGACTCTGCCCAATCCTATCATTATTTTCTAAGTGCCCTGTTACCACGTCCTTACTAATAGACTCTAGGACAGATTTGTGTGCACCTTTGGAAGTGGCTTAATGAGTTGCAGTGAATGGTGAGACATAACGGTAACCCCTGCAATGGTGGTGAGTGTGAAAGGAATGGCTTGGACATTGATGGGATGTTTTATGGTGTTGGTGTGGGGTGGTGCCAACCTGGTGCATCATGTGATAGCCAGGGTGTACAGCGCCAAGTGAAGTATATGTGGCCATGGTGAGCCATCCCTGGCCTCCCAGGCAGCAATGTGCTCTAGTGCTGAAGCCCTCTGTCCTGTGCAGCATCAGGTGACTGCGGAGAAGGTTGGTCCTGCTGGTGTTGGGGCTGATTGTGGTCTTATTCTGAGGACCAAGGTGAGACAGTATAAAGGGCACCCATGTTGATGGAATAGATGGCAGGTGATGTAGAGATGACAGAAGTATTCTGTCAATGGTGAGAGAGTTCTTCCAATGAGGTGAGAGTGGATGGAGAGTGGAAAACCTGCAGAATATGTGCTGAAAATGGACTGTGAAACAACTTGTGGTTGAGGAAAGTGATGATCTGCCAGGTAAGAGCTTTTACTGTACATTTGAAGTTGTCAAGTAATCAGCTGGAGCAATGGCCATTCAACTCCCGCATCAGGTTCTCAGACGTGGTCCCCGAGCAGCGTGGACCCCGTGGGTGAGCAGTTAAAGTGAATAGGTAAGGTTAAAAGCATTATTAAGGGTCTGTCAACAACCCAGTAATTGGTTTAATTGCGTCGCCTGCCTCTATGGGTCAAGTCAGATCGAAGATCACATATGCCATTAGGAAAGGCGGGTTGACAGTGGGGTCCTGACCCGCTATCAAAAAAAATCAAATTTCCCATCCGAGCCGCCAGCTATCCCACCCGCTGACCCTCCCCCCCGCCACCCCCAGAAAATTCCGGCCTTATTCTGTCCCATGTCCATCCCAGGACTTGGAGACCCTGAGGGAAGGGCCAACTCCATCCCTAGATTTTACAGTAACTATATACATCTCAGACCCCAAGCTCTCAGGTGGCATGTAGAAGAAGTGTTAGAATAGGGCAGAGAATATCTTGTGTGGTCACAAGGGTGTGCACAGACAAAACCACGTCATGTTTTTTGTAAATAGTTGCAATAAATCACTGGAATATTTGATGCAAGCACTGCTTAAGGTTTACTTGTTCTTAATTGTCCTATAAGAACCAATGTGCTGATGTTGCGGCTCAGGGTTATGTGATCTAGGATGGGTACTGAATTAAAGGATTTGTAATTTATGTGAAGTTGGGGATAAGGAGTAATAGCAGTGGTGACAAATTGAGACTGTTCCAACACATGAGAACACAAAAGTTGCCGTCTAATGCCCTTTGCAGCTGCCACTGAGGACACTTCGGAGTGACTGTTCTCCTGATGTTCCACTCCAGACTCAGCCTCCAAATCAGCTAGGATCACATCCTGAGGAATCTCCAAGTCCAGGCTTTTTTTGGATAGCAAGGTTCTGCAGATATACACTCTGGAGCATATTGCTGAGCCTCTCCCGATCTATCAAGCCAAAAAAGTATTGTTTTAGGATCCCTATGCTTCTCTCAACCACTGCTCTGGTTGTTGCAGTGCTCCTTGACTGCTGTTCTTGCAGCTCCTAAAGTTGTTGGATCTGTGGTTCAGTGGATATGCTATTATTAAATAATCACACGGATGCTGTACATTAACAAATAACAGGTCTTTACTGGAGGAGGGTAATCTCTAGACTGGGGGTACAGAGGCATGCACAAAGCTTATATACCGGTGTGGTCACTGCCGGTACTACAGTATACAGGAGCTGTAAAGTTAGTTCTGCCTTAAAGGCACATACACTACAATTCCCCCCCTTTTTAGATTAGTAATACCCTTAATATTCAAATAACAATTAACATTTCAACATGTACATTAAACAACAAAAGGCCATTTATAGATTCAGTCTTTGGGGCGGCTTCCTGACCCTTTCGGGATAGCGCCTTTCCAGAGGTTCTTGTTCTTGGTGCAGAGGCGATTCTGACCCTTTTTCATCGGGTAGTTCATCGGGTTCCACTGCTACTGGGTCTGAAGTAAACATAGAAACATAGAAGATAGGAGCAGGAGTAGGCCATTCGGCCCTTCGAGCCTGCTCTGCCATTCAATGAGATCATGGCTGATCATCCAAATTCAGTACCCTGTCCCTGCCTTCTCCCCATATCCCTTGATCCCTTTAGCCTCAAGAAATATATCCAACACTTTCTTGAATATATTTAATGAACTGGCCTCCACCGCCCTCTGTGGCAGAGAATTCCACAGGTTCACCACTCTCTGGGTGAAGAAATTCCTCCTCATTTCAGTCCTAAATGGCTTACCCCTTATCCTTAGACTATGACTGGTTCTGGACTCCCCGGCCATCAGAAACATCCTTTCTGCATCTAGTCTGTCCAGACCTGACAGAATTTTATAGGTTTCGATGAGATCCCCTCTCAATCTTCTAAACTCCAGTGAGTATAAGCCCAATTGACACAATCTCTCCTCGTACGTCATTCCTGCCATCCCAGGTATCAGCCTGGTGAATCTTCGCTGCACTCCCTCCATGGCAAGAACGTCCTTCCTCAGGTAAGGTGACCAAAACTGCACACAATACTCAAGGTGCGGTCTCACCAAGGCCCTGTACAACTGCAGCAAGACATCCTTGTTCTTGTACTCGAACCCTCTTGCTACAAAGGCCAACATACCATTTGCCTTCTTAACCGCCTGCTGCACCTGCATGCTTACCTTCAGCGACTGGTGCACAAGAACACCCAGGTCTCTTTGCACTTCCCCTTCTCCCAATCTATTGCCATTCAAATAATAATCTGCCTTCCTGTTTTTGCCACCAAAGTGGATAACCTCACATTTATCCACATAATAGTGCATTTCCCATGTTTCTGCCCAATCACCCAACCTGTCCAAATCGTACTGGAGTTTCATGACATCCTCCTCACAGCATACCCTCCCACCCAGCTTTGTGTCATCTGCAAATTTGGAGATATTACATCCAATTCCCTCATCCAGATCATTAATATATATTGTGAACAGCTGGGGTCCTAGGACCGATCCTTGCAGTACCCAGCTAGTCACTGCCTGCCACTCGGAAAACAACCCGTTTATTCCAACTCTTTGCTTTCTGTCCGCCAACCAGTTCTCCGACATACCGGTAGCAAGTAGATGCTACCGGTATGTCGGGTTCATCCCCAGGTACTCGAGACATGGGGTTGACGTGTTCCTGTGACGCTAAGATCTGATCGACGTGGCATCTCACAATGTTCTCCCCGACATCCACTGTGTACATTAATGGCCCCTGCCTTGTACATATCGTTCCGGGTTGCCACTTCTCTGTTCGATAGTCATGGGCCAAGACTGGTTGCCCTACATTGAAGCACCTTGTCGGCTTCTCATTGATGTGCTGGAATTGTTTGTCCTCAACATTTCTTCGCACATTTGGTCTGAGCAAGTCCAGACGAGATCTCAACCATCGGTTAAAGAACATCATGGCCAGGGTCTGGTTGGTAACTGCATGTGTCGCGTTTCGGTAGGCTAATAAGAAATTGTCCATCTTATGCTGTAGTGGAATTTCATCATTGCACATGGCCTTTATCGCCTTCTTAAAGGTTTGTACGAACCTCTCAGCCAATCCATTTGTGGCTGGATGATACGGGGCGGATGTGTAATGCCTTACCCCATTCCTTTTCATGAATTTTTGGAACTCGTCGGACACAAACTGTGGTCCATTATCAGAGCAAATCTGCTCTGGCAAACCGTTTCTGGCAAATATGGTCCGTGGGACTGCAATCGTTTTCTCTGTAGTGGTTGAAGATATTTTTATCACCTCAGGCCACTTTGAATGAGCATCCACTGCTATTAAGAACATTGAGTCCATGAATGGACCAGCAAAATCAATATGTACCCATTGCCATGGAGAGGAAGGCCACTCCCATGGGTGTAGAGGGGCATGTGGTGGTGCATTTTGGACCTTCTGGCATCCTAAGCAGCTCTTAGTTAGGTCTTCGATTTGTTGATCGATTCCCGGCCACCACACATAAGCCCTAGCAAGGCTTTTCATTTTCACTCCCCCCAGATGACCTTCATGTAGCTCATTTAGCACTCTCTCCCTTAACTTGGGTGGAATCACCACTCTGGTTCCACACATCACTGTCCCCTGGCATACTGACAGCTGTTCTCTTCTGGATGAGAATGCTGGCAACAGTGAGTCGCCATGTGTTGGCCATCCCCTCACCGTCAATTAATATACCCGTGACAGCATCGGATCATTGCGGGTCTCCTTCTCTATATCCGCATTTGTTACTGGCAATCGTTCAATTATTGATGAATAAAATATCTCGATAGGGTCCCTGCTGGTGCTTCCTCCACAGTAGGCAGTGGCAGGCGCGATAGCCCATCAGCGTTCCCATGCTGTTTCGTGCCTTTATATTCTATTTCATATTGATTCGCCCCTAGAAACAGGGACCATCTTTGTAACCGCTGTGCATTCATCACTGGAACACCCTTCTTAGGATTAAAGATGGAGACAAGTGGTTGGTGGTCAGTCAGCAAGGTGAACTTCTGCCCATGCAGATAGTGGTTGAATTTTTTTACTCCCCATACTAGGCTGAGGGCCTCCCTGTCAATCTGGGCATAGTTGCGCTCGGCTGAGGTTAGTGACCGAGACGCAAAGGCTACTGGCCTCTCCAACCCGTCTGGGAATTTGTGCAACAGCACCGCTCCAATACCGTAGGGTGATGCATCACATGCCAAACGAATTGGTAGTGCTGGGTTGAAATGGGCCAACACCTCTTTTGATGTGATCAATTCTTTACACTTCTGGAAAGCTCATCTACGTTCGTCATCCCACTTCCATGGTACCCCTGTTTGCAGTAGGGTGTTCAGCGGCTGTAATACCATAGACAAATTTGCTAAGAACTTGTGGTAGTAGTTTACCAGCCCGAGGAACGACCTCAGTTGCGACACATTTTCCGGTGCTGCCTCAATCTTGTCAGGGGACTTATGTAACCCCTCTTCATCGGTGACGTGGCCACAATACGAGATCTGTTTCTGGAAAGACTCGCACTTGTGGTGATTAGCTCATAGCCCATACTCTAATCTGGTGAGCACCTTCTCCAAGTTGATGAGGTGATCACCGTCATTTTCGCCCGTGACCAAGATGTCATCCAAATAACACTGGGTCCCTGGAATCCCTTGCAGGACCTGATCCATCGCACTTTGCCAGATAGCCGGAGCCGAGGCTACTCCAAACACCAGCCGATTGTATTGATAGAGACCTTTATGAGTGTTGATCGTAAGGTAATGTTTCGAAGCTTCTTCTACCTCCATTTGCAAGTACGCCTGGGCTAGATCAATTTTGGTGAAGCATTTACCTCCAGATAGCGAGGCAAAAATATCCTCAATTCGTGGAAGCGATATTGCACCGTGTGAAGGACTGGGTTCACTGTCACCTTAAAATCCCCACAGATGCGGACCTTCTTTGGTTCCCCAGGCGTATTACTCAACGACCTCTTCATTACAGGAATGATGGGTGTAGCCCACTCGCCCCAGTCCACTTTGGACAGTACTCCTGAACGTTCCAACCCTTCCAGCTCTGCTTCAACAGCTTGTCTGATCACATAAGGCACTGGTCTGGCCATCAGAAACTTTGGGCTTGCATTTTCCTCTATTTTAATCGTTGCTGTTATGCCTTTTAGTGTTCCGAGTCCCTCCTGGAACACTTCTTTTGCGTCAGTTAGCATTTTTGACAGTCATCCAGGTGTGACGTCGTCATCCTTTTTGGCCTCAACCTTCAGTGCCTGTATGGAATGCCAATCTAATTGTATCTCCCGGATCCATTCACGTCCTAGCAGTGGTGGTCCTCCATTTGGCAATACATATATATCCATTTTAGGTATTTCCTGGCATTTATATGTCACTTTCACTCTTATTTTTCCTTTGGGGTAGACTTTTTGCCCGTATACATCTTCAAGACAATCTCTGTAGCTTTCAAGGGTATGTGTGAAAATAGCCGCTTGTAGTCTCTTTGATTTATGACTGTTAGAGCTGACCCTGTGTCCAATTCCATTTCCACTTGGACTCCGTCTATCTTGAGTGTAACCCAGATAGTCTGGTGATCCTCCATTTCGGTTACCTTATGTAGTTTCAGACAACCCAGCTCCTTGCTTCTGGAGTCTGTGTCACTTTTCTGTTCGTCTGAACCACTGTCCATCACCTGGTGTACCTTTTTGCACTTCTCCTGTGGCGATTTCTTACTGTTGGTTTTCTTCCCAGATCTGCAGACTCTTGCTATGTGTCCTGCTTTCCCACACTGTCTGCACACTTGGTCCTTGAACCAACAATCTTTCTGGTCATGTGTTGTTCTGCCGCAGCGATAGCACTTCCCTGTTCCATAGGACATTTCATTGGTGCCATATTCTTGCGGTCTCCGTTGTATCTCTGCAGCGCCCTTTGCGGCTGCTTCGTGTGATACTGCCATACTGAAAGCTTTGTCCAGCGTAAGGTCCTTTTCTGATAGAAGCCGTTTCTGGGTTCCTTCACTTTGTAGCCCACACACAAACTTGTCCCTTAACGTGTCTGCTAGTCCCGCTCCAAACTGGCAGTGTTTCGATAGCTTGCGCAGTTCCGTTAGGTACTCAGCATTGCTTTCGTCTTCGTGTTGGTTCCTTTTATGGAACTTAAATCGTTCTGCTATCAGCAGCGGTGTGGGGTTTAAGTGGTCCTGTAGGATTTCTACTATGCTTTCAAAATTCTTGTTTACCGGCTTCTCTGGGGTTATTAGATTTCGCAGTAACCCATAAGTTTTTGCACCCATGGAATTTAACAGAACCAGTGCTTTATTAGCATCTGGCACTTCATTCACCCTGCAGTACACCTCAATACGTTCCACATATGTCGCCCACTCTTCGACTTCATTGTCGAACGTAGAGATACTGCCACTCTTCGGCATCCTTGGGTGTGCGTTAACTATCACAAATGGCGCCTCCCACGCTTCCCCTTCTTCTCCACTGGCACAAAATGGCGTCTCCCGCGCTTTCCTTCCTTCCCGCGCTCGCCCTTCTTCTCCGCTGCGGCTTCTAAAAATGGCGTCTCCCGTGCTCTTCCTTCTTCTCCGCGGCTCAATGGCACCTCCCCTTTCTTCGTCCCGTGGACCCTGTTCAGCCCGTGAGCACTGGCTGTGCTCTGCGTGTTCTTTTTATATTTTTCGACGCCGCTCAGTCCAGAACCCGGCTGTTTCCTACCCTCTCTCCGATTTGTTTTATTTTCCTCAACGCCGCTCGGTGATCAACCCCCGGCTGCGCCCTGCGCTCTTCACCCTCTGTCTTACCCCGTCGACGCTGCTCGGCTCTCTCTCCGCCGTCGGTCGGCTCCAGCCGCCGCTGCTCGGGAAGGGTCTGCGCTGGACCTGTCGTCGGTCTCTTACTGCTCGTTGTGGCTGGGGAACCAAGCCCGGCTCTCCACAGCCTCCCCTGTGAAGTTGGATCTCTGCCTGACTGCTGGGCGGTTGCTCGTGGTCGACGCCCGTGTTCCTGGCCTCGACTGTTTTTTTTTATGTTGCTGGTAGATTCGAATCGACACTCGTTGCCACTGTTGGATCCGTGGTTCAGTGGATATGCTATTATTAAATAATCACATGGATGCTGTACATTAACAAATAACAGGTCTTTACTGGAGGAGGGTAATCTCTAGACTGGGGGTACAGAGGCATGCGCAAAGCTTATATACCGGTGTGGTCACTGCCGGTACTACAGTATACAGGAGCTGTAAATGTAGTTCTGCCTTAAAGGCACATACACTACAAAAGTGGTTATTATTTATGGCTGCAGGGGATATGTGTTATAATTCACAAGCCATCTGTTCAGTTGACCATCTTGGAAGAGCTTAGGGAGGGCAGAATTCCTGAAGATAAATACATCATACATCTTCTAGCAAGTCTGCCTTTCACATGAAGGATTTTTTGCATCTGGTCATACACAATCTGAACATTCAGTAAGTGGCATCCCTTCCTATTAAAGTTGAGGGGGTTATTGGCAGGAGCTTGCAATGCTATGTGACTGCCATCTATTGCACCCTGACCTTTGGGGCACTCAGTACCACTGCGGGGGGTGGGGGGGGCATCCAAGTGTAGGTGCCGTGCCAGAGTTTGCGGGTTGGGGAAGGCTCCCAATTTAAATATTACTGGTGCGGACCCATGCCCATACAAACTCATGTCAGGCACCTGCCAGAGGAAGAGGGGCAGGAAATGTTGAGATCGCAATCGACTCCCAGGTCTGCCAACACCAATGGCCCAGAAGAGGCAAAGAAAATCTCAAAATGCAACTAAATCTTAAGGGATTCAGGCCACGTCCCAGGTGGGTTCCACTTCTGCCAGCCAGCAAGCTTGTATGCCACTTGCCACCTGGCAAACCCGCATGACAGCGCATATCCAGGCTGGAGATGAGAAAACTATCAACCTGGAATCCCTTTCCCCCTGCCACAACCGCTCTGATGCAGGTGACCTTGTTTGGGGTGTACAGATGTTCCACCCTAAACAATATACGATGAAAATTAGAAGCACAGGTTGAGCCTTCTGCTGCAGCATGTGATTTCCTGCCCATCAACAGGGGAGCTCCCACTCACAGGCATGTTCCATGCCTGCATCACGTGCACATTATTCAAATGATGAAAAAAGGTTGTTTTTGTGACTGGAAGCCTGTGTCCAGTGGTGCACCGCAGGCATCGGTACTGGGTCCTTTGCTGTTTGTAGTGTACATTAATAATTTAGATATGAATGTAGGAGGTATGATCAGTAAGTTCGCAGATGACACAAAAATTGGTGGAGTGGTAAATAGCGAGGACGGAAGCCTCAGGCTACAGGACGATATAGACGGGTTGGTCAGATGGGCAGAACAGTGGCAAATGGCATTTAACCTTGCCATGGAAGGAGTGCAGCGAAGATTCACCAGGTTGATACCTGGGATGGCGGTAATGACGTATGAGGAGAGATTGTGTCGATTGGGCTTATACTCACTGGAGTTTAGAAGATTGAGAGGGGATCTCATCGAAACCTATAAAATTCTGTCAGGCCTGGACAGACTAGATGCAGGAAGGATGTTTATGATGGCCAGGGAGTCCAGAACCAGGGGTCATAGTCTAAGGATAAGGGGTAAGCCATTTAGGACTGAAATGAGGAGGAATTTCTTCACCCAGAGAGTGGTGAACCTATGGAATTCTCTGCCACAGAGGGCCGGTGGAGGCCAGTTCATTAAATATATTCAAAAAAGAGTTGGATATATTTCTTAAGGCTAAAGGGATCAAGGGATATGGGGAGAAGGCAGGGACAGGGTACTGAATTTGGATGATCAGCCATGATCTCATTGAATGGTGGAGCAGGCTCGAAGGGCCGAATGGCCTACTCCTGCTCCTATCTTCTATGTTTCTATAAAAGTGTGAGGTGATGCATTTTGGGAGGACTAACAAGGCAAGGGAATACACAATGAATGGTAGTGTGGTGTATGTAACCTGTTCCACCTTAAGAGAACTTAAGCCTGTTCCACCTTAAGAGATGTACTACTTTCTCTGGCTGCTGTATACGTAATACCGGTGGTGACCACCGGTATATAAGTACTGTGTAGTGATATTGTATTTAGTATAGTCCTGACCTCCAACTAGTAAAGACCTGTTGAACTTTATTCTTGTAGTCTGTGTCAGTAATTAATCTTAATACAACTGGAACACACAGACTTAACAGTGGCGACGAGTCCGATTCTTACCCTGCGGCAGTTTATATCCACGGCGGCTTCGTCCACAGAACGGGCGTCGAAGAGCGGCATCCACCCTCATCACCCTGCTGGAAGACACGTCGCGCGGCAGGCATCGAGAACCCGGAGTGCGGAAGACATCCTGAACTCGAAGCCTCCATCAGCGGCAGTCAGCTATCTTCTTTCTACGTCGGTGGTGGGTAAGCCAGTCAGCGACGCGAGCAGAAAGTCGGCCGCGTTGGCTGTACAGACGGGGGGAGGAAGATGGAGGAATAAGGGCGGTGAGATCGATCGCGACCGGAGACAAGGGCCGGGCCGCATTCGGGCCGAAAGGCGCAGCACGGGGACATCGATCGCGGCTGGTGATAAGGGCCGGGCCGCTTTCGGGCCAAAAAGGCGCAGCGTCTGGGGCGACTGAAGGCGCGAGAGCCGCGGTGAAGGCGAACGCAGCCGGTGCTAATAACCGGGCTGCAAGAAGGGCTGCGAGGCACGACATCGGGGAAGCGCGAATGCCCGAGGGAGCCGCGGTGAAGCGGAGACAGCGTCGGGGGAGTTACTAACCGCTGGGAAAGGGGAGCAGCAGCGGCACGCCAAACGCCATTGCAGCCAGTGGGTGAAGACCGCCAAGCGCGGGAAAACCGCCATTTTGTAGGCGGAGGTCGAAGACAAGAGCGGGAAGCCACCATCTTGGGATAAAATAAATTGCAACGATGCCTAAACATGGGAACATTGATACCTTTGATGGCGACATCGAAGATTGGGCCATGTATGTAGAACGCATACAAAATTATTGTAAAGCAAATAAAATCCCAGATGCAGAGAAAGCACTAACGTTATTGAACTTAATGGGTGCGAAGACATATGGGCAATTGAAACACCTTTTATCACCAGATGAACCGGCGGATAAGACGTTCGAGGAGATTGTTACTGTCCTGAAAAATCATCTAAACCCCACGCCGCTGATGCTAGCGGAACGATTTAAATTTTACAGCAGAAGGCAGCTGAAGGATGAAAGCAATGCTGAATATTTAATGGAATTGCGTAAGCTAGCAAGGTGCTGTCAGTTTGGAACGGGACTGACAGACGCGCTAAGAGATAGATTTGTGTGTGGATTATTAAAAGAAGATACACAAAAGCGACTGCTCGAGGAGAATGAGCTGACGCTTGAGAAAGCGGTCACTATGGCAGCAGCGCACGAGACCGCAGCGAGAGGCACGGCAGTAATGCAGCTATGGTCACCGGAACACAGTACAAATAAATTGGGTTTGAGTACTGTAAAATGTTATCGTTGTGGAAAGACAACACACGATCAGAACCAGTGTTGGTTTAAAAACCAAGAATGCAGAATGTGTGGCAGGCTTGGCCACATAGCTAAAGTATGCCGGTCAGGAAAGAAGACCAGCAACAAAAAGTCACCGCAAGGAAAATACATAAAGGTGCACAAGGTGACAAAGACCAGTTCAAACGAACAGAAGTCAGATTCAGACGCTAGCAGTAATGAACTGGGTAGCTTAAGAGTACACAACGTTGGTAAGGATGCAGATCTCCAGACAATTTGGGTCACTCTTCAGATAGCAGGAGTCCAAGTAAAGATGGAATTGGACACTGGATCGGCATTGACGGTCATGAATAAGAAAGATTACAAAAGGTTATTCCAACATATTCCCCTACGGGATACGGAGATTATATTGAAAACATACACGGGGCAAAGAGTGTACCCCATCGGAAAGATGGAGGTAAAAGTGGTCCACAAGGGCGAAGAAAGCCAAGTAATGGACTTATATGTGCTACCTGAAGGAGGTCCACCACTACTGGGACGGGAGTGGATTAGGAAAATGAATATGGACTGGCACTCCTTAAAAGCACTAACGGTAGATTCCGGGGAAACAGATGTCAAACCTAAACGATTGTCCAAAATATTGGATGATGCTAAAGAGGTGTTCCAGCAAGGACTGGGAACACTGAAAGGAATTACGGCAAACATCAAGATTGATGAACATGCACAACCAAAATTTTTCAAAGCCAGACCGGTACCCTATGCAATACGACCTATTGTAGAAGCGGAACTGGAAGCGCTAGAACGTTCAGGTGTACTGTCTAAGGTAGATTGGAGTGAGTGGGCTATGCCCATTGTTCCCGTTATGAAACGTCCTTCGAGCAACAAGCCAGGAGAACCAGGGAAGGTTCGCATCTGTGGAGATTTCAAGATCACCGTTAATCCGGTGCTTCACACGGTGCAGTATCCGCTTCCGCGGATTGAGGATATTTTTGCTTCGTTGTCTGGCGGGAAACACTTCACCAAGATAGACCTGGCACAGGCGTACTTGCAGATGGAGGTTGATGAAGAGTCACGCCAGTACCTCACGATCAACACGCATAGAGGTTTGTACCGGTATAATAGGCTGGTTTTTGGAGTGGCATCGGCTCCGGCAATTTGGCAGAGGGCCATGGAGCAGGTATTACAGGGAATTCCAGGCACACAATGTTACCTGGACGATATTCTGATTACAGGTGATGGTGATGAAGAACACCTCGCAAACTTGGAACTGGTGCTCAACAGACTGAAAGAGTATGGACTTAGAGTTAATCGGCAGAAATGTGAGTTCTTTCAGAAGCGGATCTCGTACTGTGGTCATGTCATTGACCGGGAGGGGCTTCATAAGTCTCCTGACAAGATAAAGGCAGTTGTAAAGGCTCCTGCTCCGGATAATGTCTCTCAGTTGAGGTCGTTTCTGGGATTGATTAACTATTACCATAAGTTTCTACCGAATCTATCCACGGTACTGCACCCGCTGAACGCTCTTTTACAGAAGGGGGTACCATGGGAATGGAGCGAAAACTGTAAGAAGGCATTTCGCAAAAGCAAAGAATTGATCACCTCAGAGGAAGTGTTGACTCACTTCAACCCGACACTGCCTATTCGGTTGGCTTGTGATGCTTCTCCATATGGTATTGGGGCAGTACTCTCACACAAGTTGCCAAATGGCACGGAAAGGCCAGTCGCGTTTGCATCCACATCATTGACCTCCGCTGAGCGCAACTATGCGCAGATCGATAGGGAGGCTCTCAGCCTTGTATGGGGAGTGAAGAAGTTTAATCATTACCTGCAGGGCCAAAAATTCACACTTCTGACAGACCATCAGCCGTTGGTATCCATTTTTAACCCTAAGAAGGGTGTTTCGGTGATGACAGCACAGCGACTCCAGAGATGGTCCCTTTTCCTAGGGGCACATCAATATCAAATAGAATTCAAAGGTACAAAGCAGCATGGCAATGCTGATGGGCTGTCGCGCCTGCCACTACCTGAAGCAGAAGAGACGACGAAAGTTGACCCTGTTGAGTTATTTCATTCGACCATCATCGAGTGTTTACCAGTCACCAATGCAAGTATTGAAAGAGAAACCAGGAACGACCCGACACTGTCCCGAGTTTACGAGGTGGCAGTGAAGGGATGGCCAACACATGGTGATCCTCTGTTACCGGCATTCTCGGCAAGGCGAGACCAGCTGTCCGTCTGCCATGGTACTTTGATGTACGGGACAAGAGTGATTATTCCTCCCAAGTTACGGGAAAGAGTTCTAAAGGAACTGCATGAAGGTCATCTGGGGGGAGTTAAGATGAAAAGTCTTGCTAGGGCTTATGTATGGTGGCCGGGCATTGACCAACAGATAGAGGAGTTGACAAAAAGCTGCGCTGGGTGCCAAAAAGTGCAAAATGCACCTCCGATCGCACCGCTACACCCATGGGAATGGCCTTCAGCCCCATGGCAACGCGTACATATTGACTTTGCTGGTCCATTCATGGACTCCATGTTCCTAATTGCGGTGGACGCACATTCCAAATGGCCAGAAGTGATCAAGATGAATACCACTACTTCAGAAAAGACAATTGCGGTGTTAAGAACAATATTCGCAAGGAACGGATTGCCAGAACAGATATGTTCGGACAACGGACCACAGTTCGTGTCGGAAGAATTCCAAAAATTCTTAAAGAAGAATGGGGTGAAACATTATACCTCTGCCCCATATCATCCGGCGACAAACGGGTTGGCCGAGAGATTTGTCCAAACATTCAAAAAGGCAATAAAGGCCATGAACGATGATCAGATTCCGTTACAACACAAGGTGGACAATTTCCTAATGGCATATCGAAACGCCGCTCATGCAGTGACTAACCAAAGTCCTGCCATGATGTTTTATAACAGGAGGTTGCGGTCCAGGTTGGACTTGTTAAAACCAAATGTGCGGAGGGAAGTGGAAAACAAACAGTTCCGGCATATTAATAACAAGTCCACTCGAAGTTTCGACGTAGGACAACCAGTGTTGGCAAGGGGCTATGGAAACGAAAAATGGCAGTCCGGAACAATTCGGGCCAGACAAGGACCTCTGATGTACACAGTAGATATTGGTAACAATGTGATAAGGCGTCATGCGGATCAACTGGTAGAATCAAGAGCAAGGGTCGAACCCATGGTTGCGACAGAGACAACTGTGGAAGACGTTAATGAACCTGAAGCATCTACCTCGGCAGGGACTGTACCTGATGATGACGTCCAATACATAGGAAACCAACAAGAAGAGTCACCTCAGCAACAAGAATCAGAGACCACTGAAAGGCGTTATCCAAACCGAATCAGAAGGCCTCCTGAGAGACTGAACCTTTGAACTGTTTATACCTGAAGTTATATATGTATATATGTTATGATGTTATGTTAAATGGGGATATGACTGTTAAGCTAAAAAGGGAGGATTGTGGTGTATGTAACCTGTTCCACCTTAAGAGAACTTAAGCCTGTTCCACCTTAAGAGATGTACTACTTTCTCTGGCTGCTGTATACGTAATACCGGTGGTGACCACCGGTATATAAGTACTGTGTAGTGATATTGTATTTAGTATAGTCCTGACCTCCAACTAGTAAAGACCTGTTGAACTTTATTCTTGTAGTCTGTGTCAGTAATTAATCTTAATACAACTGGAACACACAGACTTAACAGGTAGGACCCTAGGAAGGACAGAGGATCAGAGGGACCTTGGTGTGCATGTACATAGATCCCTGAAGGCAGCAGAACAGGTGGATAAGGTGGTTAAAAAGGCATATGGGATACTTGCCTTCATTAGCCGAGGCATAGAATATAAGAGCAGGGAGGTTATGATGGAGCTGTACAAAACGCTAGTTAGGCCACAGCTGGAATACTGCGTGCAGTTCTGGTCGCCACACTATAGGAAGGATGTGATTGCATTGGAGAGGGTGCAGAAGAGATTCACCAGGATGTTACCTGGGCTGGAGTGCTTCAGCTATGAAGAAAGACTGGACAGGCTGGGGTTGTTTTCCTTAGAGCAGAGAAGGCTGAGGGGGGACCTGATTGAGGTGTACAAAATTATGAGGGGCATAGATAGGGTAGATAGAAAGGAACTTTTCCCCTTAGTAGAGGGGTCAATAATCAGGGGGCATAGTTTCAAGGTAAGGGGCAGGAGGTTTAGAGGGGATTTGAGGAAAAACTTTTTCACCCAGAGGGTGGTTGGAATCTGGAACTCACTGCCTGGAAGGATGGTAGAGGCAGGAACCCTCACAACATTCAAGAAGCATTTAGATGAGCACTTGAAATGCCATAGCATACAAGGCTATGGACCAAGTGCTGGAAAATGGGATTAGAATAGACAGGGCTTGATGGCCGGCGTGGACACGATGGGCCTCTTTCTCTGTGCTATATAACTCTGACTCTATGATTCTACATGTTACATAGCCTCTTGAGCCTGCTCCGTTATTCAATTAGATCATGACTGATTTGTACCTAAACTCCATTTACCCGCCTTAGCTCCATATCTTGATACCCTTACCAAACAAAAATCTATCGATCTCAGTCTTGAAAGCACCAATTGCCCCAGAATTTACAAACTTTTATGGGTGTTATGTGTAAAATCTGTGTGTTATATTGCAAATTATTACACAGACTACAAGAGTAAACTTTAACAGGACTTTACTATTCGAAGGTCAGGGCGAATCTGCCCAATCACTCATTACACAGCACTTATATACCGGTGTGGTCACCACCGGTATTACAGTATACCGCAGCCAAGATAAAGTAGTGCAACACCTAAAATAGTTCTCTTAAAGGTGGACGGTTACATACAATAGTTCTCTTAAAGGTAGAACGGTTACATACACTACAATCCTCCCTTTTTAGCTTACAACATACTTATTCCCCATTAAACATAACATCATAACATATATCCAACTTCATGTAAAAACAGTTCACAGATGTAGTCTCTGCGGAAAACAGTTCACAGATTCAGTCTCTGCGGAAAACAGTTCACAGATTCAGTCTCTGTGGAAAACAGTTCACAGATTCAGTCTCTGTGGAGGCACCTCCTGTGCTTCTTGACTCGGTCTGGACAACGCCTCGGTGATGTAGCAGTTCCCTGTGGTGTAGTCGGTTCACTTTGCTGGGGTGACTCATCCAATAGTCCTTCACTGGACTTAACAGCTTGAACTTCCATCACTTCTGAACCAGCATTGCTGACTTCTAAAAGCTTGAGTACCTTGGGAAGTTTTTCTACTTCCAAACTGATTTGGTTCCATTCGGAGGGACCACGTGCGTGATCTGGTAGGGGTGATAATGGTTCAGATGGGTCATTTTCTTCTGTTTCGTCTTTTCCTTTCCTGCTTCTTGGAGACTCTCTGTGCTCCACTGCCAGCCGCATGCACAATTCCTCCTCCTCTTTCTCCTGTTGCCTTAGCAGCGCCACCATCTCCCGGTGTTTCTTAGACTTTTTGTGATTCTTCAGGGTTTTTGCACTTCGGAAGATTTCCCCACAAGCTGGGCAGAACAGGTTATCGTTATATTCGGTGTCGTTCAACAGGACGTGGTAATAATCGGTGTCGTCCTGAGCTAGGCCAGCGAGAGGGTCTTTTATTTCCTCCATGCCCAGCTGGACGTTAGTCAGCTTTTGTTCCAATTCCAGACATCTCTCCTGAAGAGACTTCTTCATGTGTTCAGCTTCCTCCAGCTTTTTCTGGGCTTCCCGCAAGTCTTTTGCTAATGACCTCATTCGTGATTTCAATACTTCAACTTCATTCGGAGATTGATTGATCGTATTATTCAATCCCTCTACTGGAGCAGTTGTTTCAGCATTCTGTTGTTCAACATTGACGTGAGTCAGCGTACTTTTGGCATCCAAGTGTTGCTCTGCTGCCATCTTCTCAGTCTGTGTTGCAACCTCAGCTATTTCAATAACTTTTGAGAGCTCCAAACCCCTCTCCTTTGAAGATTTAAGCTCATGTTCAAATTGTTCCCATTTCAGAGTCTTGTCCCTCAGCATATGAAGGAGTTGGCTGACCGTTAACTCTTCTGACATCATCCGTTTCCCAGTAGCTGCAGGGATGTTTATAACCTTGCCCTGGGGCTCCTTTGCTGTTTCTACTTCGCCATCATCCGCAGCCTCCACCATTCGAATTTCCACAAATGAATCATCCGGTGATGCTGCACCCAACTTCAGTAGGAGCTCGGAATTCATGGCGACCAAATCAGCCTTTTCTGCCTGCAACCTGCTAACAAGCGCCTTCAATTGCTGAACATCTTGCTCCACCAGATTAGAGCACGCACCTTCAGAAACCGAATCAGCTTTGATTCATTTGGCCTCCTCGCGCAGACGGTTTGTGTGCTCCTGCTCCCTTTTCTCCATCAGCTGCTTCTGTTGTCTTTCCAGGTTCTCCCACTCTGTGTCAAAGAACTTTTTCATTGCTTTCATCTCTTGCTCAAGACGGCAACTCAATTGTTCTAATTGCTGTTGTAATTTGAAATGGAGTTGAGTTCGAGCCCGGTGTTCCTCAGAATTGTGCATGTCTGTAAACTGGACAGACTCAGAATTCTCTGTCAAACTATGTTGTTGTTGTTCAGTGGAATTCTGTTCTGAAACTTTGTTCTCCTCTGAAGCATAAGCATTTATGCACTCCTTCGTTTTTCCAACCTTAGTCAGCAAGTCCATTTTAGACTTGTCTTTCGCACCTGGGCTGGTCTTATCGTCATCAGTTTCAGAGTCTGAGCTGATTGTCTTCACCGAGTTCTCACTCGTTATTGCTTTTAGGCAGTGCCATTCCATGTTTATTTCCCTGATCCACTCCCGTCCCAGAAGTGGTGGACCTCCCTCAGGTAGTACATATAAGTCCATTCCTTGGTGTTCTTTGCCCTTGTCTCTCACCTTGACTTTTATCTTTCCGATGGGGTATACTTTATGCCCCGTGTATGTCTGCAATACGATCTTGGTATCTCTCAAGGGTATATGTGAGAATAGCCGGTTGTAATCCCTTCGATTTATGACTGATAGGGCTGATCCTGTGTCCAATTCCATTTTTATTTGGACTCCGGCTATTTTTAGCATGACCCAGATAGTTTGTAGGTCAGATTCCTTACTCACATTGTGAATTCTCAGACTACCCAGTTCCTGGCCGTTTGGGTCTGAATCCGAATTCTGTTCATCCAAACTCTTCTCAGCCACCTTGTGTACCTTGCTGTACTTTTCCTGCGGTGACTTTTTTTTGTTGCTGGTCTTCTTTCCTGACCGGCATACTTTAGCTATGTGACCAAGCTTGCCACATTTTCTACATTCCTGGTTTTTAAACCAGCATTGGTTCTGGTCGTGTGTTGTCTTCCCACAACGATAACATTTCGTTGTACCCGAAGTCATTTGATCCACGCTGAGTACCGTTGCCTTCAGCTGCATTTCTGCAGTGCCTCTCGCTGCGGCTTCGTGCGATGCTGCAATAAGGACAGCCTTATCAAGTGTAAGATCGTTCTCTTCTAGCAGTCGCTTTTGTGTTCCTTCCTTCGACAACCCGCACACGAACTTGTCTCTCAATGCCTCTGTCAGATTTTCCCCAAACTGACAGTATTTCGCTAATCTACGCAATTCAACCAAGTATTCCGCGTTGCTTTCCTCTTTCCGTTGCGTTCTCGCATAAAATTTGAATCGTTCCGCCAACATCAGCGGTGTGGGGTTCAAATGATCCTTCAGGACAGCAACAATATTAGCGAAAGTCTGATCCGCCGGTTTAGCTGGTGATAGAAGATGCTTCAATAGCCCGTATGTCTTCGCCCCCATTGAGTTTAGTAAGGTTAGAGCTTTATCATCATCTGCTATTTTATTGGCCTCACAATATATCTCGATGCGTTCTACATACGTGGCCCAATCTTCCACCTCGGAATCGAAGTCGTTGATGTTACCATGCTTAGGCATCTTCACTATCTTTCTGAGAAACAACAACGAATTTGTTCATTACTTTTTTTTTCCAAAAATGGCGGTTTCCCGCGCTTGTCTTCTTCCCCGCCCACTTTCAAAATGGCGGTTTCCCGCTCCTGTCTTCTTCCCCGCCTACTGGCGGCTTCCCGCGTTTCTTCCCCTGGCGGGAGGGGTAAGCTTTGCTCTCGGGCGACGACCGCTGGCTTTCGGGGTTCGCAGCCTGCGCGCCGGCTTCAGTGCGTTCCTTGTTCCCTTTTCTCGGCAGGGCAACCGGCGCTGGGGACAACCCGTTGGCGGCGAACAGTTACAGCCGCTGGGCGGAATCTCGCTCGGTCTCCCTCGCTCGGTCCCGTTCCCCCTCACTCGGCTCTGTCTCTCCCGCTCGCTCGGGCTCTGTCTCTCCCTCAGCAGCTTCCAATCGCGCCTCCCAGCCCTCTCGCAGTCCGGTCCTTTCCTCCCCCGGCTGCGGCTGAGTTCTCCGCGGTTTTATTTATTTATTATTTTTTTATTTCTTCCCGCGCCTTACGATCCCGGTCGCAGCGCCTCGCGGCCTCGGTAGCTGCCCGGCCTTTTTCGCCGGTCGCGGTCGAGCTGTCTCACGACACTGTTGCATCTCCCAGCCCGCTTGTAGCCCGGTCTCTCACACCGGCTGCGTTCCCGCTTGTAGCCCGGTCTCTCACACCGGCTGCGTTCCCGCTTGTACCGCGGCTTCCGTGCCCTACGCTGCCCCAGTCTCAGCGTCTCTGGCCCCGACTTCTGTCCGGCTCCTTTCCCCCGACCGTGGTCGAGTTCACCGCCCTTATCCTCCGTTTCTTTTTATTTCCCCCCTACTCACAGTCAACGTGGCCGACTTGCTTCTCGTGGCTGATCGGCTCACTCACCACCGTGACAGAAGGGACGATCACTGCCTGTTGCTGATGGAAGGCTTCGTGTCTGAATTCTTCCTTCTTCCTTGCTCTGCAGACTCGAGTCCTCTCTCAGCAGAACGACGAGGGCGGATGCCTCTTCTCGACGCTCGTTAACTGCTTCGGATGTATCGCTGCCGCAGGGTAAGATCGAACTCGTCGCCACTGTAAAATCTGTGTGTTATATTGCAAATTATTACACAGACTACAAGAGTAAACTTTAACAGGACTTTACTATTCGAAGGTCAGGGCGAATCTGCCCAATCACTCATTACACAGCACTTATATACCGGTGTGGTCACCACCGGTATTACAGTATACCGCAGCCAAGATAAAGTAGTGCAACACCTAAAATAGTTCTCTTAAAGGTGGACAGTTACATACAATAGTTCTCTTAAAGGTAGAACGGTTACATACACTACATTATGAAGGTGCAAGCACCCATTAAGCTAACTGAGAACAGATTGATGAATGTCTGATTTTCTTACATTTGACTTAAATGTTTCCCCAAGATCTGCCATCCCTAACTTCATAGCTCTGCCAGACACAGTAAGAGCACTTTGAATTGATGCCTGTACTTCTCTAAATCTCTGAGTCACTTATTCTATTGCAATTTTATAAAATTTCCTCCATATAATCAAGAACCTACAAAAGCATATGGGACTAGTACAGTAATCTTGGACTTGGTCTGAAAGACATATTTCAAAATTGATTTGGAATGAGTTTATTTTAATATTTTCCTATCGCATCACTGTTCCAACACATTGGGGGAGAAATTCAGTATCGCCACGTTTGGGGCGTTATACTCGAGCGGGCGCGAAATTTAGCGCCCGGCGCAAATTATCGCCACCTACAGCTAAATTGACCTGCTTCGCCCCAGGAGATGCTTGGAGCGCTAAAGAAGGCGCTGCACGACTGTCCTAAGGCGCTAAGCCAGAGAAGCGAGGCGCTACCACCGAGGGCAGGTGCAGCGCAGGTGCGGCCAGTTAGCGATTGCACGCAGACACGCTGGCGCCGGTCAGCTCTTAAAGGGGAGGGCTGATCTTGGATTGCAGCCACACCCTGCACATCAGAGCCCTGATTCTCGGCCTGGACAGACCTGCTGCCACATTCTAATGCCTAGGACCATGGAGAGGGCCAGGGAGCGAGCACAGCAGTTCAGTGAGGGGGCCCTGGAGGTTCTGGTTGGCACGGGGGAGTGCAGGCGATCTAACCTGTTTCCGAACAGTGGCAGGAGGCCGCTGCTCACCGACTATCGCAAAGCTTAGAGGGAGGTGGCTCACAGAGTGACCTCCAGCAGCATGGTGCCTAGGACCCCTGTGCAATGCAGGAAGAAGTTCAACGACCTCACTCAGGTCGTCAGGGTGAGTACCCTTTTCAGTATCCTCTTCATCCCTGCATGTGCACCTCATTTTATGGCCAAAGGATCCTGAAAGCCCCAATGCCCAGCCCTCATCCAACATCTATGGGCCTTTCATGAAACTCACACGCACATTCAGCACTTTACACACTGTAAGGGCTATTCGACCATGGAGGCAGTGCAGCCAAGATCAGGGCTTCACACTGTACTCAGAGCCCATCCTTTCTCTTGCAGGGCAAGCTGGCCCATAACAGGAGACAGCAGCAATGGACCGGGGGAGGCCGGCCTCACCTTCAAGACCTCAGTGATCTGGAGCAGCGAGTCCAGCGCGTTATGGCAGGCCAGATGATTGGCCCCGTCGCCACTGGAGATGCCAGCCCCGTTCTGGACAGCAATGGTAAGGTCATCACCTTTTTGACCTCTCTCCTTCCACTTGTGCCTCACACCAGCATCCTTTGCCACTATCGAACCAATACAGTGCATTGCAGCACTCATGCCTCCCTCACTGCCGCCCTGTCCTCACGCTAAAGCAACTCTTGTACCTCCCTGCTTTCAGATGCTGATTCACCAGGTGAGGAGGCGGGCCCTCAAGCTGCCACTGTGAGTGATTCTGAAGGCGAGGAGGAAGAGGAAGCCGGACCACCAGTGCCACCCTCAGCCGAGGCAGCCCATGGCCATAATGGGGACACGTCTTCCCCGGAGGGGAGCAGGGGGGAAGGGTCCGAGGAGGGTGAAGCTCCGGGGCCCAGCGGGCTGCAGCAACGCGGGGGGGTAGGGAAGCTCGGCAGCCTTCTCCCCGGAGGGAGAGTCTGGCCTCCAGTCCTGCTACAGTGAGTGCAGAAGAGGTGCGGCTCCTCGCTGAAATGGGCGCCCAGGCAGAACAGAGGCACACTGAGCTCATGGCTGCAGTGGCAAGGATGCCCGAATCCATTGAGTCACTGGCAAGGAGTGTCCAGGGCTTCAGCGCAGCACAGGCAAGGAGTCTGCAGGACTTCGGTGCAGCACAGGCAAGGAGTCTGCAGGACTTCGGTGCAGCACTGGCAAGGAGTCTGCAGGAGTTCGGTGCAGCACAGGCGGCTTCCATGCAACTGCTTAGTGGTACAATGCAGTCAGTGGCTGGTCTGATGCAGACGCAGATTGAGGCCACATGAGCACTGACTGCTGCCACCCTCGCTGGATCGGGCACGAATCGCCGGGGCCCTTGCCGCGCCGCAGCAGGCCAGCAGTCTGTGCTTCAGCAGATTGCTGCGCATGCTGCAGTGCTGCCCCGTGGGAGTGCCAGTGTGTCGTCCGACCAGGGAGTGCCTGCCCTCTGTCAGGATGGCAGCATTCCTGCTGCCAACCCTGTCACTTCTCCACTGCAGCTGCCACCACCCATAGGACAGACTGCTGCCGCCCATGCAGAGTTGGAGCAGTCAGCAGCTGGGCCCTCCAAGCCCAGAGCTGGTCCAGGCCGTCCCTCAAGGGCATCTGCCGACTCAGTTTCTGACACTCAGCAGCCTTCCCCCAGCCTTGCTGCAGCCACTGGGGTCCCATTGCGGAGGAGCTGCAGGGTGGGAAGGGGCCAATCTCGCAAGCGAAGCAGATCACCCTCGAAGGGCAAAAAGTAGGAGGTGTGGCAAAATGCTGTTAATTTTTTTAGTGAAGGCCGAGGATCGTGGTCATTTTTTGTTTACTCTTTTGTTCATTGTCTCCAGGTTGTGAGAGCCAGTTACGTGTCTGACTGCTTTTTTGGGGGTTTCTCTCTATTACTTTGTCATGCGGGAAGGGCACACAGTTTGTTAAATAAAGAAGTGTCTTTATTCAGATTGTGCATGTTTGCTCTTTGAACTATTTGTTGCCTTGACCGGCTCAGGGGTTGCGGAACGGTTCCATTCATGTTCTTTCAATGGCACAAGCCATTCCCTCAGAGAGGGCCTAGAACCGACTTGCAATAAGCCGCTGACGGACGGCCCTTGCACTTTGTGCCTCCCTCCCGTCTTGGCGCTCCTCCTCCTCCTCCTCCTCTGCTGGTGCTCCAATGTCTGGTGGCAGTGGCTGAGCCCTGAGGATTGCCAGGTTATGCAGTATGCAGCACACTACAACGAAATGGGAGACTCGCTCAGGTGAGTACTGAAGGGCTCCCCCGGAATGGTCCAGACAGCGGAACCATTGCTTTAGCACGCAGATTGTGTGCTCAATGATGTTCCTGGTCGCTTGATGGCTCTCATTGTATCGTTCTTCAGCAGGGGTGCTGGGCGCACGGAGCGGGGTCATTAGCCAGGTGCACAGAGGATAGCCCTTGTCCCCGAGAAGCCAGCCTCCTGGGTGAGCCGGGGCTTTGAAAAGGTCTGCCACAGAAGTCTGGCGCAGGATGAAGGCATTGTGGCTGCTGCCTGGAAAGCTAGTATCAGCTGTCTGTGGTCACACACCAACTGCACGTTCAACGAATAGAACCCCTTCCGGTTGCGGTAATCCTCGGCATTCTCTTGCGGCGCCCGCAAAGCCACATGCGTGCAGTCAATGGCGCCCTGGACCATGGGGAAGCCCGCTATTCTTGCAAATCCCATTGCGCGCTCTTGCTGCTTGTCCAGGGTCATGGGGAAGGAAATGTACTGACGTCTCCTTTTGAAGAGGGCATTCGTGACTTGGCGGATGCAGCAATGCACCACAAACTGGGAGACATTGGCAATGTCCCCAGTAGCGGATTGGAAGGAGCCGGTGGCATAGAAGTTGAGAGCCACTGTCATCTTCACTGCCACCGACAGAGACGTTCTGCTCCTCAGTTGAGGCTGCAGATCTGGCTGAAGCAGGTGGCAGAGCTCAGTGACCACCTCCCTGCTGAATCAAAGCCTCTGAAAACACTACTCCTCAGACATGTTGAGGTAGGAGAACTGTTGGCGGAATACCCTGGGAGGGTAAGGCCTCCTGTGCTGACGCCTATTGGCCCTCCTCCGCCTGGCCATGATTGGCACACTCTCTCGGCATCTCTGAGCCCTCTCAATGCAATGGAGAAACCCAACGTTTCCACCCATTGCAGCCCCCATAATATGTGGCCACTCAAGGTTATGCCAGTGAAAAATCAAACCAACTACAAAGTTCTGGGCCGAAGCCAGAAGTACCTCTGCGAGCGCTGACTCAATGCAGAAAGCTCTCTCCCTTTGTCTCTCTGCAAATCTCTCTCTGTCTCACAGAAGGAGTGGTCCAAAAATGGCTACCACAAAGAAGCCAGGAAGAGCCCTCTTTAAATAGCAACCCCCCAGCCCCAGAGCGACTGGGAACCGTTCCAGTCAACCAGTCGCTGGGAGCGCCAGGCGGAAAGGAGGGGGGCGCCACTGAAGTTCCGGTTTGGGGCGCCCCAAGGGCGTTGCACCATGAAATGACGTCAGGATCTGCGCGCGCAACTGAGTGGGCGTTGCGGTTTTGCGCCGCCGCTAAATGTCCGCTCAATTTCGCGAGAGGCGCAGGTCTCGCCGCGCCCGGGCGCTAGCCGCTTCGCGCCCCACTTATCACCCTCTTAAGGCGCTAACGGCTGGCGCTAACAACTGAATTTCTCCCCCATTATCTCTGGTGATTTGTCCATATTTTGTGACTTTTATCCATCATACTGTGCTCCTGACCAGCAGTAATGTGAATAACCTATGTTGCTTGAATACTCTCACATAGAAGAACAGCAGACCTCCTTATCCACCTGCCCCTCTGCTGATGCCTAATTCCTGTAATACCTATAACCCTTACTAATCTCTCCAGCACTCTAGTAGTGAAAATACTATGCCCTCTATGCTCATATAGCGGTGATTCAGTACCATATGTAATCGTGCGCGGCTCAGTCTCTGTACCAGTGCTTCTTGCAGTGATGCTTGTGTAGCAGAAGGTTGCGTGTTCTTGAACATGGGATAATCCAGGTTCATATTGTGCAGAGATGTACTTTATTGAACTGCAGCACACTAGCTTTATGTCAACATCAGCAGAACAGCTTACATTTATTTATTGGTAAAGTCTTACTGTATAACTTAATGCATGCCATAAGGATTTACCATTGTACATTTCTAATAATAGATTCTCTCATCTTCTAATTGACCAAAATGTTTTATAAGACAAAATGAACTCAAAGAAAAATCATTATTAGCTTCAATAGTGGAGGGTTTCAAATTTATTCTATGCATTTTCCAAACACTCCAGACTGAAGAACTGTGCCACTCTCTTCTCTAAGAGTTTTTTTGGCTGCCTTTCCGCTCCAGCAGTGACATAAGGACCTATTCAACACCCCTACACTTGCAGCAGGGAGAGCCACCTGCTGGGAGAGCATGGCAGAAAATTATGGTGACTTGTTAAATATTGGTGAAGTTGTACGTTTATTACAACATCATATTGACAGAGGCATATATTGATATAATGAAAGCAAAATACTGCAGAAGCTGGAAATCTGAAATAAAAACAGAAAATGCTGGAAACACTCAGCAGGTCAGGCAGCATCTGTGAAGAGAGAAACAGGGTTAACATTTCAGGTCGGTGACCTTTTGTCACAACTGGAAGAAGTTGGAGATTAAACAGTTTTTAAGCAAGTACAGAGGCAGGGAAAGAAGTGGGGAGGAGGAGGGGATGAAAGAACAAAAGGGGAGGTCTGTGCTAGGATTGAAGGCAGGAGTGATTAAAAGCTTCTCCTTTGACTCCACTCACTTCCTCCAAATAAAATGTGTCACTATGGGAACCCACATGGGTTATGTAGACAAACATAGTAGCAAGCAATTTCCCACAAACAACAATGAGATAAACAATCTATTAATGCAAAGATAACCCCCAGCTTTTCTTCTCCACTACAAATCGTCTTCTTAAACCCCTCTCCCCTTCCTCCTCCACCCTCAACTCAAAGAACAAGTGCAAGGAGGCTATGGACTTCTATGTTACTAAGATTGAGACCATCCATTCAGCTGCCTCTGATGCTTCCTTCCCCTAGTCTACTGGGCCAAACTTCCCCGAAGGATCCCCCTGCCTTAGCCATGAACTTATATCCTTCTCTAGTTTCTCTCCTATCTCCCCTCATGCCCTCTCCAAGCTCATCTTGACCCTGAGACCCACCTCCTTTCAGATGAGAAGTTAAACTGAGGCACCGTCTGCTCTCTCAGGTGAATGTGAAAGATCCCATTGCACTATTTTGAAGAAGAGCAGGGGAGTTATCCTTGGTGTCCTGGCCAATATTTATCCCTCAATCAGCATCACTAAAAAAAACAGATTATCTGGTCATTATCACATTACTGTTTGTGGGAGCTTGCTGTGTGCAAATTAGCTGCCATGTTTCCTACATTACAACAGTGGCTACACTTTAAAAGTACATCATTGGCTGTAAAGCGCTTTGGGACATCTGGTGGTCGCGAAAGGCGCGATATAAATACAAATTCCTTCTTTCTTTCTCCCTCCCTCCTTCCCTCCCCTTCAAAACTGCCACCACCACACCTCTCAAAAAATCCACCCTTGACCCATCTGTCCTTGCAAACTATTGCCCAATCTTCAACCTCCCTTTCCTCTCCCAAATCCTTGACAGTCTTGTCGCCTCCCAAATCCATGCCCAATTATCTGAAACTCTATCATTGAATCCCCCCAATCAGGTTTCCGCCCCTTCCACAGCTCTGTTTAAAAAAGGAGGGAGAGAGAAAATAGGGAACTACAGACCGGTTAGCCTAACATCAGTAGTAGGGAAAATGCTGGAGTCTATTATAAAGGGTGTGATAACAGGACACTTAGAAATTATTAACGGGATTAGACAAAGTCAACATGGATTTATGAAAGGGAAATCGTGTTTGACAAACCTACTGGAGTTTTTTGAGGATGTAACTGGTAGAATAGATAAGGGAGAACCAGTGGATGTGGTGTATTTGGATTTTCAGAAGGCCTTTGATAAAGTCCCACATAAGAGGTTAGTGTGCAAAATTAAAGCACATGGGCTTCGGGGTAATATACTGGCATGGATTGAAAATTGGTTAACAGACAGGAAATGGAGAGTAGGAATAAATGGGTCTTTTTTGGGGTGGCAGGTGGTGACTAGTGGGGTACCACAGGGATCAGTGCTTGGGCCCCAGCTATTCACAATATATATCAATGATTTGGATGAGGGAACCAAATGTAATATTTCCAAGTTTGCTGATGACACAAAACTAGGTGGGATTGTGAGTTGTGAGGAGGATGCAAAGAGGTTTCAAGGCAATTTAGATAAGTTGAGTGAGTGGGCAAATATATGGCAGATGCAGTATAACGTGGATAAATGTGAAGTTATCCACTTCGGTAGGAAAAACAGAAAGGCAGAGTATTATTTAAATGGTGATAGATTGGGAAATGTTGATGTACAAAGGGACCTGGGTGTCCTTGTACACCAGTCACTGAAAGCAAACATGCAGGTGCAGCAAGCAGTTAGGAAGGTAAATGGTATGCTGGCCTTCATTGCAAGGATGTCTTACTACAGTTATACAGGGCCTTGGTGAGACCACACCTGGAGTACAGTGTGCAGTTTTGTTCTCCTTACCTAAAAAAGGATATACTTGTCATAGAGGGAGTGCAACGAAGGTTCACCAGACTGATTCCTGGGATGGCAGGGCTGTTGTATGAGGAGAGATTGGGTCGATGAGGCCTGTATTCACTAGAGTTTAGAAGAATGAGTGCGGATCTCATTGTAACGTATAACATTCTGACAGGGCTAGACAGACTGCATGCAGGGAGGATGTTTCCCCTGGCTGGGGGGTCTAGAACGAGGGGTCACAGTCTCAGGACATTTAGGACTGAGATGAGGAGAAATTTCTTCACTCGGGGTGGTGAACCTGTGGAATTCTCTACCACAGAAGGCTGTGGAACTAAGTCACTGAATATATTTAAGAAGGAGATAGATCAATTTCTAGATGCAAATGGCATCAAGGGGTATGGGGAGAGAGTGGGAATATGGTATTGAGATGGAGGATCAGCCACGATCATATTGAATGGCGGAACAGGCTTGAAGGGCCGAATGGCCTACTCCTGCTCCTATTTTTCTATGTTTCTATGAAATGGCCTTATCAAAGTCAAAAATTACATTGTATGTGACGGTCACCATGATAAATTATCCCTCCTTATCTTTCTTGACATGTCTGCAGCCTTTGACACGGTTAAACTCACCATCCTCGTTCAACGACTCTCCTCCATCATCCAGCTGAGTGGGACTGCCATCGTCTGGTTCCATTCTTATCTATCCAGTCATAGCCAGAGAATTACCTGCAATGGCTTCTCTTCCCACTCCCGCACCATTACCTCTGGAATCCCCCAAGGATCTATCCTTGGCCCCCTCCTATTTTTCAACTACAAGGGTATCAAAGGTAGAGGTGAGGGTGTGATTGATGGCAAAAGGCTAGTTAGTTGGGCATTTGAAAATGCAGTTGTAAGTGAATTGGGGGAGTGTTTCTTCCAGGGGCGGACACAGAAGGAAACGGGGTTGGAGGGGAAAGGGGTATGTGAGTGGAGAGGAATACAAGGAAGTGATTAGAGATGGGCATATTTGTGATTGACACAATGGGAGTAGCGAGGCCACGTGAGATGTGTAGGGGGTTTTGGTTTGGGGTTTGTGTCTGGTCAGTCAGTCGTGTGCCTGAGCTGCCCCAGCCCCGTGCAGTTTGAATCGCTTCCCCTTTGGTTCTGACCACCGGACTTATTTACAGGTAGCGATATAGACAAACGAGACCAGTGGTTCGGTGCAAAGAAAACCAATGTTTATTAAAATAGAGAACAATTACTATACAGAGAAAATCACTATGGATGCAGCACAATTACACTTAATGGGGGAGGAGAAACAGACACATCGAGGGAAAATGACTAGAATGACACTTTAGCAATTCCCCTTAACTCCCACCCTTTACACCTATCTAGGTTATCTTGTGATGGGCCAGAAAATTGATGCTCACCAGTCTAGGATGTTGAAATGCCTGCTCCGTGCTCTGTTGCCTGCCGATGTCTTAGGTTTTCACCGCCCCAAAGCAGAGATACCCCAGTAATTTAAACGTAACTGCGGGTATTCTACTTCCCTGGATGGGCTCTTCGTCGATGGTCTCTTTTGCTGGGTTGATGGTAAGGCAGGGCACCGGAGGTGAGGCAGGAGAGGGAGAGAATTGGCCTCCCAAGGGACTAGTTATACCCTTCCCGGTAGCCCTTATCTCCCGCCAGATCAGCTCATTTCTTTTGCCTAATCTGGACATATTGAAACTCATACAAAAGGTACCAATCTGGGCCCATCGACCTGGATGGCCGGTAATCGGTTTTAAATGCCTCATCAGTGTTCCCCTTTGTCCAACTGGTTTCGTGATGGGGCCATTCCAGTCTGAATGCCCCGTTGATCGTTTTGAAGCGCTTGGGTAAACAATGTTGACGTCCTCTAAATGAAGGCCTGAATGCAACTGAGCTTGTCCCACTACATATTGAATAGGCCTTGTCTGCTCTTGATTGTTTGTGCAAACAACCTCGGTGGCTTTTAATCAGAGGCCCGAATGCCACTGGGTTTGTTTCTCATGCATAAATGCAGAAGGTCTGTCTGCATTCAAGTTCTGGAAAGTTCCTTCTCACAGTCATCAGAATACAAGCTTGTCAGTCCAAACTGAAACTTACAGGCTTTGGCCATGAGGCTGACTGCAGCCATCTTGTTGAGCCCTGGATTCCAAACTCAGTCCAACCAGGGCTTCTTTAATAAACCAAAAGTAAATCCTCGCAGGAGACATGAAATTTGCAAATCCTTTCAGTCCCCCCTAGGATACTGAAACTTGCTTGAAGTGTCCAATCAAGGTGAGCAAAATTTCTGACCCCCCCCACAAACAACCTTCCCCTATATTTATCTATTCATGATCCCCCGACACATACATTCCCCTTACTTAGAGAAAACCGCAGTGCACGGCAGGCATCTATCGATAGCAAATATGATCTGTTACAATAATCCAAGCACGGAGGGGGTCCAACACCTCTGCACTACTTGGGACATCATAAAACTTTATTACAACACACAATCTTTAATAAAATCAACATCAGGCCAAAACCATATTTATTAAAATTAATGAACGGAAGGAACGAGCTTTATTAAAAATAACAAACGAGTCTGCCATCACTCGGTAGTGATACGACACAAAGCTCACATGGGTGTTTCTTCTTCCACCCGGGCATACTGGTCCTTCCACAACCTTTTTGCTTTAAATTCTACCCCGGGACCCTTTCTCCTACACTGGACACAAACCAGGTAGAGGACGATCCCTAGCTGACAGACTACTAAGATGTGGGATGCCATTCGAATCCAGGAGGGGACCTCTATACTTTCAAAAACGTCCCACCAGGGTGGGGTCATAATATCTAAAATGTCAGCCCCTATCTGTACAGTCTTCTGTTCCAAAGTGTAGAAGTGCTTTTGTGATACTAGAACGGCTTTTAATAATTTGGTAAGGTGCTCTGGGAGAGGGGGAATCGGGTAACCGAAGTGGGTGACATATTTCTGGAGGTGGGTAAAACTCTCCTCCACAGTGAGGTGAACAGTGGACGGTTCAGGAATGGGGACAATTCGTATCTGTGCCACTTGAACTTCTGCCTCGGGTTTGAAGCAGAAACTGCTGTCACTCACCGCGCACCAGCTGTGCTGTCCGTGCTGGTAGTGAGACGCTCCTGTGGTGACGCAATATGTTCCACCTCCTATATATGCTACCTGTGGGGGAACATGGCCTTGTGCCATGGCTTCCATGGTACAATTTATAGGTTTCGCATCAGCAGCTCTGAACCCGCATTGTGGTTTCGAATAGGCATTCAAGTGCTGGGGACACAGGATGATGTGCGCTCCCCGGCTACGGCACCCCGAGAGGTCAGTACCCATCATAGCGTGCTCCCACTTTATGACATAGGGCGAGACCGCTGCAAAACGAATGTGTGCACCCTCTTGAATGATTCCAATGTTCTCCACCCTGTATACCGGTGCAGGTCGGGCTGTCCTACCCATAACCGGCATTCTGACTACTATTCCTGTTGAGTCTGTGTGTCCCAGTTATGCTTATTATAAATCACTGGACACAGACGACAAGAATAACTTTAACAGGTCTTTACTATTCGGAGGTCAGGGCTGAACTGCCCAGCAAATCACTACACAACGTTTATATACCGGTGTGGTCAACACCGGTATTACAGTATACAGCAGCCAAGAGAAAGTAGTACATCTCTTAAGGTAGTTCTCTTAAGGTGGAACAGGTTACATACACCACAATCCTCCCTTTTTAGCTTAACAGTGTATATCCCCATTTAACATAACATAATAACATATATATATATATACAACTTCATGCAAAACAGTTCAAAGATTCAGTCTCTGAGGAGGCCTCCTGATCCGAGTTGGATAACGCCTTTCAGGGGTCTCTGATTCTCGTTGCTGGGGTGACTCATCTAGTTGATCTCTTATGGATTGGACATCATCATCAGGTACATTCACTTCTGAGGTAGATGCTTCAGGTTCACTAACTTCTTTCACGGTTGTCTCTGCCGTAACCATGGGTTCGACCCTTGTTCTCGATTCTACCAGTTGGTCAGCATGACGTCGTATTACATTTTCACCAATATCTACCATGTACATCAGGGGTCCTTGTCTGGCCCGAATTGTTCCAGATTGCCATTTCTCATTTTTATAGTCCCGGGCTAACACTGGTTGTCCTATTTTGAAACTCCAAGTGGTCTTCTTATTTATATGCTGGAACTGTTTGTTTTCGACTTCCCTCCGCACATTTGGTTTTAACAAGTCCAACCTGGACCGCAACTTCCTGTTATAGAACATCATGGCAGGACTTTGGTTTGTCACTGCATGAGTGGTGTTTCGATATGCCAGTAGGAAATTGTCCACCTTGTGTTGTAGTGGAATCTGATCTTCGCTCATGGCCTTTATTGCTTTTTTGAACGTTTGTACAAATCTCTCGGCCAACCCGTTTGTAGCCGGATGATATGGGGCAGAGGTATAATGTTTCACCCCATTCTTCTTCATGAATTTCTGGAATTCTTCTGACACGAACTGCGGTCCGTTGTCTGAACATATTTGTTCTGGCAATCCATTTCTTGCAAATATCGTTCTTAGCACCGCGATCGTCTTTTCCGAGGTAGTGGTAGTCATCTTAATCACTTCTGGCCATTTAGAATGTGCGTCCACCGCAATTAAAAACATGGAGTCCATGAATGGACCAGCAAAGTCAATATGTACACGTTGCCATGGGGTTGAAGGCCATTCCCATGGATGCAGCGGTGCAATCGGAGGTGCATTTTGAACTTTTTGGCACCCTGAGCAGCTTTTTGTCAGATCCTCTATCTGTCGGTCGATACCCGGCCACCACACATAAGCCCTAGCAAGGCTTTTCATCTTAACTCCCCCCAGATGACCTTCATGCAGTTCCTTTAGAACTCTCTCTCTTAACTTAGGAGGAATAATCACCCTTGTTCCATACATCAATGTTCCTTGACAGACGGACAGCTGTTCTCGTCTTGCTGAGAATGCCGGTAACAGTGGATCACCATGTGCTGGCCATCCCTTCACTGTCAATTCGTAGACCCGGGACAGTGTCGGGTCGTTCCTGGTTTCTCTTTCAATACTCGCATTGGTGACTGGTAAACATTCGATGATGGTCGAGTGAAATAACTCAACAGGGTCAACCGTCAGTGCCTCCTCCGCTGTAGGTAGTGGCAGGCGCGACAGCCCATCAGCATTACCATGCTGCTTTGTACCTTTGAATTCAATCTGATATTGATGTGCCCCTAGGAAAAGGGACCATCTCTGGAGCCTCTGTGCTGTCATCACCGAAACACCCTTCTTAGGGTTAAAAATGGATACCAATGGCTGGTGGTCTGTCAGTAGCGTAAACTTTTGGCCCTGCAGGTAATGATTAAACTTCTTTACTCCCCACACAAGGATGAGAGCCTCCCTATCTATCTGAGCATAGTTGCGCTCAGCGGAGGTCAATGATCTGGATGCGAACGCGACTGGCCTCTCCAAGCCATTTGGCAACTTGTGTGAGAGTATTGCCCCAATACCATATGGAGAAGCATCACAAGCCAAACGAATAGGCAGCGTTGGGTTGAAGTGAGCCAACACTTCCTCTGAGGTGATCAATGCCTTGCTTTTGCAAAAGGCCCTCTTACAGTCCTCGCTCCACTTCCATGGTACTCCCTTCTGCAAAAGAGCGTTCAGCGGGTGCAGCACCGTGGATAAATTTGGCAGAAACTTATGGTAATAGTTAATCAACCCTAGGAACGACCTCAACTGGGATACATTATCCGGAGCGGGAGCCTTCACAACAGCTTTGATCTTGTCAGGAGACTTATGAAGCCCCTCCTGGTCAATGACATGACCACAGTACGAGATCCGCTTCTGAAAGAACTCACATTTCTGGCGATTAACTCGAAGTCCATATTCTTTCAATCTGGTGAGCACCAGTTCCAAATTTGCAAGGTGTTCCTCATCATCATCTCCTGTAATCAGAATATCGTCCAGGTAACATTGTGTGCATGGAATTCCCTGTAATACCTGCTCCATGGCCCTCTGCCAAATTGCTGGAGCCGATGCCACTCCAAAAACCAGTCTATTATACCGATACAAGCCTCTATGCATGTTGATCGTGAGATACTGGCGTGACTCTTCCTCAACTTCCATCTGTAAGTACACCTGCGCCAGGTCTATCTTGGTGAAGTGTTTCCCGCCAGACAACGAAGCGAAGATATCCTCAATCCGCGGAAGCGGATATTGCACCGTGTGAAGCATCGGATTAACAGTGATCTTGAAATCTCCACAGATGCGAACCTTCCTCGGTTCCCCCGGCTTGTTGCTCGATGAACGCTTCATGACGGGAACAATGGGCGTGGCCCACTCACTCCAGTCCACCTTAGACAGTACTCCTGAACATTCTAGCCCTTCCAGCTCAGCTTCCACAGCAGGTCGTATCGCATAAGGTACCGGTCTGGCTTTGAAAAATTTCGGGTTTGCATGTTCTTCAACCTTGATGTTTGCCGTAATTCCTCTCAGTGTTCCCAGTCCCTGTTGGAACACCTCTTTAGCATCGTCCAATATTCTGGACAATCGTTTAGGTTTGACATCTTTTTTACCGGAATCTACCATTAGTGCTTTTAAGGAATGCCAGTCCATATTTATTCTCCTGATCCACTCCCGTCCCAGTAGTGGTGGACCTCCCTCAGGCAGCACATATAAGTCCATTCCTCGGCTTTCTTTGCCCTTGTGGACCACCTTTACCTTTATCTTTCCGATGGGGTATACTCTTTGCCCCGTGTATGTTTTCAATACAATCTCCGTATCCCGTAGGGGAATATGTGGGAATAACCTTTTGTAATCTTGCCTATTCATGACCGTCAATGCCGATCCAGTGTCCAATTCCATCTTCACTTGGACTCCTGCTATCTGAAGTGTGACCCAGATAGTTTGGAGGTCTGCTTCATTACCCACATTGTGTACTCTTAGACAACCCAGTTCCTTACTGCTGGAGTCTGAATCTGACTTCTGTTCATCCGAACTGTTCTCTGTCACCTTGTGTACCTTTCTGCACTTTTCCTGCGGTGACTTTTTGTTGCTGGTCTTCTTTCCTGACTGGCATACTCTAGCCTCGCCTGTTAACTTTTTAAATTATTTTTTTAAATCTCTGTAATGGTACTGACGTAGCTTGCTTTGAAGTATGTGAAGTATGCTAAAGCTATGTGACCAAGCCTGCCACATTTTCTGCATTCCTGATTTTTGAACCAGCACTGGTTCTGATCGTGCGTTGTCTTTCCACAATGATAACACTTTACTGCACCCAAGGCCATTTGATTGGTGCTGAGTTCCGATGACCTTAGCTGCATTTCTGCAGTGCCTCTCGCTGCGGCTTCATGCGATGCTGCAATAGTGACAGCTTTATCAAGCGTAAGATCATTCTCCTCTAGCAGTCGCTTTTGTGTTCCTTCTTTTAACAATCCACACACAAATTTATCTCTCAGCGCATCTGCTAGTCCTGTTCCAAACTGACAGTACTTTGATAGCTTACGCAGTTCAATTAAGAATTCAGCGTTGCTTTCTTCTTTCAGCTGCGTTCTTCTGTAAAATTTAAATCGTTCCGCTATCAGCAGCGGCGTGGGGTTTAAATGATTTTTCAGGACAGTAACAATATTCGCGGAAGTCTGATCCGCCGGTTTATCTGGTGATACAAGGTGCTTCAATAGCCCGTACGTCTTCGCACCTGTGGTAAACCACTGTTGTTAGTATTGTTGTTCACCACTGTTGTTAGTACTGTTGTTCACTGTTAGTACTGTTGTTCACTCTTGCATATTGTTGTACTTGTCTGTGCATGCCTCAGCTGACTCCGCCCCTGGCTCCACCCTCATGGCTGGGTATAAAGGTCGCTGCTCAGAAGCCTCCGGCCCTTTTGGATACCAGGCAACCACAAGAGGCATGCTCTGTTCTTTGGTAATAAAAGCCTGTTTATTACTTTCCCAATCTCCAGTCTTTTGTAGCAATTGATAGTGCATCAATTTTATTACCAAAGTTAAATGTTGGCTGCGGATGCTGATCAACCGATGGCGCAAAACGCTGAGCAGCAGGCGCTGCTGCGAGCCCTCAGACCAACATGCCTGGACCTAGACCCCCAAGAAGCGGGTTCGTCGACCAAATTCGCACAATGGCTGCGTTGCTTTGAGGCGTATCTGGAAGCCTCGACCGTGACTCTTGATGAAAATAAACTGAAAATCCTGGCCTCGAAGGTGAGCCACCAAGTCTATACTTTAATCCAAGATGCGACGACCTACGCGGCGGCTATCGACCTACTGAAAGGGCAGTATGCACGCCCGGTTAACACGGTCTATGCCAGGCACCTTTTAAGATCTCGCAGACAGCAGCCCGGGGAATTGGTGGAGGCCTTCCTACGGGCACTGCGGGTACTCGGACGCGGCTGCGACTGCAAGGACGTATCGGCCGCGGCACATGCGGAGGGACTGATACGAGACGCTTTCGTTGCGGGTCTAAGGTCCGACTACTCCCGGCAGAGGCTGCTGGAGAAGGGTGAAATAGACCTGACAAAGGCAGTGTCCCTCGCGCTCTCGCTCGACGCAGCCCACAGAAATATGGACGCTTTCTCCCCTAATCGCCCCGCGCCGTGGACGCCGCAATCTTGGGCCATGGGACCGCCACCTCCGACTGCTGCAGCGATGTCCAAGGCACAAAAATGCTATTTTTGTGGCCAAGCTAAACACCCTAGAGCACGCTGCCCCGCGAAGAATGCTACCTGCTCCGGCTGCAGGAAGAAAGGTCACTACGTTAGCGCCTGCAAAGGGAAGACCGCTAACGCCAGCAGCGCCGCGTGCGAACCGTGGGCGCAGCCATCTTGCCCGCCATCTTGGGCTCCCCCAGCCGCGTGGGGATCGGGACCGTGGGCGCCGCCATTTTGTCCGCCATCTTGGACGCCTCCGACTTCGGTTACGGGGGACCCGGACTCCACCACCGCCTCATCGGACGACCGCATCGACGCGCTTGAACATACGCTGGCTTCCGTGACGCTGGATCAATCTCTCCCGCATCAACTGTCCAGGTCCATGATGGACATCACGGTAAACGGCCGCGCCACTACCTGCCTTTTTGACAGCGGGAGCACGGAGAGTTTTATACACCCCGACACGGTGCACAGTTACTCTCTCCCGGTCCTGCCGACGCGTCATCGCATCTCTATGGCTTCCAAAGCCCAGTCAGCGGAAGTCGGTGGCTACTGTATGGTGACTCTTTCAGTGCGGGGTACTGAATACAAAAATTTTAAACTTCTGGTCCTGCCCGATCTCTGCGCTGCCGTCCTACTGGGGTTGGATTTTCAGTGCCACCTTAAGAGTGTCACTTTAGCGTACGGTGGACCCCTCCCCCCTCTCACGGTCTGCAGCCAGCAGTTTTTAAATCGCCCGCCTCGCGCCATTTGCAGCCTCTCCACCCTTAAAGTCTCCCCCCCCTCCTTGTTCGCTAACCTCACCTGCGACTGTAAGCCCATCGCTACCAAAAGTAGGCGTTACAGTGCCGGGGATAGGGGTTTCATTAAATCCGAGGTAGCGAGACTCCTGAAGGAAGGGATTATCGAGAGCAGCAATAGCCCATGGCGAGCACAAGTGGTGGTGGTGAAGACTGGCGGAAAACAGCGCCTAGTTATTGACTACAGCCAGACGATCAATCGCTACACCCAGTTGGATGCATACCCACTCCCCCGCATATCTGACATGGTCAATCAGATAGCACAATACCAGGTGTTCTCGATGATTGATCTGAAGTCGGCATATCACCAGCTCCCCATCAGGGCTGAGGACCGCCAGTACACAGCTTTTGAAGCTGACGGTCGGCTCTATCACTTTCTCAGAGTTCCCTTCGGCGTCACCAATGGAGTTTCTGTCTTCCAACGGGAGATGGACCGGATGGTTGACCAGAACGCGCTCCAGGCCACTTTCCCATATCTAGACAACGTCACCATCTACGGCCACGCCAGCAGGACCACGACGTTAATCTAGGGAAATTCCTCCGGACGGCCCAGCGGCTGAATCTCACATACAACAAAGACAAATGTATGTTTCGTACTAAGCGCCTTGCTATTCTTGGCTGCGTAGTGGAGAACGGAGTCATCGGCCCAGACCCCGATAGAATGCGCCCTCTTATGGAGCTCCCCCTCCCCCACTGCCAGAAAGCACTGAAGAGATGCCTGGGGTTTTTCTCTTACTATGCTCAGTGGGTGCCCAACTATGCGGATAAAGCCCGACCCCTCATCAAGTCCGCCTCCTTCCCCCTGACAGCAGAGGCCTGTGCAGCCTTCACTCTCATAAAAAGTGATATTGCGAAGGCCACAATGCACGCTGTGGATGAGTCCCTCCCTTTTCAAGTGGAGAGCGACGCATCCGACTTTGCCCTAGCTGCAACCCTTAACCAGGCGGGGAGACCCGTGGCCTTTTTCTCAAGGACCCTCCAGGGCCCCGAGATTCGACACTCCTCTGTCGAAAAGGAGGCCCAGGCCATTGTGGAAGCCGTGCGACATTGGCGGCATTACCTGGCCGGAAAACGATTTACCCTGCTCACTGACCAGCGTTCAGTAGCTTTTATGTTTCATAATAAGCAGCGGGGCAAAATCAAGAATGACAAGATATTAAGGTGGAGAATCGAACTCTCCACCTACAATTACGATATCTTGTACCGGCCCGGGAAACTCAATGAGCCCCCAGATGCCCTATCACGTGGTACGTGCGCCAACGCGCAGGTTGATAGATTACGGACCCTCCACAATGACCTCTGCCACCCGGGGGTCACCAGATTCTTCCATTTTATCAAATCCCGTAACCTGCCCTACTCCATCGAGGAGCTCAGGACCATGACCAGGAACTGCCAGATCTGTGCCGAGTGCAAGCCGCATTTTTATAGGCCAGACAGAGCGAGCCTGATCAAAGCCACGCGCCCCTTTGAGTGGCTGAGCATCGATTTTAAAGGGCCCCTCCCCTCCTCTGACCGCAATGTGTACTTCCTCAATATAATTGATGAGTACTCCCGTTTCCCGTTTGCCATCCCTTGCTCGGACGTGACCAGTACCACGGTCATTAAATGTCTGAATGACCTCTTCGCATTGTTCGGTTTCCCTAGCTATATCCATAGCGACAGGGGCTCATCTTTTATGAGCGACGAACTTCGGCAGTACCTGCTCGTGAGAGGCATTGCTACGAGCAGGACCACCAGCTACAACCCCCGGGGTAACGGCCAGGTGGCAAGGGAGAATGCGACAGTCTGGAAGGCAGTCCTTTTAAACTTAAAATCTAAGGGCCTTCCGACCTCCCGCTGGCAGGAGGTCCTCCCTGCGGCGCTGCATTCCATTCGGTCGCTGCTCTGTACACCCACCAATGCCACTCCTCACGAGAGAATGTTCTCCTTCCCCAGGAAGTCCACGTCGGGGATTTCGCTACCAACATGGCTGACTTCTCCAGGTCCCGTCCTACTGCGGAAGCACGTGAGGACCCATAAGGCGGACCCCCTGGTCGAGAGGGTAAGCCTCCTCCACGCCAACCCGCAGTATGCTTACGTGGTGTACCCGGACGGGCGGGAGGACACAGTCTCCATTCGAGACCTCGCACCTGCGGGTGCTCCTGAAACACCCTCTTCGCCACCCACCGCTACTCCTGCCTACCCCCAGGACACAGTCCCCACACGAGACCTCGCACCTTCGGGTGCCTCTGAGAGACCACCATCGCTACCTCCCATTACCCATGCTCTGACCCCTGTAGACGGCATGCAGCAGCCCCAGGGTCCGCCACCTGCTACACCTCCTTTGAACGAGACACCGGGTTCAACGTTGGATGCTGCACCATCACCGCCGCTGCTGCGACGCTCAGGATGGCTTACAAGGCCTCCTGATAGACTTCAGTACACGAATTTTTAGTGCACTTCACCCCGCCGGACTCAATTCTAAACAAGGGGTGAATGTGGTAAACCACTGTTGTTAGTATTGTTGTTCACCACTGTTGTTAGTACTGTTGTTCACTCTTGCATATTGTTGTACTTGTCTGTGCATGCCTCAGCTGACTCCGCCCCTGGCTCCACCCTCATGGCTGGGTATAAAGGTCGCTGCTCAGAAGCCTCCGGCCCTTTTGGATACCAGGCAACCACAAGAGGCATGCTCTGTTCTTTGGTAATAAAAGCCTGTTTATTACTTTCTCAATCTCCAGTCTTTTGCAGCAATTGATAGTGCATCAGCACCCATTGAGTTTAATAAGGTTAGTGCTTTCTTATCATCTGGTACCTCACTTTGCTTTACAATAAACTTCCATGCGTTCTACATACGTGGCCCAATCTTCGACATCGCTATCAAAAGCATTGATGTTACCATGTTTAGGCATCCTTGCAAGTTTCTTTAAATTTTCTTTTTCCCAAAATGGCGGCTTCCCGCGCTTGTCTTCTTCCCCCGCCTACTAAAATGGCGGCTTCCCCAAAATGGCGGCTTCCCGCGCTTGTCTTCTTCCCCCGCCTACTAAAATGGCGGCTTCCCGCGCTTGGCGTTTTTTCCCGCGCTCGTCTTCTTCCCCCGCCGACTACAATGGCGGCTTCCCGCGTTTGCCTTCTTCCCCCGCTGGCTGCAATGGCGATTGCCGTGCTGCTGCCGTTCTCGCCTCCCCAGCGGTTCTCAATTCCCCGACGCTGCTTTTTGCTCCCCCGCGGTTCCCGTGGGCATTCACGCTTCCCCTGCTGTTGCGCCTTTCAGCCCCGCTTGCAGGCCGGTCCTTTACACCGGCTGCGGTTGAGTTCTCCGCGGTTCTCGTGGCCTTAACGCTGCCCTAGTCGCTGCGCCTCTCGGCCCCGATTGCAGCCCGGCCCTTTTCACCGGCCGCGGTCGAGTTCTCCGCCCTTTTTCCTCCGTTTTCCCTCCTCTACTCCACAGCCAACGCGGCCGACTTTCTGCTCGTGTCGCTGATCGGCTTACCCACCACCGTGGTAGAAGGGATGATCACTGCCTGTCGCTGATGGAGGGCTTCGTGGTCAGAATTTTTCTTTTTAACCCGGGTTCTCGATGCCTCCCGTGCGATGTGGTGCTTAGCAGGATGATGAGGGCGGATGCCTCTTCTCGACGCCCGTTCTGAGGACGAAGCTGCCTTGGATGTAAAACTGCCGCAGGGTAAGATCGGACTCGTCGCCACTGTTGAGTCTGTGTGTCCCAGTTATGCTTATTATAAATCACTGGACACAGACAACAAGAATAACTTTAACAGGTCTTTACTATTCGGAGGTCAGGGCTGAACTGCCCAGCAAATCACTACACAACGTTTATATACCAGTGTGGTCACCACCAGTATTACAGTATACAGCAGCCAAGAGAAAGTAGTACATCTCTTAAGGTAGTTCTCTTAAGGTGGAACAGGTTACATACACCACAATTCCCATAATTGGTAAAATTCTCCTCTGCATCCCGTTCGCCGCTCCCATCGATCGCTATCGGTGCTGTGTCTCCGGAGCACCCATAGAGGTGGGAATCCTCCACGTCACCTCTCCTTCCGAAGCTCAGTCCTATCAGGGCGAGTAGGATTACGCCCCCCTTCATTCTGTAAATTTTCCTGTAACAGATATAGAAGCACACAGCCAGGTTCCCCAGAGATTCGCTGGCTTGGGTGAAGCATGGTCGGGTCTTGCGACCTCGACTCAAATGTACACACTCTGAGCAGATTACTTAAAACTAACCATCACCTTAATTAGAATTAAATTAAACACCCTAAACTTAACACTATATAAACTTAAAAATTAAACTACCTAAGCTATATACATCCGCCGCCCGTCTCCGGGCGGCCAGCCTAATCCTTGTTTGGGCTGCTGAAGGCTGCTCCCTGCGGCATGGCTGCACTGACCTGCACTTCTGGTCCCTTGCAGTCTGTAGCTGCAAGCTGGGGACCTTTGTCTTCCGACTTCTCTTTAACTCGGGAGGTTGTCGTTTTAAACTGGGGAGTCGGTGACCATACCTTTCTGGGCTGGGGTGTCCAAGGGGACCTTCTAGGGAGGGCTACGGGTGGGGATTTCTTGGCGGGTGGACCTTTGGCTCGGACCACAGCCTTTGCTAGCACGGTCTGTGGGTTTTCCATGACTGCTGGCTGGGGGTCCTCTCCCTCAGGTTTCACCTCTCCCAAACTTGGGCTGAGGGCAGGTAACCTTTCGCCGCCTGTTGCAGCAGGCTCTGAGTCTCCGCCCCAAGGTTCCAAACCTGACTCGGGGGCGGGATTCTCGCGCTCGGTCTCCTCCCCATCTGAATCCCAGAGGATTGGGGGAGTGTCCTGAACGGTGGGCGGAATGGCTCCTCCCCTGACACGAGCCACAGCGCCTGCCTGTGCAGCCTGTGAGCTTGTACCCGCTGCGGGCTGAGGATCTCTATCCTCAGACCTTGTCCCAACTGGCTGCTCTTTCTTTTTGGGTTTAAACAACTTACATTGTTTAATATAACTAGCAGCCTGCCAGTAACCCTGTTCTAAATTCTTTCTCCTTACCAGGGCGGCCTTAAAGGCGGAATCTTGGGCTTGGACCTGCTTTTGGTCCGGGGCCAAAGCTACCCCGTGTGCCTACCTTGTCCTGGATTGCTGCTACCGGGCCTGCTCTACAAGGGTCCCAGTACTCTCCTTCCCTGTCCCCCTGCTTGGCCATCTCATCGGTCTTGTGGTTACCCTCCCACATGGTATGGAGGGATCCTAAATCTATGGCCAAAGGTTTTGACCTTCCCCCAGCCTGCTCGTTCCCTGTGGATCCCATTAAGCTAAATGGGACCTTGTTAGACCGGGGTGAATTGGTCAGGTCTTCCGAATGGACCACCGTGCTGGAAGCTCCAGTGTCCACCGAATATCTCCCCTGCACCGTCTTCACCCCCCATCTTAACATAGGGCCTGCTCCCCTCAGCATTTTCACGGGGACACAGGTCGACAGGCTGCGCTGGTTCTAGTCATTGCTGGGAGTGGGATGGGGCAGACGGGGTCAAAGCACTGGTGGTGGCTGCTATTCTCCCCTGGCTGGTCATAAGAGATTGCATGGTCTCTAAAAATGACTCGATCGCAGCAGGAGCAATTTCCGTCTCTGCCTTCTGGGCTGGGGCTGTGGGGTTCTTTATTGTCTTTCCATGGATTTTTACAATCCTTGCGCCAGTGGCCGTCCTTCCCGCACCCGTAACAGTTTAACTTAGTCTGGGAGGGACGGTTCCCCTCCTGGTGCCACTCTTTCTTATTCTGGCCCCCAGGTTTAACCTCATGGACTTTTCCCTTGGGTTGGGGCGTCTCGATACCCCTCATATTCCTAAACACTACCGTGAGCCGGCGGATCACCATTTCTTCGGTGGTCTGGGGGTTTCGGGGGTCAAACCAGGCCACAGCCTGGGCTCGGATTTGGGGCAGGCAGTTTGTCATTAGACAACGGAGCCAGTGGGTCAATTGGACTTGGTTCAGTAATGTCCGCGCTGGCATTCCCGGGCATGCGCTCCGGTAGACTGGCCACAGCCTGTCTGTGAACGCCTGCGGGGACTCCCCTGGGAGCTGTACCTTTCTTCCACCCAGGCGAACGGACTACCGTCATTGAGTCCCATGGCCTCCAATATCTCGTTCCTCAAATCCTCATAATCTTTCTGCCCCTTTTTACATTCATCAGATTGGGGAGTGATCTCCTCCAGACCCTGAGAAAACAGCAGCATCTTAGCTTGCTCTGCGTCATCGCAGTCATTAACGCACGCTGCCTGTTCTATCTTCCTGAAGTGCAGAGAGGGGTCTCCCTTTTCGGTGAGCTTGGGGATGTGACTAACCATGGCCCTGAGCTGTTGGGTGCCATGCGGCACCACAAACTGATTTTGGATGGCCCCTGGGTCCTCGTCATCAACGGGCGGGCCGTACCTCCGTTGTTGGAGGGGGTACACCGGTCCTGGTTCCGGCCTATCTAGCGGGGCCTGCTGTGCTTCCCCTACCACTTCATCTTCCACCCCCCCTTGCTGCCAGAACTCCTGAAAACTCAGAGCTATGGGTGGCAGCCATGGGACCTCTGATTCCCTAGCCAACTTTGTTCTGGGTGCTGCCTGTGGGACGGTTCTGTTTGGGTTGCCGGTAAAGTCTGACTGGCCCGCCTTTGGGCTGATGAGGCATACCATGCCCTTTGCCCTCGATAAGGCTATGCCCAAGCTTTCTATCTCCTCCCTACAGGGCCCGTCATCTGCCTCCTCAAACCCCTGGTCGCAGGCTAGCTTGTATGCTGCCTTTACCTCCCTTACTTTCTCCTCCTGCTCTTTTACTTCTTGGGTGAGGTCGCAAATCGTGTCCTGCAGCCTTATCTCTTTGCCCCTCGCCTCTCTGACCTGGTATTCCAAGTGCTCCATCTTGCGCCTAGCGCTGGCTTTAATTTCAGCGGTCTGGTATTCCAGGCGCTCTACCCTTGCCTGATGTTCCCGTTGCGCTTCGCCGGCCCGGGCCTCCAGGCGCTCTACCCTTGCCTGGTGTTCCTTTGCCGTCTGCGCTCTTTCTTGGCTTAACGCCTGAAGTGCCACTAGCACTTTCTCTTCCGCTAAAACCTTATCCTGCATTTCTAGGGACAATTTCTTGAGATTGGCAGCCTGTGCTGCTACAACACTGTCCAGCACTAGGACTTGTTTCTTGTAACACATTAACAAGACTGCCTTTTCAATTGCCCTCTTATGCTGTTTACTCGCCGTCCACTGGGTGGCGGCGTCTATGGGACGCTCGGCCTTTAACATAGCGCCCACCCATTTTTTGGCGATATTGACCTTTCTGCACACATAATTGGACAACCTCTCTTCCATTGCGGTTTCTCCCTCTGCACCACTGTCTGTCATATCGCATACTGTCGCCGATGCTCCTACCTGGCTCGCCATTTCTATAGGGGGTTTTGATTTGGGGTTTGTGTCTGGTCAATCAGTCGTGTGCCTGAGCTGCCCCAGCCCCGTGCGGTTCGAATCGCTTCCCCTTTGGTTCTGACCACCGGACTTATTTACAAGTAGCGATATAGACAAACGAGACCAGTGGTTCGGTGCAAAGAAAACCAATGTTTATTAAAATAGAGAACAATTACTATACAGAGAAAATCACTATGGATGCAGCACAATTACACTTAATGGGGGAGGAGAAACAGACACATCGAGGGAAAATGACTAGAATGACACTTTAGCAATTCCCCTTAACTCCCACCCTTTACAACTATCTAGGTTATCTTGTGATGGGCCAGAAAATTGATGCTCACCAGTCTAGGATGTCGAAACGCCTGCTCCGTGCCCTGTTGCCTGCCGATGTCTTAGGTTTTCACCGCCCCAAAGCAGAGATACCCCAGTAATTTAAACGTAACTGCGGGTATTCCACTTCCCTGGTCGGGCTCTTCGTCGACGGTCCTTTTTGCTGGGTTAATGGTAAGGCAGGGCACTGGAGGCGAGGCATGAGAGAGAAATGGCCTCCCGAGGGACTAGTTATACCCTTCCTGGTAGCCCTTATCTCCCACCAGATCAGCTCATTTCTTTTGTCTAATCTGGACGTATTGAAACTCATACAAAAGGTACCAATCTGGGCCCATCGACCTGGATGGCCGGTAATCGGTTTTAAACGCCTCATCAGTGTTCCCCTTTGTCCAACTGGTTTCGTGATGGGGCCATTCCAGTCTGAATGCCCCGTTGATCGTTTTGAAGCACTTGGGTAAACAATGTTGACGTCCTCTAAACGAAGGCCTGAATGCAACTGAGCTTGTCCCACTACATATTGAATAGGCCTTGTCTGCTCTTGATTGTTTGTGCAAACAACCTCGGTGGCTTTTAATCAGAGGCCCGAATGCCACTGGGTTTGTTTCTCATGCATAAATGCAGAAGGTCTGTCTGCATTCAAGTTCTGGAAAGTTCCTTCTCACAGTCATCAGAATACAAGCTTGTGAGTCCAAACTGAAACTTACAGGCTTTGGCCATGAGGCTGACCGCAGCCATCTTGTTGAGCCCTGGATTCCAAACTCAGTCCAACCAGGGCTTCTTTAATAAACCAAAAGTAAATCCTCGGGGGAGACATGAAATTTGCGAATCCTTTCAGATGGCAAGGTCGAGAGAGTGGCTGTGAATATGGGTAGGCAAATTTATATGGAGGGAAAGGTTAAGGGAGGACAGGAAGGTAGTGAACTCAGAGGAGAGAAGGCATGATGAGTTTCCATGGTTAACAGAATACATTATCTGAACACTGGAATTTTATTCACCAAAAAATATATATAATTTGGCCCAGAAATTCGGGTCAGAGGCTTCCCGCGGGTGCAAGCCTCCGACCTGCACTTACCTTGCGCACCGGCCGTTGTGCTGTGGACCCGCGTGGTATTCCGATCCTGGGCCTCCTCCAACTGCCGGCGCGCAGTGCTTGCGTATCCCAGGGGTGCAGTTAGTTCGAAGCGTCCCCTGGGATCACGTGGGCCATGGAGAGCCAATGGTAGCAGGGAATGCTTCATTCATAAATTTGACAGGAAGAGCTGTCAAACCTATAAATACTATAAGCCCCAAAACATAACTAAAACTTCAAATAATTTTTTTTTTTTTAAATCACATTTTTGAAATAACTATAAATTACATGAAATAACTATTTTAAACAATAATTTTAAATTTTGAAAAAATTAATTACATTTTCTAACAGGCCTAAAAATAAACGTACCCTTTAAAGTATTTAAAAATAATAAACCTGTGGAAAAAAATGTTTTAATTTTAATTAATTCACCACTTACCTTGTTAAAAGCAGGCCTTGCGCCTGCTTTTTAAGTGTAACTGCTTGAGACTTACCCTCCCGGAGAAACCTGTAAAAAAAACATAAGTTCATTGTGCATGCGCTGCCTCTCGTTCCACCTGTCAACCCCTTCTTTCAAGGGAATGGAAGTTCCGGTTTCCCACGCCTGCGCACTGCATGCATGAAACCGGCACTTTCGTTGGGCCTACGCGTGAGTACCCAGCGCATATTCACCCGAGGGGACCCGAATTTCTGGGCCAATGGTTTTGATGAATATTATGTTCCCTCATTCTTGGTGTTCTTACGTCCTGATAGTTCTGATCCCCTTCATGTCTCCTCCCATTCATAATTCCCCTGTTGGCCTTCATGCCTGTTGCTTCTCAATCCTCTCAGTGCCTCATTCCATTAGTTCAACATTCCTTTCAATCATTTATATTGTTGCCAACTCATTTCAAAATTCTAATTCCCACTTTCCTGATGAATTTCTAATTGTCCCCTTTCAGCCACAAAATGTGCATCCATATGTTTGAAAAGCTTCCTCCTGCTTTCTCACTTACAACAGATCAATCAGGTGACCTTCAAGAGGTTTCCCTTGAAAATATACTTGTGGGCATCAGTATACACTAATCTTTTAATCAGAGCTTGGCAGTAACATATCCCTGCATATTATGTGAACATAGATGATGTTAACACATATCAAAAGTGCTTTAGCCACTTCACAACAGCCAAATCTTTTTGTCTTCTCCTAATCAAAGTTCCTCTGAGTGTCCAATTCTAGCCATGTGCATCTCTTCTATAATATACTGGCCTCTTGAGTGGCATGAGAAAAAAATGGGCTGGCTGGCTACAAGTGGCTCAAACACTCCTGACGTGGTAAGATATCTATGTTTCTGTCATTAAAAGGATGTATACTAATGCCTGCAAGTCTAATTTCAAGGAAAATCCTGTGATAAACTTTAAGATGTATTTTTCTCTCAATAAATTTATTTTCAATTGGCATGTGTTTTCTTGAATAAATATAATGGTCTACAAATTCAATCATGTTTTTAAGGACAAAAAAGGGTGTCTAAGGGTTCAATATGGCAGGCAGCGTGATGTGCGCCTGTTTTGCGCTTGAAGTGCACCATCCATCATATTGGATCAGGCTGCTCCATAAGCGTCCAGGGCGCATGTCAGAATGATTTAGGAAGCTCGTTATAACGTGCAAGTGAGAGTCCTATGTTGCTTGTAGGACCCTTTTGTGAATTAGTCTGCCCCAATGCCCGACTTGCCACGTGATAGACTCAGCCGGCAACACATGGTGCTAACAGTTAGCAAGGACCCTGCAGGAGCACGATTTAAAGAACTCATTTCCTCCATACAGGTTAGTTGCTAGTTTGACTTCTTAGGTTGCTTGTTAACTTCTGGGAACATCTTTGTGCTGGTGTGTTTGTCTGCTTTGGAAACAGTTTATTCCAGTGATGGGTGGTTTGGTAGGGTTGCCTTTGGGGCTGGAGGAAGATGGGGAGCAGCAAAGAAGACAGGAGAAAGCAGGAGCAGGTGGGACAAGAGAGAGAAGGAGGGCACTGTGCAGCAGGCTATACCCACAGCAGGTCTTCAGGGAGCACTTCTCATACCTCAACTTTCTTGAGGAGTAATGCGTAAAGCGATTCTGCTTCACTGTCACTGAGCTACGTCATTTGCTGCAACCACAACTGGAGCCCAAAACAGGGCATGGACAGCACTGCCTGTGGCTGCCAAGGTCACCGTGGCTCTTAACTTTTATGCCACAGCGTTGTTCCATGTTACAGCAGGTAGCATCAGCAACATATCGCAGTTTGCTGTGCACCGCTATATCAGAGAGGTGACCGGGGTCTATACACCAGGAGGAACACCTACGTCGCATTCCCCATGGACAGAGCGAAGCAGGACAAGATAGCACCAGGCTTTGCCCACATTGCAAGATTCCACGGGGTCGAAGGTGCCATAGATTTCACCCATATTGCCCGGCATGCTCCCCATCATCAGCCTGGCATCTTTCTTAATAGAAAGGGATACCATTCCCTGAATGTGCAGTTTGTTTGCGATCACAGGCAGCGTATCATGCAGGTCTGAGCCTAGTTTCTTGGCAACAGTCATGATTCATTCATCCTGTGCTAGTCATCTGTGCCGCCTTTATTCCAACTAAGCCGTCAGGTTATAGGCTGGCTATTTGGAAACAAGGGATATCCATTCTGAATACGACTCATGACTCCTGTCAAAAACTCGAGCACAGACGCAGAGCATGCCTGCAATGCCACCACCAGAAGTATAAATGAGCAACTATTTAATTAATTACGCAGCGCTTCTGCTGTCTGGACTGTTCGGGAAGTGTTCTGCAGTACACCCCTGAACGTGTTTCCAGATTTCTGGTCATGCGCTACATGCAGCATAACTTCACTTTACTTAGGGACCAGCCCTTACCACCACCTGAACAGCAAGAAATGGAGAAGGAGGAACATAAGAACATAAGAAATAGGAGCAGGAGTAGGCCATATGGCCCCTCGAACCTGCTCCGCCATTCAATAGGATCATGGCTGATCATCGACCTCAACTCCACTTTCCCGCTCGAACTCTATATCCCTTGATTCCCCTAGAGTCCAAAAATCTATCTATCTCAGCCTTGAATATACTCAAAGACTCAGCATTCACAGCTCTCTGGGGCAGAGAATTTCAAAGATTCATAACCATCTGAGTGAAGAAATTCCTCCTCATCTCAGTCTTAAATGGCCTACCCCTTATCCTGAGACTATGTTCCCTAGTTCTAGACACTGGAGACAGAGGAAATAACCTCAGCATCTACCCTGTCAATCCCCTTCAGAATCTTGTATGTTTCAATCAGATCACCTCTCATTCTTCTAAACTCCAGAGAGTATAGGCCCACTCTACACAATCTCTCATCATAGGACAGCCCTCTCATCCCAGGAATCAATCTAGTGAACCTTCGTTGCACCGCCTCCAAGGCAAGTATATCCTTCCTTAGATAAGGAGACCCAAACTGTGCACAGTACTCCAGGTGTGGTCTCACCAAGGCCCTGTACAATTGTAGCAAAACTTCTGGGGGGAGAAATTGGGTATTGGCCATTTTGGGGCACTAATATCGGCAGGCGCAAAGTTTAGCACCCGGCGCTAATTCCCGCCTCTGACTAAAATTCGCCTCTGGAGGTGATTTGAGCGTTAAATCAGGCACTACACACTTCTCTTAAGGCGCAAACGTCAGGGAACGAGGCGCTACCTTAGAACGCTACCGAAGTTCAGGCGATGGTATGTTGCCTCCCTGGTGCCAGGGTCAAGGATGTCACTGAGTGGCTGCAAGACACTCTGAGGGGGGAGGGTGAACAGCCAGAGGTCGTTGTCCATATCAGTACCAATGACATGGGCAGAAAGAGGGATGAGGTCCTGCAGGCAGAGTTTAGGGAGCTAGGAGAGAGATTAAAAAGCAGGACCTCAAAGGTAGTGAACTCCGGATTACTCCAGGTGTCACGTGCTAGTGAGTACAGGAATAGGAAGATAGAACAGATGAATGCATGGCTGGAGAGATGGTGCAGGAGGGAGGGATTTAGATTCCTGAGGCATTGGGACTATTTCTGGGGAAGGTGGGATCTGTACAAGCCGGACGGGTTACACTTCAACAGAACCGGGACCAAGATTCTCACGGGGAGGTTTGTCAGTGCTGTTGGGGAGGGTTAAAACTAGCTTGGTAGGGGGATGGGTACCAGCATATAGGAGTAGAAAAGAGGAATAAGGTGCATAAAAGAGTGAGTATGTTGGATAGTACTAGAGAAGATAGTAATAGAGGCAGTAGTAGTACCATATTAGATAGGAGCAGACTAAGAAAGACGACGAAAAATTCAAAAATGGGTTTAGAATGCTTGTACGTAAACACACAAAGTATGGTGAATAAGGTTGGTGAGCTACAAGCACAATTAGCTGTGTGGCAATAATGGAAACATGGCTGAAAAACGGTGAGGACTGGGCACTTAATATTTAAGGATAAAAGGTGTTCAGAAAAGATAGGGAAGGAAAAAAGGGAGGTGGGGTGGCAGTGCTGATTAAGAAAGACATTGTGGTGTTGGAAAGAGAGGATGTTCTTGAGGGAACAAGGACAGAATCCATTTGGCTAGAGTTGAGGAGCAAAAAGGGTATGATCACGCTTTTGTGAGTATTCTATAGGCCTCCAAATAGTGAGAGGGAGGTAGAGGAGCAAATCTGCAGGGAAATCGCAGAGATATGCAAGAGCTATAGAGTGGTGATATTGGGGGACTTTAATTACCCAAATATCAATTCGGATAATGCTAGGGTAGAGGGGGAGGAATTTCTGAAATGTGTTCAGGAGAATTTCCTTGACCAATATGTTCTTGGCCCAATTAGGAAGGAGGCATTGCTGGATCTGGTGATTGGGAATGAGGTGGGCCAGGTCGACCAAGTGTCTGTGGGAGAACACTTGGGTACGAGTGATCATCGTATCATAAGATTTAGATTAGCAATGGAGAGGAGCAAGGAACAATCTAGAGTGGAACGTCTAAACTGGAATAGGGCTAACTTCAATGGGATGCGATAGGATCTAGCCAGGGTAAAATGGATCCAAAGACTGACAGGAAAAACTGTAACGGAACAATGGGTGATCTTTAAGGAGGAGATGTTCCAAGTACAGGCTAGGTACATTCCAACAAGAGGGAAGGGTAAGGGAACCAAAGCAAGGGCTCCTTGGATGACGAGGGAAAGAGAGAAAATTATGAAACAAGGGTGTATGATGCATGTCAGGTGAATTCTTCAAGGGAGAATCAGACCAAATAGGGATGTGAAGATGAAAATATGATTGGCAAAGAGAGAATATGAGAGTAGAATGGCGGTTAACATAAAAGGGAACCCAAAAATCATCATCTGGCCGGTAGTAAAAAGCGGGGTGGGGCCTATTAGAGACAAAGAAGGTGTTATATGCCTAGAGGCGCAGGGCAAGGCTAGAATACTCAATGAGTACTTTATATCGGTGTTTACTAAGGAGGTGGATGCTGACAAAATATCGGTATAAGTGGAACAGGTAGAAGCAATGGAAGGGGTGAAAATTGATAGACAGGATGTACTAGAAAGGCTGGGTATGCTTAGAGTGGGCAAGTCACCAGGCCCAGATGGCTTGCATCACAGGTTGCTAAGGGAATTGGGGGAGGAGATAGTGGAAGGGCTTGCCATAATTTTCCAATCTTCCCTAGATGCGGGGGAGGTGCCTGAGGATTGGAAAGTGGCAAATGTGACACCATTGTTTAAGAAAGGGTGTAAGGACAATCCCAGTAACTACAGGCTGGTCAGTTTAAGAAAGGGTGTAAGGACAATCCTAGTAACTACAGGCCGGTCAGTTTAACCTCAGTGGTGGGTAAAGTTTTAGAAACAATAATCAAGGTAAAAATTAACAGGGAATTGGAGAGGTTTAGGCTTATTAAGAGCTAACACAGATTTGTAAAAGGCAGATTGTGTTTGACTAATCCAATTGAATTTTTTGATGAAGTAACAGAGAGGATTGATGAAGGGAATGCAATGGATGTTGTCTACATGGATTTTCAGAAGGTGTTTGACAAAGTACCACATGGAAGGCTGGTTAACCAAATTGAGGCTCATGGAATAGGTGGGTCAGTGGCAGCTTGGATAAGGAATTGGCTTAAGGACAGAAAGCAGCAAGTTGTAGTAAATGGCTGTTTTTCAGACTGGTGGATGGTAGACAGTGGTGTTCCCCAATGGTCAGTGCTGGGGCCACTGCTTTTTTTTATATATATAAATGACCTGGATATTGGAATACAGGGTAGAATTTCTAAAATTGCCGATGACTCCAAACTTGGGGGTGTGGCAAGCAGTGATGATGATATCAATCGACTGCAACAGGACATAGAAAGGCTGGCAGAATGGGCAGACAAGTGGCAGATGGAATTTAATACAGAGAAGTGTGAGGTGATGTATTTTGGCAGAAGGAACAGGGAGAGGCAATATACACTTAATGGCACAGTTTTAAAGAGTGTGCAGGGACAGAGGGACCTGGGAGTTAATGTACATAGGTCCCTGAAGGTGGCGGGACCTATTGAGAGAGTAGTTAACAACGCATATGGGATCTTGGGCTTCATAAATAGAGGTATTGCATACAAAAGTAGAGAAGTTATGCTGAACCTTTATAAAGCGCTGGTTAGGCCACAACTGGAATATTGCGTCCAGTTCTGGTCCCCACACTTTAGGAAGAATGTGAAGGCCCTTGAGAGGGTGCAGAGGAGATTTACCAGAATGGTTCCGGGGATGGGGGATCTTAGCTACAAGGACAGGTTGGAGAAGCTGGATTTGTTTTCATTAGAGCAAAGGAGGTTGAGGGGTGATTTGATAGAGATGTGCAAGATTATGACGGGTTTAGATAGGCTAAACGGGGAAAGGCTTTTCCCACTAGTTGATGGTACAAGGACTAGGGGACACAGATTTAAGGTTTTGGGCAAGAGATACGGGGGGGATGTGAGGAAAAACTGTTTTACGCAGCGAGTGGTGATGACCTGGAATTCGCTGCTGACTGAAGTGGTGGAAGCGGAGACACTCGGGAAAAAATTCAGTTGGTATGCGCCTCCCGTTAGTGCTAATGGTGCGCAAAGCAACTAGCGCTCGTGTGCGACGATGTTTGCGCCGCTCACAAAATTAACTGGACATTTTGCGGTGGCGCTAAACACTACCGCCACGATCTCCTGCGCCGGCAGATCGTGACATCAGTCAAGTGTGCAACGCCCCGGTAGCACCCCGAACTGGATATTGAGTGGTGCCCCCTGCCTTACTGCCTGCTGCTAGCAATGACAGGTTAAGGGGAGCGTTTTGCAGTCAGGGACTGGGGGAGTGCTATTTTAAGGTGAACGCTTCCTGCCTTTTCAGTTGGTGACATTTTTGCACCACGCATTCTGAGAGAGAGAGAGAGAGAGAGAGACTTCTGGAGAGATTCAACGCTGTGTGAAGGAGTTTTGGGTTCTGAGCAGCGCTTTGCAGGTTCATTTTGATTTGCCCAATCCTTGTATCAGTTTAGAAGAGACTGTGGGGGCTGCACTCTGAGCTCTTTCCCTGGTTCTCTCCATTGTTCTTTCCAGCAGATTTGATGTACAGGTCTCTCCAGGCTGAGATTCAAGGCTGCAATGAGCAGGATGTGGATGGAGAGCAAGATCAACCCTCCCCTTTAAGAACTGGCCGGCGCCATTGTGTCTGTGTTCCATTGCTGACTGACATCACATGAGCTTCGCCAGCGCTGAGGTAGTGCCTCGCTCCTCGGCCTTTGTTTCTTAAGACAGGTGTGAAGTGCCTGATGTAGCGCTCCAATCACCTCCAGGGGCGACAAAAGCTAAGTTTGCAGTCGGAGGCGATAATTAGCGCCAGGCGCTAATCTTTGCGCCTGACCGATAATTGCACCCCAAATAGCACGATACTGAATTTCTCCCCCTCAATGTTTTCAAGGGGAGACTGGATAGGTACTTGAGGGAAATAAATTTGCTAGGCTACGGGGATAGAGCGGGGGAATGAGGCTGACTGGATTGCTCTACAGAGAGCTGGCACGGACTCGATGGGCCGAATGGCCTCCTTCTGTGTCATTATGACTCTATGTCAGTTACTATGTAAGCCAGACAGACTGACGCCGTCCAATTCTTAAAGGGGAGCCGCACTCTGCTCATTGCAGCCTTGAATCTCGGCCTGGAAAGACCTCTGAAGCAATTGTGTTGGAAGCACTAATGGATAGGCCCAGGGAAAGAGCTCGGCACTTAGGAACCTCAAAAGTGGTGCTGAGGACCAAAACTCCTTAGGACAGCGTTAAATCTCTCCAGACGTCTCTTTCCCTCTCAACCTGCGTGTACCAAAAACTTTGTCAACAAGAAAATGCAGGAAGCATCCACCTTTAAATAGCGCTCCCCCAGCCCCTTCCCGACTTGAAAACATTCCCCTCTACCTGTTGTTCCTAGCGGCAGGCGCTAAGGCAGGGGGTGCGACTCAAAAATTTCATTCACTTTGCTTCCAATTTCCACCCGTCCCTCACCTTCACATGGTCCATCTCCGACTCATCCCTTCCCTTCCTCGACTTCTCTGTCTCCATCTCCCAGTCCGGGGCGTTGCACGCTCGACTGATGTCACGATCTGCGGGCGCAGTAATCATGGTGGTAGTGTTTAGCGCCGCTGCAAAACGACTAGTCAATTTCGCGAGAGGTGCTAAAATCGCCACGCTCCGGCGCTAAGTTCCTAGCGCCCCCAGTTAGCACCCCCCCAGAGGCACTAACGAGTGGCGCTAACCAACCGAATATTTTCCCCCCCTTACTCTTATACTCCAACCCCCTTGCAATAAAGGCCAACATGCCATTTGCTTTCCTTATTGCTTGCTCTACCTGCATGCTAGCATTCTGTAAAAAGCTGGAGATGGAACAGGTTTTTAAGCAAGGGCAGGGAAAGGGGGAGGGGAGGAAAGAACAAAAGGGATGGTCTGTGATAGGATGGAACGCAGGAGGGATTAAGCGACATTAAGAGAGATTAAGAAACGGTGCAAGGCAAAAGGAGATGGTAATGGGACAAATTAAGAAACAAGATGGCTCTAGATGAAGTGTAAATGGCACTGGTGGAATGAAATAAATGGCACTGGTGGAATGAGAGAGAGAGAAAAAAATAAAAATAAAATAAATGGAAAACAAAGGATAGGGGCCGAGGTTATGATCTGAAATTGTTGAACTCTATGTTGAGTCCAAAAGGCTGTAAAGAGCCTAATCGAAAGATGAGGTGCTGTTCTTCGAGCTTACGCTGAGCTTCCGTGGAACAATGCAAGAGGCCGAGGACGGTGAGGTCTGAGTGGGAGTGGAGCGGAGAATTAAAGTGACAGGCGACCGGAAGCTCGGGGTCCCCCTTACGGACTGAACGGAGGTGTTCCGCAAAGCGGTCACCCAATCTGCGTTTGGTCTCCCCAATGTAGGGGAGACTGCATCGTGAGCATTGAATACAATATACTAAATTGCAAGAAGTACAAGTAAATCACTGTTTCACCTGGAAGGAGTGTTTGGGGCTGTGGACAGTGGGAAGGGTGGAGGTAAAAGGGCATGTGTTGCATCTCCTGTGCTTGCACAGGAAGGAGCCAGGCGAAGGGGTAGGGGTGTTGGGGGTGATAGAGGAGTGAACCAGGGTGTCGCGGAGGGAGTGGTCCTTTCGGAATGCTGAAAGGGGAGGTGAGGCGAAGATGTGTTTGATGGTAGGATCACGCTGGAGGTGGTGGAAATGGCGGAGGATGATCCGTTGAATGTGGAGGCTGGTGGGGTGAAAGGTGAGGACAAGGGAAACCCTAACGTGGTTCCGGGAGGGAGGGGAAGGGGTGAGAGCAGAAGCGCGGGAAATAGAATGGACACGGTCAAGGGCCGTGTCAACCACGGTAGTGGGGAATCCTCAGTTGAGGGAAAAGGAAGACATGTCGGAAGCACTAGTATGGAAGGTGGCATCATCAGAGCAGATGCAGCGGAGACGGAGAAACTGGGAGAATCGAATAGAGTCCTTACAGGAAGCGGGGTGGGAGGAAGTGCAGTCTAGGTAGCTGTGGGCGTCAGTGGGCTTGTAGCGAATGTTTGTCAATAGCCTATCCCCAGAGATGGAGACAGAGAAGTCGAGGAAGGGAAGGGATGAGTTGGAGATGGACCATGTGAAGGTGAGGGAAGGGTGGAAATTGGAAGCAAAGTGAATGAAATTTTCTAGTTCAGGGTGAGAGCAGGAAACAGCACCGATACAGTCATCAATGTACTGGAAAAAGAGGTGAGGGAGGGGACATGAGTAGGACTGGAACAAAGAATGTTCCACATATCCCACAAACAGGCAGGCATAGCTGGGAGCCATGCGGGTGCCCATAGCAACACCTTTAATTTGGAGGAAGTGAGTGGAGTCAAAGGAGAAGTTGTTTAACATGAGAACAAGTTCAGCCAGGCGGAGGAGGGTGGTGGTGGATGGGGACTGGTTGGGCCTCTGTTCAAGGAAGAAGTGGAGCGCCCTCAGGCCATCCTGTTGGGGGATGGTGGTGTAGAGGGATTGGATGTCTCTCTACACATGGAGGGATGTCCATGTTTTTTTCTCTCTCCCACATGACAGCTGTCTTTCATTCTGCCAGTGCCATTTACACTTCATCTAGAGCCATCTCTTGTTTCTTAACTTGTCCCATTACCATGTCCTTTTGCCTTGCACCATCTCTTAATCTCTCTTAATCTTTCTTGCCTTCCATCCTATCACAGACCTTTTGTTCTTTCCTCCCCTGCCCCCTTTCCCTGCCCCCGCTTAAAAACCTGTTCCATCTCCAGCTTTTTCCAGTTCTGACGAAGGGTCATCAACCTGAAACGTCAACTCTGTTTCTCTCTCCACAGATGCTGCCTGACCTGCTGAGTATTTCCAGCATTTTCTGTTTTTATTTCAGATTTCCAGCATCCGCAGTATTTTGCTTTTGTGCTAGCTTTCTGTGTTTTTTGCACGATACCCAAATCTCTCTGAACACCAATATTTAAAAGTTTCTCACCATTTAAAAAATTGTTTTTCTATTCTTCCTACCAAAATGAATAACCTCACATTTCCCTACATTATACTCCATCTGCCACCTTACTGCCCACTCACTTAATCTATCTATATCCCTTTGCAGACTGTGTTCTCCTCACAGCTTACTGTCCCACCTAATTTTGTATCATCAGCAAACTTGGATGCATTACATTCGGTCCCTTCATCTAGGTCATTAATATAGATTGTAAATAGCTGAGGCCCCAACACTGATCCTTGCGGCACCCCACTAGTTACAGTCTGCCAACTTGAAAAAGACCGGTTTATCCCTACTCACTGTTTTCTGTCTGTTAACCAATCCTCTATCCATGCTACTAGATCACCCCTAACCCCATGAGTCCTTATCTTGTGTAATAACCTTTTATGTGGCACCTTATCGAATGCCTTTTGGAAATTCAAATATACTACCTCCACTGGTTCTCCTTTATCTACCCTGCTAGTTACATCCTCAAAAAATTCTAGCAGATTTGTCAAAAACAATTTCCCTTTCATAAAATCATGTTGACACTGCCTAATCATGTTATGATTTTCTAAGTGCCCTAATACCACTTCCTTAACAATGGATTCCAGCACTTTCCCGGCGACTGATGTCAGGCTACCTGGCCTGTAGTTCCCTGTTTTCTCTCTCCCTCCTTTCTTGAATAGCGGTGTTATATTTGCTACTTTCCAATCTGCTGGGAGAAGGAAGAGCATGAGCAGCATCGACCACCAGTGCCCCTAGCTGCCAGAGCTCGGAGAGCAACTCATCCAAGTGCGCTTCACATGAATCATCGCTCCCAACCCCAATACACCAACAATCTTGCAATCCTTTTCACCACCATCCTTATCACCACTATCCAATTGCTTTCCTTCAGTCCAGCCTCATATGTCTTGCTCTCAACTGTCTACAAATAAGAGCACCAAAGCCAAATCCGGAAAACAGAAACTTTACTTCAGTAATTCACTTCAGATTTGAGTAAAAGTTAAACTGGAATAATGAAGAATCAACTTTGTGCAACACTCTAGTGCCTGGTTTGTGTGATCAATTACCTATCCTAGTGGTCCTACATTGTGTATTCCCAGTGGCTACAGCTTGGGAGGTGGAAGGCTAATGAGCTTCCGTGAGCACACTTCAGTTTGCCATGGTGGGCGACCTTGAACAGCTCTGGATCTTAACGGCCCGGCTACAAACTGCAGCGTGGGCTTGGGCAGTTTGTGGTTGACCGTATCAAAGGCTACAGACAGGTCTAGAAGGATGAGGAGGGTTAGTGCACCATGGTCACAGCCACAGCGTACATAATGTTGATTAGGGCCGTTTCAGTCCTGTAGTGGGGCAGAAACCTGATTGGAGTGCTTTTAACATTATTATTTTTCCATAAGAAATAGAAGCGGGAATAGGCCATTTGGCCCTTCGAGCCTGCTCCGCCATTCAATAAGATCATGGCTGATCTTGAGCTCAAAGCCACTTCCCTGCCCGCTCCCCATAACCCTTCACTCCCTTATCTTGCAAAAATCTGTCTATCTCCACCTTAAATGTATTTAATGACCCAGCACCAATCCCTGTGGCACCCCACTACTTACCATTTGCCAACTGGAAAATGACCCATTTATCCCGACTCTCTGCTTTCTGTTAGTTAGCCAATTCTCTATCCATGCTAATATATTACCCCCAACTTCGTGAGCTCTTATCTTATGCAGTAACCTTTTATGTGGCACCTTATTGAATGCCTTCTGGAAATCCAAATACACCACATCCGCTGGCTCACCTTTGTCCACCCTGCTCGTTACATCCTCAAAGAACTCCAGCAAACTTGTTAAACATGATTTCCCTTTCATAAAACCATGCTGACTCTGCTTGACTGCATTATGGTTTTCCAAATGCTCTGCTACTGCTTCCTTAATGAAGGACTCCAGCATTTTCCCAACGACAGATGTTAGGCTAACTGGTCTATAGTTTCCTGCTTTCTGTCTCCCTCCTTTTTTAAATAGGAGTATTACATTTGCAGTTTTCCAATCCACTGGGACCTCTCCAGAGTCCAGGGAATTTTGCTATATTGCAACCAATGCATCCACTATCTCTGCAGCCACTTCTTTTAAGACCCTGGGATGCAGGCCATCTGGTCCAGGGGACTTGTCGTCTTTCAGTCCCATTATTTTACCAAGTACTATTCCCTTAGTGATAGTGATTGTCTTTAGTTCCCCCATCCCTGTGGCCCCTTGATTGTCCATTATTGGGATGTTGTTAGTGTCTTCTACCGTGAAGACAGATACAAAATATTTGTTCAGAGTCTCTGCCATTTCCCTGTTCCCCATTATTAATTCCCCAGTTTCATCCTCTAAGGGATCAACATTTACTTTAGCTACTCTTCCTTTTTATATAACTGTAGAAGCTCTTACTATCTGTTTTAATTTTTCTTGCCAGTTTACTCTATAATTCATCTTTTCTCTTTTTTTAGTCATCCTTTATTGGTTTTTAAAAATTTCCCAATCCTCTGGTCTCCCACCAATCTTGGCAACATTGTATGTCTTCGTTTTCTATTTGATACCATCCTTTACTTCCTTAGTTAGCCATGGATGGTGCTCCCTTCTCTTAAAATCTTTTTCACTGGAATATATTTTTGTTGAGAGTTATGAAGTATCTCCTTAAATGTCCGCCACTGCATTTCAACTGTCTTACCCTTTAATTTATTTTTCCAGTCCACTTTAGCCAGTTCTGCACTCATGCCATTGTAATTGCCTTTGTTTAAGATCAGGACACTGGTTTGAGATACAATTTTCTCACCCTCCAACTGAATTTGAAATTCAACCATGCTATGATCATTCTTTCCTAGAGGATCCTTTACTATGAGATCATTTATTAATTCTGTCTCATTACACAGTACCAGATCCAAGATAGCCTGCTCCCTGGTTGGTTCCATTACATACTGTTCTAGGAAACCATCCCGGATGCACTCTATGAACTCCTCCTCAAGGCTACCATGGCCAATTTGATTTGTCCAATCAATACGGAGATTAAAATCACCCATGATTATTACTGTACCTTTTTTACAGACCTCCATTATTTGTTGATTTATACTCTGTCCAACAGTATTGCTACTGTTTGGGGGCCTGTAGACTACGCCCACCAGAGACTTTTCCCCCTTATTATTTTTTATCTCCACCCAAACCAATTCTACATCTTGATTTTCTGAGCCAATATCACTGCACTGATCCCATCCTTTACCAACAAAGCCACCCCACCTCCCTTTCCTTTCTGTCTATCCTTCCAAATTGTCAAACACCCTGGAATATTCAGTTCCCAGCCCAGGTCACCTTGAAACCACGTCTCTGTAATGGTGATCAGATCATACCCATTTGTATCTATTTGTGCCTATCTTGTTACAAATGCTGCGTGCATTCAGATATAGAGCTTTTAACTTTGTCTTTTTACAATTTCTCCTTGTTTTGGCCCCAGTTTCTGTTGCACTCTTATTTTTAAACATTCTGTCCCTTCCTGCCACACTCTGGTTATTATTTCCCCCATCTCTATCCTGCTCTATTGCTTTCTCATTTCTAATTGACTTTTTAAATTCCCGCTCACCTGGACCCTCCCCCCCCCTCCCCCACTATTTAGTTTAAAGCCCTCTCCACAGCCCTAGTTATTCGATTCACCAGGACTCTAGCCCCAGCATGGTTCAAGTGAAGCCCGTCCAAACGGAACAGCCCCCTTTTATCCCAGTACTGGTGCCAGTGCCCCACAAATCAAAACTAATTTCTCCCACACCAGTCTTTGAGACACTCGTTCATTAGGAACATGGGAACAGGACAAGGCCATTGAGCCCATTCTGCCTTTCAATTAGATCATGGCTGATCTAAATAGTTAGAGTGTACAGTTATATTTATTTGGGAACTTGAATATATAGATTCTATACAGACATATCTTTCTGTAAGAGCATAAGGCGTTAAGCAAGAAAATGTTATTTGACCCACTGATCCCGCTCCTTTTCCAGACCATGTACAATCCATTCTATCTGCTGAAGAAAGCTTTTGCAGTTTTTCCTTGACCTACCAATAGTTCAAAGTAAATTTAAAAAAAACAGAAAACCATCTTGCTGCACAATTTTTCAGTAACTGGTTCCTTTCCGTAACAACATTTCAAAGTGGATGAACCCAAGTCACCTATATGTGGCACCATTAAAGGCTGATCTTCATGTCTACAGCTTCTCCATCCACAAAAATGTGTTCTCTCTGCCAGGTTAGTGGAGGATGAAAGGAACAGTTGCCAGATGGAAGTCAGACACTTTCCCACAGCAAGAAAGAGAAAATAAGAAAGTAATTCATACCAAAGTCTCTCAGCTGGCTCCACTGTTGGCTTTTTGGCTGGCCCATGGTCTGTGGTGCAGCAGGACTAAACGTCAAATATTATGCACATCTTTAAGAATGCTTTCTCTCAGCAAAAGCAATTCAGTCAACATTAACAATAGTAAATCTAATAAAAGTAAATACCTTTGGTATTCATACAGCCTTAGTTGTAGATGGAGAAAACTTTAAAAGATTAAACCACAAAAGTGATGTGAATGAAGAAAAAATGAAGAGATACTGGTGGCAACTTACAACTTTTACCCGAACTGGGCACAGGGTCAGCAGAGTGGGTACAGCGTCTGTCCAAAGGCAACGTTGGCACTTCTCAGGTCGGGCTTCATTTGAATGCCACCAGCAAGCTGCAGCAGGGTGCCGAATGGGCAGTGGAAGGGTGGACAATTGGCTTGCTCCCACGCTGAGCTGGCTGGCAGTTTAGGCTGGAGGGGGGAGCTGATCCCAGAGGGGGTTGAGCGTGGGCTGGCAGTGGCTCACAGTATTTTTGTGGAGCTAGGTGGAGCACTCCTGTTTCTACTGGTCCCACAAATATCTTCCCAAAATGCTTTGTGCGCCATTTCTTCAGCATGTACGGCACATACTCTGCCTGTTAGTACCTGAAAATTGCAAACAGGATCCTATAAACAATGTATTTAAGCAGCCTCCTGTCAGAAACGGGCAGGCAAGCTGTTTACCGATTTACAGGCTCACTTTGGGCATCAGTGGGGCAACTGAGGTACCCCTCGCCCACCTCCCTCGCTGATTTTCAACTGCTGTCCATCCATTTTTGAGAAAAGAACTGGACGGTCAACAGTTGAAAATCACCTCAATTAATCTGAGATAGAGGGTGAAAACTCTCTGGTATTGATTATCTTTCTCAACTGAAAAAGATTAGAAAAGTAACTCACCCATAGTGATTTCTCAGTAGTGTACAGGGCCCTATTTTCCACTCTTCCACCTGGTGCAAGCACAGGAAGACCATATCCAACTTTTATTTTTACAAGATTAACTCCTGAAGGTACAAATTGGAAACTTAGCCAGGTTAATGCACTGCATATTTATGTTTTAAATGATTTACATATGTTTGTAGAGATGTACGCATACAACATGAAAATGCCAAGATTTCTGCAATTGCCTTTTTAGTGCACAAATTTGCATATGAACAGCACAAAAAGAGAGGAGTAATAGGCCTAGAAATTGGAAGTGTTAGCGCTGGCCGTTAAGGCCCGTTTCGGCAAAAAAAAGGTGGCTGTCTCATTTCCGCCCACTCTGTGGATCCTGTGGCGGTCACCATTTTCGGCTGATCGGCAATGTCTGTGCTCGCTAGGAATATCTAGATCATGACGTCAGTGTGTGATTAACTCACCACCACCTGACGCCCGTTCTGCCATTTTGGAGTGCACCGCTCAACTTACCGGCCTGTAATAATTATGACCAGCTGACCAAGCATTCACAAGCAGGAAGGAGCCTCCAGCAGCGCTATTTAAAGGGATCATCAGCAACAACTTGCAGCTGACATATTTGTTCGTTTGGCTCTGTGGAGCTTTCTGCAATTCTAGCAGCTTTCTAAACTTCTTTCAGGGTCCTAAGGTGACAGGGAGTGCTGTTGCAAGTGGAGAACACCTTCATTCTTATTTAAAGGCTTCTGCTCACAACACTTGCTCAGTCATGGGGGATCTACTGGCAGTCCCCATCGCACTCGAGTATCTTCGGGAGAGGGCGCGGAGGCAGCGAAGAAGAGGAGATGATGTGCACAGAGGGAGGAGGAAAGCCAGGAGGGTTCTCACAGTAGGCCTTACCCACCTAGGGTCTTTTGAGAGCACTTCTCTGAAAGCCACTTAAACGAGGAGCAGCATATCAGGAGGCACTGCTTCACCAAGGAGGTGGTCACAGAACTCTGCCACCTCCTGTAACCAAACCTGCAGCCTGAGAGCAGGGCAACCATGGCTCTCTCAGTGGCCCTCAAAGTCACCGTGGTCCTCAATTTCTTCGCCAGCGGATCCTTCCAGTCTACAGCAGGAGACATAGCTAACATCTCCCAGTTCGCCGTCCATCGCTGCATCTGGGAGGTCACTGAGACGCTCTACACCAGGAGAAGGGATTACGTTGACTCCACTCTGAGCAGGGTGAGATGTGGCTTTGCCAGGATAGCGGACATCCCCATGGTGCAGGGTGTCATCGACCGCACCTACGTGGTTTTGCGGGTGCCGTATAACAATCCTGAGATGTTCCGTAACTGCAAAGGCTACCACTCACTTAATGTGCAGTTGTTATGCAACCATGCCCAGCGCATTCTGATGGTCAATGCCCGCTATCCTGGGAGGAAGCAGGCAGCAAATCCCCCTTCCGCATGGGCTATCCATGAACGCCTCATCAGACTCCGATTCTAGTGAATGAAACCCCAGATCCCCATTGTTCACCACATCCCCAGCAACCACATCCCCCTCATACCATCCCTCTATCATGGAATATCACAGCATCCTCCTGAGCACAAAGCTGAAATGAGAGCCACCACAAAATAAGCATTCCAAACAAAATTAATAAATTTAAAACTATTCAAGTTACATTACAATATCAACTGATCACCCTTGAGCAATCCCTTAGAGCCTGTCATTCGTGTGCCCTTTCCTACTCTGGTGTTCCTACACAGTGCTCCCCAAGTGGCTGCAGCATGGCTGGTGGAAGGCTGCTGAGTTTCCCTGGGGGGAGACTTCAGATGGTCTTGCAGGGTGACCTCAACCAGCTGTGAACCTAGAAGGCCCGGCTGTAGACTGTACCACCTTAGCATAGGCAGCAGTCTGGGTTGGCTGGCTGACAGGCAGCGGCAAGGGCAATGGAGGAGTGGCAGTGGTGGGAACAGGAATGTTGTCATCCTGACAAAGGATAGCAGGTTCCTGCTCGACAGACCCACTGCCACTCCCCTGGGGCGGCGCCTCAGCATTCCTAGCAATCTGTTGGAGGAGAGATTGCTGGGCTGCTGCGACACCCTGCAAGCCCCTTTTGACACTGGTAAACCCAGCCACGGCAGCAGTCTGAGCTTGCGTGGCAGCAAGCCAAGACTGCAGTAGAGCAGTCTGCACTTCCACTGCAGCACTGAGATGTTGGGCTGCTTCCGCCAGTGCTGCAATGGAAGCCGCGACATTGCCCATCACATGCAGCATCATGTCTGGGTGGACCAGGTCACTCCTGGAGTTGTCCATCATTTCCATCCTGGAAATCATGGGTTCCAAGCTCTGTGCAAAGCCCCGTCCAATGTTGGAGCCGGACTCTGCCATGCTCCTTGACATTGACAAGAGGCTCTCTGGCAGGCTTGCCATTGCACCTAGCATTATATTATAGTGTGCATGGCCATCACCCTTCTCCTGAAGGCCGCCCCATCGAGGTCATCATCTGAGTTATGTACAGCAGAACTTGCCCGCAAACCCGCCCTCCAGGGAGCTGACCCATGAACTACCCTATTCCCCTGGGCTGCTGCAGCCCACTCATGCCCGGTGCCTCACCCTGTGCAGATCCTGCATCTACACTAGCCTCTAAATTCCGCGCAGTGCCAGTTTCTGAGCTGGTGTCTGCGAGTGTCAGATGCAGTGATGATGTACCTTCACTTCTGCTTCACTCTCCTCCATTACTTTGGGGACAGTCTGTGCGGGTGACAGATCTTGGTCATCTGAAAGCAGAAAGGCACAAGAATTGGGTTATGGTGAGGGGAAGCAGGGAAAGCAAGACATCCATGCATACAGCATCTGCAGCTTGTAAGTGAGAAGAGATTGTGGGATGAGGGGGAAGTGAGATGTGAGAAGAAAGATTAGGAATGACCATACCGTTATTGTCCCCAAGGGCTTCAACTTGGCC